>NC_081845.1:71474032-71787961 GCF_963259705.1 Myotis daubentonii | reverse complement strand
TCTTTCAGCTTTTCTAATCTGGAACAGACTGCTCCCATTTTAAGAAAATTACTTGGAGTGCAAAGGATACTTCAAAATGAAGCAGACAGATATTCACTGATTCTTTTTTTTTTACATTATAGCAATCAAATTTTAGAGTAATTTTCCTCTTAGAAGCAAAATACTGCTAAGGGAACAGGCTGTCTTCATCTGGCTTATAGTAAACATTTGCCACTTAGGATTCAGGAGCCAGTTGGATTTTTTAATCTTTGCCAATAGACACTAACACATCTCTGATAAATGATGGCAAGCCAACAGGGAAAGAGCAAATTGGGGGGAGCCGGAGGCCCAGCAAAAAAGCAGGCAGCAGAGCAGTGAAGGATAACCATCATCCATGTGCCCCGGGGGCAAATTTTCAGCAGCCTTCCAATTGCTGCCATGCTATCCCCTCAGTCTGCCTTTTGTCCTGGCTCCCAGAACTCAGCCTGGGTGAGTTTGTTCATTCAATCGCTTATTCAACTATTTTTTATTAAATCAAATAAAAATACAGATATTTTAATCCAACCCTTCTATGTCAACAAAGAAATAAATTATATACCTGATTTCAAGTAGCTTTACATAATAAATGTTGGCAATGCTCCAGAATTGACTGGTATGAGATCATAATGCATAATCAGCCAAAAATGATATTTTCTTTTTGGCTTTTCTAGAACTCATACCTCCTGTTCTCAATAAATAGTCAACAACCCAGCTGGCATGGCTCAATGGTTGAGCATCGACCTATGAACCAGGAGGTCATGGTTCAGTTCCCGGTCAGGACACATGCCCGGGTTGTGGACTCAATCCTCAGTGTGGGGCGTGCAGGAGGTAGCCGATCAATGATTCTCTCTCATCATTGATGTTTCTATCTCTCTCCCTTCCGCTATGAAATCAATAAAAATATTTTTTAACAAGATAAATAGTTAATAAATTTTTGTTGAGAACTTACCATGTGGCTGGTACTAGGCTCCATGTTAGGAATACAATGGTAGTCAAAACAGATATAGTGTCTGTCCACACTTGTTTATAGCCCAAAGGAACACCAGGATAACTAATCAGGGAATTACTTTATGGTGTGATAAGTACAGGAGAAATTCAAGTAGCTGATGATAGATAGCATGTTAGGAAGACCTAATTAGGTCACCTAATTAGAAAGCGTATCTATCTAATTCTCCATGGAACCCACTGTGTGGGATGAAACTTTTTAAATCAAAAATAGTTTCCTGGAAGAAATGATGTCCTGGCTGAGAAAAGAAAGATGAAAATTAGACAAATGAAGAAAAACTGGAAAAGCAATCTAGAAAGGGAACAGTATGTACAAAGGATCAGAGGTAGGCATGGTCAAAGGACCTGAAATTCAGTTTGGCTGCACAGCCTCAAGTGTAAGGAAAAGAGCAGCAAAAGATGAATGAGAAGTATAGGCAAGTTCTACATATTAATCAGAATTATCTAGGTTATTCTCAGTTAGCAACTAAATGCTAAAATATCAGTGATTTGACATAACTGGTTATCTCTCACTCAAGATACATATCCATTGTAAGTTGGAGTCAAGCTAGTAGTGGTGGGGTGCACACAGCTACTTAGGGATGTAGGATGATGGAGACTCACCATCTCATAGCTGTAATACCTGGGATGCCTGGCTTTCCTGGTCACCTTAGCACAGAAAGAGACAGCTGATGGTCTCATATATTTCAGCCTCGAAGTGATATACATCTCTTATACCCACAGCTTATTGGCTAGCACTAGTTACACGCTTCCCAACACCACTCCCACCCCCACCCAAAATTATAAGGACTTAGAAATCTAGGAAAGCAGATAGAATGTTTATACGAGCTGTGTCTCTGGTATAGTCATGATATTGATGGCCTTTGTAAGTCATGTTTCCATAGTTTGTGATTTGTTCTGAGGGCAATGAAGAGCCAATGAAGAGTTTTGAGCAAGATAATCAAGGGTTCATATTTTTATCTTTATTTTATAGCACTGCAGGGTTTCCTGCCCCATTGGCCCATTGGCCCTTCTTTTTCTCACCTCTCCTCTAATTGGATAGGGTTGTTCAGAGTAGTCACCATGGAAGGAATGCTAATCGGGAATTAAGATCCACAGGAGAACAACTGATTATACTTCATCCCTCAGTAAAAAACATATGCTTTTGAGTGCCTCGTAGAGCAAATGCCCCAATAAAAACTGAGCTCCTACTTATGATGCAGCAGCTTTGGGAAAGATGGCTCGGTCATGCACGGACATGCTTTGTTAAATAGAACTAAATGAAGGAGACACCATGGGTCCTGAGCTCTGAATATAAAGAGAAACTACTGTTATTGGCATGTCCATTCCTTTCCTCTAGACATCCAGTAGACACCCCATGCCATCAGATCACAGTTAAAGAAGGGCCTCAGCATACAGTCACAAACCCTTCAGAAGTAACTGCTTGCATATGGGAGGGAAAATTGGAGGGAGAATGGATAAGTAGTTAATGTCATTTCTTTATTTATATTGCCAATAAAACCATGTCTTTTCCATTTTCTCAATGACTGACATTAACAGAAATGTGTCTAAGCAGATGATAGCAGGTCCTCTTGTCCTGTGGTCAATATCTAGTTGATTATCAGAAACTCCTCCGAAGATTTTTAAAAAAAATACAAAGCCCTCAATTATGCACTCAATTTACTGAATCAATTCTAGGAGTAGGACCTATAAAGCTGTGTTATTTTTAATTTGCCAGGCTTAGAATATGTTGCTCTAGTGCAGTGGTTTTTCAACCTTCTGGCCCTTTAAATACAGTTCCTCATGTTGTGACCCAACCATAAAATTATTTTCGTTGCTACTTCATAACTGTAATGTTGCTACTGTTATGAATCATAATGTAAATATATGATATGTAGGATGGTCTTAGGCGACCCCTGTGAAAGGGTCGTTCGACCGCCAAAGGGGTCGTGACCCACAGGTTGAGAACCGCTGCGTCTAGTGAATGTAGGAATAATCCACCATGCAATTATTTTCTATCTGAAGAGCCACTATGACTTTTAGTCATTTGCAGTTCTTCTCCTTATGTAAATGTAGGTGTCTCAACTTACCTCTCCCAAAGAACCAGAGAGCTTACCTCCCCACTATTGAATTTCTGTGCCACATTGCACGTGGGGAGGCACTCAGCAGACATCTCAAAAATACAGAATAGAAAGCAGCACAATCAAACTGAACTGGTATTCTGGATAGAGATGAGTCTGATACAGATATCACAAGGAAAGAAACAGCATTTCTCCCTAGGGCACAAACCTATTTTTATATTCAAGCTATTGTCTTTTGGTAGACGGTGTCATAAGCATCACCAAGCTGAATCTACTGTTTGACAGGTAGTCTTATGTGATTGATTTGAGAAGATTCACTTTTTAGACACATTTTCTCAGCCCTCATGGGGAAGTTACGGAGTGGGTATGCCAGGGCTGACCAGCAGACCCTGAATGACAGATGAATGGATTACTCTGACACAGCATTTGCTGTGTAAGAGAGGGCTAAGGGACAGCCTGGCTAAAGGAACCAGGCAGCCTCAATTGCCTGACTTGTTAGACTTTTATTATAGCAGCAGTTTGAGATAAAGTTTATCTTTTAGATATAATCAGTAGGGGGAGTAATATTGAGAGGACACATGTTTTTATAATGTCCCTTAAGCAAGGAAACCCAAAGATTAAGCATAAAGATTCCAGTAAACACCTAGGAGTCTGCATGTGCACAGATTTGTTTGGAAAGGTCAAGGAATAATTAGGGGCACTGCCTTCGACACTCCCCTAAGTCAGAATTCGGATAAACAGGCAGGTGGCCTTCCAACACTTTCCTTTTCTCAGAATGTCCTCTTTACCAACTTTCCAACCAAGTCTCATGTGCTCCCCAGCAGGGGTATTTTTATTTATCAGGTTGGCCACCAAGGTAAATTTGTGTTTTATTGTTGCATCAAGATGAAAAATAGTTGTATTCTTTTTTTCCCCTAAATATGTGTGCCCTTTTTCCTCATTCTAGCTGTCTCAAGTTCTATTTGCCTTTTACATGTTAAGTTTTTTGCTTTGCATTTCATACACATTTAAATATTTTCAGTAACTTCATGTCAACACAGAAACCCTATTTGGAAATAGATCTCACTTTGCAGTAGGAAAAAGATGGAATTTTTTTGTCCAATGGAGAACCAAGCAAGTAGCTATCAAAAGTAATGGTTGTCAAATCTGTGTAATAACACTAAAACTTCCTAATATAAAATTTTACTATTTTTCCAATCACAAAGATAATATATGCTCATTGATGAAAAAGTTAGAAAACATCAAATTACAAAGGACGAGACTGAAATCAGCCTTTGGGTCCACTACCACATATTGGTTCACAGCTCCATTCCAATCCCCTGTAGCTACCCTGCAGCATTTCTGAGGATGGACAGCTGAGGACTAGAAGGCTCATTGAGTTCAGTGTCCATGTATATCTTCACTTCCACCAAGCAGATGTACCCACACATATTTGGAAGAAGGAAAGAGGTTGTGTCTGCACTTCAGCTCTCTGCTGTCCAGCGCAGTCCCGCTGGTGTTAGTCTTTCTGGGGCCATGTAACAGAGATGACAATGTCTGTTCCCTGGCTTAGTCACTGTACCATTTTGCTGGTGTGAATCTCAGCTGAGGTAACTTGGTCCTGGAGCCAGCAATCATGGCAACAGCTTCTAGATCATGGCAGAGAAAACAGCCAACCTGGCAAGTCTGAGAGTCATTTCTGGAAACCCAGTCAACAGCCTGCTTCTTTAGCCTTTACAATAATTTTGTAAGCACATACTTCTCTTACAAATTTTCTTTCTAGAATATCTTTTTTTACCTGCAACTGAACTTACATTGTATTAATGATAATCTCATAAATCAGGGTAATCACTATTAACATTTCATTGTCCCTCTTTATAACTATAGCTGTATGCTAGTATATGTGCACACATGTAGTTTTTTTAAGTGGAATGGTATAGAATATTAGGATATTATTTGCAACTTAAGGGAAAAGTTTATAATGGAAAATAAAGAGGTGGATGTAAATCAGTTTAAACTCACCTGTAATATGTGTGCCTGTGGTCACAGGAAAACTGTTTGAATCAGAGTTTACAGTAGTAAGTAGGTGGTCACAGTACACTATGATCTACTTACTGGCTGAGGAAATACCTTTCTTTGTTCAAATGTAGCCACCACCCTTAATTCCCACATTAGGTTGACTTTGGTACTGAAAGAAGGATGTTCATATCAGGACAAACTTTGCCTTTTTCTCTAGACCCCACTCTTCTGTGAAATAACTTCTTCAGAAAAGCAATGTCAAACAGACTAGCATTTCTTCAGTGAAAATCTCCCAAAGTGAAGTCTTTTCAATACAACTTTTTGATGCTATTTGAAATTGTTTTTCCTAAAAGACAAAGGTTACTACAAATTACCTCATCACCATAGGTTTGCAAAGTAACCATTCATCTGGAAAATGTTAAGTGGTATCAATATATGACCCATGATAACTCTTGTTACAGTAAGAAATCATATAGAAAATGCAGGTGATAGTGGTTATCATCAGTCCATCTTGTCCAAACCTAGACAAGGAAGCAAAGGAACTCAGACTTGCCGGCAGAGTATGGCATTATACCTGAAAGCACAGTGTCATCTAGGGAAAAAGAAAGGTCTCTCTCTGCCATTAGTTGAATGTCAACAAAAAGTCACTGTGGGATAATATTGCTTCTTTGATTCCAAGGAAGATTTTCTTTCCTTATTAGGTGACAGCTCTTAATTAAGTATTATATAATGTTTTCACACTCATGCTGGACCTATCAGCACATATATTAAGCTTTCTGGTAACTTAAGAATAAAGGCAATTCTCAAATTGCCATTTCTTTTAAAACCATCACTGTTTCTCTTAATTTTCCAGAGGAAAGGGAAGCATAAAATGGAATTCGCTAATATTGTATTTCCTCTGCAAAATCTATTAAATTGAGTAGGTAAGCATTTTAAAATATATAGAATGCCAGCCACATTGGGGAGAGCTTTATATTTCTAAATGCATTCAGATAAAATATCTCCCCACCATAAATACTTACCAGTAATATTTATTTCAACAGTAAAACTCTGTTTATCCAAAATTATTTGTTTGTATGTGAGCACACACACATACCCTTGTACCCAGGGTGACAAGTATATATTCACCAGGGAAAGTATACACCAGCACAGACTAGACTAAAGTTTAGAGATAAACATTTTGAACAGGCTTTTTTTTTATTCAGATATCCCACATTATCTGAGGATTGTAGTGCAAATCATGTCCTTATGACTAGAAATGAGACATAACAGATTACATTAATTCTGCTAAATGTTTACTGAATTAAACTCCTCTTCTATTTGTGCTGGACACAAGCAAGTCAAAAGTAGTAGAATAGCCCTAACTGGTTTGGCTCAGTGGACGGAGCATCAGCCTGCGGACTGAGGGTCCCGGGTTTGATTCCAGTCAAAGGCACATGCCTAGGTTTCAGGCTCGGTCCCCTGTAGGAGGACTGCAGGAGGCAGCCAATCAATGATTCTCTCTCATCATTGATGTTTCTATCTCTCTCTCCCTCTCCTTTCCTCTCTGAAATCAATAAAAATATATTTTAAGTAGTAGAATAAATGCTATAATTTTACAGTATAATAATATCCATATAGTAGTTTATAGCTTAATAACTCCTTTCACCCAAGGTATTATATTTAATTCTCTAAATCTGTGAAATAACTGATTTTTACCATCCCCATTAAAAATAAAGTTCTGAAAAGGGTAAATAACTTATTTAGGGTTCAGTATGCTATTTGTACTAGGATTTGAGAAACTATTTTTTGAGCCACCCTTTCAAATTCTCTTTACCTCATTTTAGCTCTGGTATCCATTACCATCCTCTCTCATACACCAACTCTCTCTTTTTTTCTTAATTTTCTTATTGATTTCAGAGAGGAAGGGAGAGGGAGAGAGAGAGATAGAAACATCAATGATGAGAGAGAGTCATTGATCATCTGTATGCCCCCTACTGGGGATGGAGCCCACAACCCAGGCACATGCCCTGACAGGGAATGAAACTGTGACCTCCTTGTTCACAGGTCAATGCTCAAGTACTGAGCCAGGCCAGCCGGGCCACCAACTCTCTCTTAACTACTCCCTCTAACTTGACATTCTAAAAGGCACCCAAATGCCTGGCTTCATTTCCTAGACTCCACTTATGCTTATCATATTCATACTCTCCTCTGCTTCTAACCCTTTAAACTAACCTAAATTACCCATAAACCACAAGCCCGTGATTACTGTGGATACAAATTGGCTGCCTTCCTAACAGTCCTCCTCAGCTACTTCCTTGACTGAATGGTCTTGAATTTATTTGGTGTCTACCTCTTTCCATAACAGGAACCAAAGAGGGGTTACCCCATTCTCAGTTCCAAGGGTAATCCTGATAAGCTTATGCCAGTAATTACAACCCCATTTCTTTGGCTAGGGATTGGTTTAAGCATGGTCACATAACATAATTCTGTCCAATGAGACATGAGAAGAGAGTATATGGGAGAAACTTATGGGGAGTTTTCCAACCTTGTTTTAGTCTCAATTGTGTTCTCCCAAAATTTATGTTGAAGCTTACGAAAGGGGCCACGTGCTAACCTGACAAGCTCAGGGGAGGCCTGCATGGAGGTCTTGCAAACTCAAAGACCTAAAGTAACCACAAAGGATGGTCTGAAATTAAACTTTAACTAAAAGCAGTTATGTTTGGTAGTCGCGTCCTAGGCCGGTATCTTCATTGACAAGGTCAACCTTTACCTTAACTGAGCCTATCTGTCTTTTTGCATCTATGATAACATATCCTTGAAATGTCTGGGTAACTTGTAACTTCCCTTTTTCTGAAACCCTTAGGGCACAACCTAATGTGCCTGGCTGCCAGGACAGATACCATAGATTCCTTCATTGTTATTGTTATCATGTTAATTGTTGACTTTTAACTATCCTGTACCCATCTAAGTAAAAGAAGTATGTGTCTATCATTTTACTCTTTATCCAATCCCAGAGTTTTCCCTGCTTTGCTTTCTCCCGCCTCTCTAATCTATCACCAATGGATTTCATGTAACCCACCTACAGCCCATCCTTTGATTGCAATGTATAAAAACAGATGAAAAACCGCCATTCTCTGGAGCATTATCCCAATCCATTGAAATTCTGCCTCCCAGCAATTGTCAACAGTTTGGCTCAAATAAACTCACAAAAATTTACAGGTTTGAATGTTTTTACATTAACAAGCTCTAATCCCCACTTCCTCAAAATGTGATTATGTCTAGAGATAGGGCCTTTGACAAGGTAATTAAGGTTAAATGAGATCATATGGATGGGCCATTATCCAATCTGACTGGTGTCATAATAAGAGACAATTTGAACACACAAAGAGACACCAACAAGAGAAGAAAGCCCATGTGAGGATGCAGCAAAAAGGTAGTCAGGACCACCTGCAAGCCAAGGAGAGAGGCCTCAGGAAAAAACAACCCTGCTGACATCCTGATCTCAGATTTCTAGTCTCCTGAACTGACTAAATAAATTTCTGGTGCAAGCTGCCCAGCCTGGTGCTTTGTTATGGCAGCCCTAACTAACTAATGCAGGTCCTAGAGCTGAAGATAAATAGTATTAATAATGGTCAGGGAACAACTGGCTCAGAGCGCCTTTGGAAAAATAAGAGTGACCTTGTGGTTAGTCTAATGTGGTTGTAACAGACAAAAAGGCATCAGAACAGAGGATAATCTTGTCCTTAATGCAAACCTTGTGCTTTCGCTCAGAAGTCATCTTGGGATGCACATATTTAAGCACAATGCACATGAAGTAATAACTCCTGCTTAGTTTATAAAGATGAAATACAAATAGGAAGAAGAAAAAAGAGAAAGAAGGAGGAGGAAGAATTGGGAAAGAGCTAAACCAAGCATGTCAAACTCGAGGCCCGCAACGAATATTTTTTGCGGCCCAGCCAAAACAACGGTATGTATGTCATGACTTACTTTTTTACAATATCCTGTTATACATAATTATTAATAATGAACTACAACGTTTGCTAATGACTGATTACTATAATTGTGTTGCATTCATTTCCCTTGTGCCCCTTGCAAGCAGGCGCACAATTTCTCTCCACTAATACTAGCAGCGAATATTCTAGCAGCCGATTGCCACGTCATTAGTCTTGGACTGATTTGTTTGGTGTGCGCAACAGGAAATATTTCACTTTCAGGGTACCAGAAAAATAGGTTTATTTGTGTTACATTTGTTAATTTGTGCAGTTATTCAGTGTCTGGTAAATTAATGTTCAAGAAAAAATATTAATTTTTATTAAAATGTTCTATTATTTTATGTTAATGATTACTCATTTATTTCAGCCTTTTGTATTCAGCACGTCTCTATCAAAATAAACCTACGTTTCTATGAAAATTGAAGCTTTTGTTTTTTTGTGGCCCACATAAACTTAACCCTTGTTTATTTGGCCCTTGTTAGCCTTTAAGTTTGACTTGCTTGAGTTAAATCTTTTAAGTGTTAACTCATCTAATTTCTAGAACCACCCTATGAGGAACTAAATGTACCAGTATTGTCCCCACTTGGCATAGGAGGAAACTCAATAACAGAAAGATTAAGTAAATTGTCTAGAGGCACACAGTAAGTGGAAGAGCTAAAATAAATAGCAGGTCCATAAGAAAGAATCACAAGAAAATTTAAATTTAAATTTTTAAAGACTCTATTTTCTAGTACTACTCTTACATTTTGTTACTAATTGAGTAGAAAAGAACCTTACCTTAATTTACATTTTCAGATAGGCAGGGGAGGATATTGGCTCTGATTCATTTCTTATCTTGTGTTTCTATGTGCTCATTTTTAAACAAGCAAAAGTAACATACACTCAAATTATAACACACCAGACTTATTCTGGCAAAACAACCCATTGTCTTCTTCTGCTTCTACCCTTGACCCCATTGCAAAATCCACACAATCTGATATAATAGGGAGAGAGGAAGGAATAGGAAAATTTGAATAAACTGTGTGGTTTTAAGCTTAATGAAAGCATGGCTTATGTTTTGAACAATGATTCTTTGTGGTTATCCCAAATCTTATTTGTATACTGAACTCTAAACATGGTTGCATTTCAATACGAAGTGTGTAAACCAGTGAACAAATTATATTTTGTGACTATCTTTACCAATGGAAAAGATCATGTCGCTACAATTATTCCAATACAGAAATACACAAAGATGGTGTATACAGAAATAAATTGTTAACGATCATGAAATGCAATCATTTTAAAATTCTTTTTGGCAATAAAAATAATATTGGTCAGTGCTCTCTGGAAATAAAGTGCATTAATGATAAGCACATGTTTCAAAATTTAACTCCTTTTTCTACCCCAATCCAATAAGAGAAAATGCTCTAGGTTGAAATTAATATGGCCTGAAGAAAAGTTACCTGCTGTGAATGCTAAATAAGGAGACTGTGGAAAGGAAGGGAAAACATCCTATGGGTGTCAGAAACTGCATAAGAGAAAGAATAATTCTACAGCTGAGGGATGTGGGTTTCTTCTTTATGAATAAGCCTCTGTAGGCTTTGCTTAGGTATCTATTATTTATTAAGCTCCTGAGTGTGTTTGCTGCAGGTGGATTCTTTTTAGAAAGAAACAGAAAAATCTAAAGTTTAAAAAAATATCGGATTTAGAATAGTTGAAAAGAGGAAGAAAAGATTCTATAAATTTGGGTTAACTGTTATCTCCATAAGGTACATGATTTATTGCCAAATTCACCATGTCAATGCTAGTGATACTTTTTTTATTATTAGCAGGGAGCATATTATGACAGACAAATTGAATTTGTTTTATTGAAAATCAGAATTGAATGAGTTCAGATAATGTCTTTTAACTTTCATAATTTACTCCATTCACTCCAATTTTATCAATGTGAGTTGGAGAATATGCACTACTTTTACTTTCCCTTTGAATTACAGGCCTCAGTTAAATACACAAACAGCATTACTGAATATTGTCAGATCACAACTACTGCTAATAGAAAGAATATTTACACAGGTAAGACTCATTTAAGGCCACATGAAATGTCACTTTTTTAAAAAACATGGTAATAGAGACATATTTGCTGTTATATAATTTACTTATAATATATAGATGCCATTAGTAGTCAATCTTATGTGGATCTCAAAAAAACAACAACCCCAAAACATGACATTTTCAAATTATCTTAGTTGTTGTAGGTTTAAAGATACATAAGGAAGTCAGGTTGTATCTTAGCAACTACTCAGCCAGGCAGCTGGAATTCCAGTATAGTTTATTCAAGACACATACTAACCTTGGAGTACTGACAGCAGCTCTCACACTCAACAACAATACCTGCAGAAGCCTGTTCAGTAGTCAACCTCTATGGCTTCCTATGACAAGGACTCCATCTCACCTTCTGACTGGGCTGATCTTCATCTCTGTTTCTGCTACTTCTCTGACTGCATTATGACTTCTGAAGCCTCAATGGGTCTCTTAGCTTCTGCTCTCTTTTTAAAATTTTCCTCCAGAAATTCCAAAGAGAGATCAGCTTTGTGAGTCGGCCAACACACAATATTGACCATCCTTATTGGGCAGAGTGTAGCAATGGGCCACTTCATAGACGAATGAATAGTACTTTAGCTTTCCATCTTGGTTCAAGGATCAATCCCTTCAATTTAAGTCACCTCGCCCCTAAGAGGAGGAGTCACGTGATACAAAAGCATGATGGTCCAGTGAGTATATAAACACTTCCCGCTGCTTTTCAAAAAACGAGGCTATAAACATGGAAACTTTTCTCGGAAGAGTTTCTGGGCATGGTGGACACATAGAGGAATGTGGTCTTCGCTCCAGTGTATGCTTTCTTTGAAGAAATCGGTGACATTAAAGTTTAAAATTTTAAAAACAACAGTGCTGGTTTTATCCTCCCACACAAAAGTTGTGATTACACTTAGTTATTTTCAGGATTTTCTTGCTTTCAACATAGATTTAATTCTCTATTAATGTATTGCTGCATAATTGTGATGTTAATTTCATGTTTATGCCCTTGTTTTACCGATAAAAATAATCCTTGTTTTGTTTATTTCTTGCAGAGTGCCTTCTATATAGAAGGTACTAACTAGATGTTGATCAAATCCATGAAACAAATCAATGATAGAAATATTTGGGTTGATTTTACTAAGGAAAGCCTCAACTTCGAATCTGAAAAGTGAGAAAACCAGTTTGGCAGGAGCAGGAGTCCTGGGCATCGAGTCTATTGGGCAGACACACTGTTAAGCTAGAGACAAGAACATTTCCTTCTAAGCCGTAAACTTGTTCAGGATTCCAGGAATGTGGGAAGGGCAGGAACAGTAGGAGTATAGCAGAGACCCTACCAAAAGATTAATAAAGTGGAACCTTAACCAGAAGGCTACCTTGCTAGACAACAGTAGACATCCCCCTAGCTTAATATAAGATGTGATACAATCAACTGCCCCACATCAACATATTCATGACTCATTCGTACAAATGTAGTTTCTGTAAATGTTCTAATGTAAATGCATACATATTTCCAATAACTTCTTAGGGAATAACACTGTGTCTTGGGGCATTTCATATGGAGATGCAATTAAACTGGCCCCATTGGTTATTTAATCCCCCAAATTAATATCATGTAAAATAAAATACAAATTTAATATTAATAAATATTTAATAAAGCTATTATTAAAATACACAGTGAATATATTAATATGTAAATATAACTGGATGTTTATTGGTTTTTCCTACCTGGTCATAGGTATATTCAATAAATTGTTTTATAACAATGTCCTGATTATGCACAGGCATAAACTCAGAGTTGTATGCATTCTCTAGCTATTAGGACTTATAAGATTTATATACATAAACATCTTATTATTTCTATTAGGATTGGCTTATTAGAATGTACACATACGTGAATCCTATTGATTCTCTGTGTGTGTACATATATGTGTGTGTATCCTATTTAATAATAGACAAACATGGTAATTAACCGTACCTCTGACACGCTTCCCATTGGCTAATCAGGGCGATAAGCAAATTAACTGCCAACCAAGATGGCGGCCAGCAGCCAGGCAGCAGAAGCAAACAGGAGGCTTGCTTGCTCCAGTGATGGAGGAAGCCAAGGTTCCCCACCTGCCACTGCCGGCCTCTGAGCTGCACTCTAAGAAACAATGTTGAAATTATAGAAGCTAAACAAACCTCAGAAACCTGCTTTCAGCCAGCCGGGCCTCAGAGCTGGAGTTGCAACAGTGTTTCAATTATAGAAGCCAAACAAACCCAGATACCTGCTTTCAGCAGCCGAGGTCTCAGAGCTGGAGCCGAGCCTCAGAGTTAAAGCCAGCTCTCAGCTCCAGTGACAGCTATAGAAGGTAAATAAATCCCAGAATAAAAAAAAAAAGAAAAAAAGGAGAGGTTGGGAGCGTCAGTCACCTGCCAGCCTGAAAACAGCCCTCAGCCCCTCACCCAGACTGGCCAGGCACCCCAGTGGGGACCCCCACCCTGAAGGGGGTGTGACCAGCTGCAAACAGCCATCATCCCCTCATCCAGGCTGGCCAGGCACCCAAGCTGGACCCCCACCCTGATCCGGGACACCCTTCAGGGCAAACCAGCCGGCCCCCACCCGTGCACCAGGCCTCTATACTATATAGTAAAAGGGTAATATGCAAACTGACCCTAACAGCAGAAGGACTGGGAATAACTGGTCACTATGACACACACTGTCCACCAGGGGGCAGACACTCAATGCAGGAGTTGTCCTCTGGTGGTCAGGGCGCTCTCACATGGGAGGAGCTCTGCTCAGCCACAAGCCAGGCTGATGGCTGCCAGTACAGCAGTGGTGGTGGGAGCCTCTCCTGCCTCCTCAGCAGTGCTAAGAATGTCCGACTGCAGTTTAGGCCTGCTCCCTGCTGGCAAGTGGACATCCCCCGAGGGCTGCCGGTCTGCCAGAGGGATGTCTGATTGCCATCTTAGGCCCAATCCTATGGGGAGCGGGCCTAAGCCAGCAGGTGGTCATCCCCTGAGGGGTCCCAGACTGCGAGAGGGCACAGGCCGGGCTGAGGGACCCTCCCCTCCCCACCCGAGTGCCCAAATTTTTGTGCGCCGGGCCTCTAGTCTATATAATAAAAGCCTAAGTGACCTTTATGGTGGAACAACCAGAACAACCAGTCACTATGAAGCACACTGACCACCAGGGGGCAGATGCTCAATACAGGAGCTGCCCCCTGGTGGTCAGTGTGCTCTCTCAGGGGGAGCACCACTCAGCCACAAGCGAGGCTCATGGCTGGTGAGTGCAGCAGGGGTGGCGGGAGCCTCTCTCACCTCCATGGCAGAGCTAAGGAGCAGCAAGCTGAGCAGTAAGGAGCAGTGAGCAGGCGGGCAGTAAGGAGCAAGGGATCCCGGACTGCAAGAGGGCGCAAGTCAGGCTGAGGGATCCCTACTCCCAGTGCATGAATTTCGTACACTGGGCCTCTAGTCTATATATCATATATATCATATATATCATATATATGTATATGTATATTCCCAGTGGGAATGACATTGTATGTATATGTATACACAACACACATATATACTCAATGCACAAATATATACATTTTATTAGTTCTGTTTCTTTGGAGTGTATCTGGGGCTTTAGGAAGTTAGAGTAAGGATGATGGGAAAGGCTTATTTACCAAAAAGAGTTGTAGTGCTTCCAAGGAATAATACTACTGTCCCAAAGATCTTCAAAGTTTTCTTGGTTAATATCTATGTTTGTGATTTAGAATTTTCTCTTGCACCAGGAATTAGGTGTGAGCCAACATTTATACATTGTTTTCAGTTTTAGGTTAGATATCAAGTAAAAGGATAGCAGATGAGGGGAAAATATGCCAGGGCATGAAAGATAGATATATCAGGACATAGCCTTGGCTTGTGTGTTAGCTCCTTCCAAAATACTGTCTCTCCACCATTACTGAATTTCGAAATCTGTTCTTGAGGACAGCCTTCGATGTATAGTTCCATTTTATTGCTCATGCCACTGGTTTTAATAATAATAACATAAATTTTTTATTGAGGCTTTATGAGGTGCTGGATATTGTGCTAAAATTCTTATCAAGCATTATTAAATATGCAAGTACTAAATGCAGTTTGGCAATTAAAAATGCTAAAACAAAATATTTTATGTAACACAGGTAAGGTACGCAAACAAAATAAATCAGAATAAAGTGAGTTTTTATTATAACCTAATAGTAAAGGCAAAGAGAAAAACTAAAAATAGTGATTTTTCAGGATTATTGTTAGAGACTTGAAATAAGAGCAAATTAGAAGGAAGGAGTATTGATTAGAAGGTCATTTTCTGGCTTAAGTCACTGGAGAAAGAATAGAAAAATTTAGAGGACATTATAATTCCTACAAACCATTATAAAAATTCTGAAAAAGGAAAGACAGTTTCTAGGGTAAAATACCAGTGTTGAACACCCAAATTATAAAATGTAAAGCAACACCTTATATCATAGAGGTTGCTGATTAGCAAGCACCCCTCCTTAGTTAGCACCTGTATATTGGGCCTTTATCAAATTAGCTCTAATTGCAACTTCCATATCTCAACAAAGGCAACATAATCAAGAATAGTTATATACTTTTAGACCTATCTTCTAAAAAATGAATAGATAATATTATAAAATTAGTTGGAAACGATTAGTTGGCATTTGTTACAGAAATGATTGTTTCTTCTAACATCTAGTTTTTACCCTTTATTTTATCTGTGATAACATTTAAGTAGATTTATCTGTGATGAATAACATTGCTTTATGAATAGCATGTGCCAGCCCTGTTTTAACTAAGTGGATCATTGGGCTAGAAATAAAGTTTCCTGTGCTGTATTTCTAGCTCTAAGTAGTTCTGTGACCTTAAGCAACCTTCATAGCAGGAATGTCAATCATACCAATCAAAATTAAAATGTCACTTTCCATCTAAAAGATGTATTGCATAAGAATTGTTAAATGAATACCCTTCTTTATGTAAATAAAAGTAAAATGTCAAAATTATTTCTACATTATTGTCATATTTAAAAACCTGTAATGATTTGTCTAGTATAATAGGATAACATAATAAGTTCAGAAAGAAAAAATAAGACTGTTGATTATCCTTTAAAGTTAGTAATTCTTATAAAATTATGCAGTAGCTTTCGTGTGTGTGTGTGTGTATATATGATTCATTTACAATTAGCTAAATGATCATGATTATCTTGAATATTAGAGGCAAGAGGATTCACTACATTTAGTGGCGATTTGTCTTTCCATTTAATTTTTAATAGTTTATTAATTTGCTTGGTTAAATTTAAATTTAGAAATTCAAGGAAAGAGACTTTCTTCACTCTTGGGATGATAGGATAAATTACTTTTCCCTATTCCTCCCACTAATTACAATTTTTAAAAAACCCTGCACATTAGATATAAAACAAACATAAGAAAGCTCTGGAAGATGGAGAGAAGAAGGCAGACAGGCTATGAACCTCAGAACCCAAGGAACAACACACCGATGAGGAGTCCCTGGGCTTTCTTTTTGCCTCATATATTCCTGAGGTAGAACGGAAGAAGCCAGCAACTGGGAAAGACCAATCAATGAGCACAGACTAAAAAGCGCCCCCAAAAGCCTGCTCCTTCAAGCCAAAGGTTCAAGGAAAGGGCAATCTAACAAGACAGAAAACTCAACTTCCACACGCAGTTTCAGTGGAGAACACGGGGTGTCTGAACTTCCACCCCAGCCCAGCAGTAATGAAGCACCCTTCCCTGTCCCCTTCCCCACTGGGGTGCAGCCAGCGGAGGCCCTGTGCAGAGTCAGGGCTTTCTCCCCCACCCCCCAAAGGTAATGAGGCCACCCCTGAACCCAGGGTAAGGGGAAGCTGCCTGGAGAGCAATAACAAGAGCAATCGCAGGCAATTATAAATGCTTCACCAGGTAGCCCTCAGTCAAGGACTCAGGCCCACAGGGCTGGTCTTGCTCCTCTGCCAATCTGATCCGTAGCCCACCCAGGCTCCTCCACCTGGAAGGCTCCTTACTGGGGAACTTGACACTTTCCTCCGCTCTGAGTACACAGTACTTTTCTACTCCTAGCCCTTCCCTCCTTTCCTGCGCCCGCCCGACCCTTGGGTTCATAAAATGGCAAGAGCCTTCAGTTCAGCAGAGATGATGCCCAGACTCTCACATCCGTATTGATCCACATGACCCTCAACTGGCACCCAATTCCAGAAAAAGCGAGAGCCAGCACTTTCTCTGGTTTAGCCATTCATTTATCCTATCCACGTAAGTGATTCAAGGCTTGACTGCTGCATTTATTTTGTTGTTGTTGTTGTTGTTTAATATATTTTATTGATTTTTTTACAGAGAGGAAGGGAGAGGGAATAAAGAGTTAGAAACATCGATGAGAGAGAAACATTGATCAGCTGCCCCCTGCACATTCCCTACTGGGGATGTGCCCACAACCAACATACATGCCCTTGACCGGAATCGAACCTGGGACCTTTCAGTCCGCAGGCCGGCGCTCTAGCCACTGAGCCAAAATGGTCAGGGCTAATTTGGCTTGTTGCTTTAATGGGCAACACCTGGCAAAGCATCTTCCTCCAGCTTAGCTAGCACCCTCCCAGGGAGGGAGGTATGGAAGGCCTGGTCAGAAGCCAGAACTCCCACACCCACCAGGCAAAGGCAAGGCGGTGTCCCTCTTCCGCTGTTGGAGGGGTATCCGAGAAAGCTGGCCATAGCAGGAGGTTTAAAGAAGCTGCAGGATCTCATAACATAACACTCAAAATGTCCAAGTTTCCATCAAAAATCACCCTAAATCCAAGAACTGGGAAGATCTCAAACGATAATAAAAAGACGTCAGAGATAATAGGATTACCTGACAAAGATTTTAGAGAAACCAACATCAAAACATTTCAGAGCAATTATAAGCACACCTGAAAGACGTTTTTCAAAAAGAAAATCTCAGCAAAGAATAATGTCAGCAAAGTAATAGAAGACATGAAGAAAAAGTAAGTATTCTTGTAATACCAAGGAGGAAAGAAAACACATAGGTCATTACAACAGACTTTTCTTCTCTTGAGTTTTAAATTATGTTGAAGCAACATAATTTAATTATGTCTGATATGATTCTAAATGGAGAGAGTCCAGGAACATAAAGGATAGTAAGTTTTCTATGTTTTATTTAAACTAGCAAAACGAGAACTTCAGTAGAAGTTTTCTAAGTTTTGCACATGTAACATAATACTAGAGCAACCACTCCAAGGTCTATACAAAGAGATACACTAAAAAATAATATAGATAAATAAAAATAGAATTTAAAAATTGTTCAAGTACCCTCCAAGAAGGGGAAAAATAAAGAGAATACAAAAAGAAAACAAAAATATTAAATGGCAGACTTAAATCCTAATATATTGATCATTGTATTAATGTAATTGGTCTAAATACACCATTTAAAAGACCTCTCCCTTCCCCCTAAAAAAACACAAACTACGATAACTCAATAGAAAATGAATCAAAAAGATTCATTATAACTATTAAGAAAATTTAATTCATATTTTTAAATTCTCAGAAAAGAAATTTCTAGACCAGATGGTTTCCCTAAAGAATTGTACCAAACATTGAAAGAAGAATTAACTACACAATCTCTTCCAGAATGCAGAAGAGCAAGGAACACTTCTCAATTTATTTTATAAGGCTAGTGTTACGCTGGGACACACACAGTACCAAAAAAAAAAGAAGAAGAAGAAAGAAAGCTGTAAACCATGATTTGCAAACCACATATCCAACAAAGGACTAGTATTGAAAATATAAAAACAACTGTCAAAACTCACCAGTAAAAAAAAAATAAACAATCCCATTAGAAAACTGGCAAAAGATATGAAGAGACATTTTACTGATGACTATAAGCATATGAAAAAAGTTCGACATGATCAACAATCAGGAAATTGCAACATGAAAACCACAATGAGGTATAACTATACCATTTCAAAACGGCAACATTAAAAAAAAAAAAAGGAGTGACACTAAATGTTAGCAAGGATTCAAGAAACTGGATCACTCAGTGATTGCTGGTGGGAATGTAAAATGGTACAGCCACTCTGGGGGCAGATTGAGAGTTTCTTAAAAAGCTAAACATGCAATTACTACACAACCCAGCAATTGCATTCCTAGGTATTTACCCCAGAGAAATGAAAACTTATGTTCACACAAAAACCTATACATGAATGTTTACAGCAGCTTTATTCATAATAGCCAAAAACTGGAAACATCCCAGATATCTGTCACTGAGCAAATGATTAAATGAACTGTGGTATAGCTACCTTGTATGTCGTGTAATACTGTTCTGTAATAAAAATGTATGGACCTTTGATACTTGCCACAACTTGGATAAATCTCCAGATAATAATATGTAGGAGATGGGTGGAGCCAATCCAAAAAAAGTTATACACTGATTCCATTATGCAATGGAATGATAAATGATAAAATTATAGAGATGGAGAGCAGATTAGTAGTTATCAGAGGTTAAGAGGTGATAAGGGTGGATGTGGATGTAGCTATCAAACGCAACAGGAGGGATCCTGGTGATAATAGGAAGTTACGTATCTTGACTCTGTCAATATCTTGGATATGATGGGTACTAGAATTTTACAAAATGTTACCATTGGGGAAAATGGGTAAAGCATACAAAAGCTCTCTCCTTATTATTCCTTACAACTGCGTGTGAATCTACAATTACTCAAAATTAAAATTCTATTTTTAAAACATTTTTTTAAATGCAAGGGAAAAGATGACAGTCCTTAGCCAGTTAACATGACAAGGAATTACTTGGGGGGGGGGGGGGGGGGAATGACAGTGCCTTCAGTCCCAGACTATGACACCACAATTTTTCTCAAACTACAAAAAGGGGTTATTTTACATTGAATTTCATAAAGCATGTTAACTTCCTAGCATCCAATGTTTATGGCCCACAGGAATTTGGTTCTCCCTTTTGATTCTACAATTCTGATACAAATTAAATTTATGCTGATACAACTAGGAGTTGCTAAACCCCATAAGGCAATTATATTCAAAAAGAGATGCTGAAAATTGATACTGAAACTGTTCAACCCACAACCTCCTCCCACCCCTCCACCTCCTTCACACACACACAAAGTGCGTGCCTTCTGTGCATGTGCTAAGAGTGTGTCCCAGGGAACCGTGGGTTGTATGAAGGCCTTGATTTTAAATTCTCCTTCATTAAATATAAGTCAAGAGCAAACTATTACTGTGACTTTCTGAATAACTACAGCATAAAATAGCTAATGAAACAGACATGCCCTGTTTCTCCATCTTTCATAGTTTGGGGCATTTTCCTTTTGTATGCAGATGAGGGTCCAACACTAAGGAACAGTTATGTAAATACTGACCGTTGGCCCGGGAGGGGTAGCTCATTTGGTTAGTGTCCTCCTGATGGTCCAATCCCCAGTCAGAGCACATATATGAATCAACCAATGAATGCATAAATAAGTGGAACAACAGATGGATGCTTCTCTCTCTTTCTCTTTCTCTCTCTAAAACCAATTTAAAAAATTTAAAAAAAGACTGACCCGTGGGAAGTTATTGACCTTTTCTCTTTCCACAGTCACTTCTTTTTTTTTTTTTTTTCGAAGATAATAAATACCATAGCCATTGTTCTGCTGCAAATCTGTATTTTCCCTCACCCCAGGTGTAGAAAACTAAAAATATAAGCAGAGGCAGATTGAGGAAGGGGGGTGGCAGTTCAGGGGGAGGATATTCCTGATCTGCCTCCACACAATTTAAAAAGTCTCAAAACAGAGTGTCAATTATTTAATGTACTAATTTGAAATGTTTGGAAAACAAACATGCAGAGCATGAAAACAGTTCATCGTAGTTTCCAGTCAAGTCAGTTCTCAGTTTTACACTCTAATCCTTTTCTTAGTAATTCAGTGTTTTTTTAGTTACTAAATTATTATAAATGTGTTTTTCTCTTTGTGGAGAGCTTGGTTAAAATAAGATTATGAAAAGGAACACTGTCTTCTTGTGACTAAATTATAGAAAGCTGTTATCATAATCAAATTGCCTAAATGTTAAAAATAGTCTCACTTCCTCAAAACTCTGCACACAACTGAAAACCAATCTGAGGTAGAATGAGTAGATGAAATTTACATCCATCAGTTCAAATAAAGTGTAGCCTCCACTAGAGACCTGTTTTCGTCAAGTTGTGGATTTAAAAAGCTATTCACATAACCTAATTATCTCTACAGCCCAATATTCAACAAATAGCACAATAAATAGTAACACCATCATTTTTAATTTGATATATAATTGAAGTCATGTGACAGAACATAAATTATAGCATTTAGAGTATGCTGTTTTCCTAACAAAAATAATTTGTTGAAAAAATAAAACAGCTATTTTTGTGATTTTCCCTCAGACTTAGACCAGCATTCCAGTGGCTCTAGGTGTTCGATTTTTTTGTAACCAAACACTACTATTAATAACACCTCAATATAAAAACAAAATGTTTTCACAATAAAGCAGGTCTCCCACCCACCTTCTTCTCCCACAAAATGCTGCTTGTATTCCAGCTTGTGTCCTCCTCCCTAAGTAAATCTGCTGTTAATTTTGTGGCTTGGGGAACAGGTATTTGTCTACAGGGCTGGACAAATAACTAAATAAGCACATAATTCTTTTAAATAAGCAGGACATTCCAACACAGCCCGCATAACAACTTCTAGGTACTCAATCTTGTGACCCAGAACCATCTGCAAATTTTCTGCTGTTATTCACTCACTCACATTCAAAGGAATGTCCTCACATATTTATGACTGGGAGAAAAATCAGATGTTCAAGTCTTACAAGATAAAATTTTGTTTCAGAAGCTGTGACTGAGAAATTTTTTCATCTAATGAAAGTATAGCAAGTTCTTGACCTCGGCAAAGGTCAAGGAAAGCAGGGGGGGAGTCAATGTCTGACTTTAATCATTCTGGAAACTTTTTAAAAATATATATTTTATTGATTTTTTTACAGAGAGGAAGGGAGAGGGAGAGTTAGAAACATCGTTGAGAGAGAAACATCGATCAGCTGCCTCCTGCACACACCCCACTGGGGATGTGCCCGCAACCAAGGTACATGCCCTTGACTGGAATCAAACCTGGGACTCTTCAGTCCACAGGCTGACACTCTATCCACTGAGCCAAACTGGTTAGGGCCATTCTGGAAATTTTTTATTTAAGTCAGCAACTATTTACTGGGAGCACACTCTTTGCTAGGTACTATATGAGGAATGGCAGTCAGCATAGTACCAGTAGGTACTGTGAATGGTACCAGTAGGTGTACTAGTCCTTCTGCCATGTCCTGGGTGTCTGCCTGGGATGATCACAGGGCAGAAGCCACATTTCCTGAAAAGATCTGAACTGGCTCCACCCTGCCTCTCCTCTGAACTCCACACTTTTCCCAGGGAGGTGAAGGGGATCTGGGTATATCCCATCCTGAGATCCTGAATCATGGCTTAACTCATAATAAATACTTGTTGAAAATGTGTAAAAGAAAGACAATTATCAAGCAGGTATTACAAGTAGAAAAAGTATGACAAAAGTAGCTCTGGCTGGGTGGCTTGGTTGGAGTATTTTCCTATACACCAAAAGGTTGCAGGTTCAATTCCCTGTCAGAGCAAATACCCAGGTTGTGGGTTTGGTCCCTGATCAGGATGCAACTAATTGATGTTTCTCTCTCTCTCTCTCTCTCTCTCTCTCTCTCTCTCTCTCTCTCTCTCTCTCTCCCCCCCTCCCCCTCTCTTTAAAATCAATAAAAACATAGCCCAGCCCAACCGGTGTGGCTCAGTGATTGACTGTCAATCTATTAACCAGAAAGTCATGGTTTGATTCTGGTCTGGGCATATGCCCGGTTTGCAGGCTTCGTCCCCAGTATGGGGCATGAAGGAGGCAGGCAATCAATGATTCTCTCTCATCATTGATGTTTCTATCTCTCTCTCCCTCTACCTTCCTCAATGAAATCAATAAAAGCAATAATAATAATTTTTTAAAAAACACATAGCCCAGTGCCAAGACTGACCAGCAGACCCTGAATGACAGATGAATGGATTACTCTGACACAGCATTTGCTGTGAAAGAGAGGGCTAAGGGACAGCCTGGCTAAAGGAACCAGGCAGCCTCGATTGCCTGCCACATTAGGCTTTTATTGTAGCAGCAATTTGAGATAAAGTTTATATTTTAGATACAATCAGTAAGGTAAGTAATATTGGGAGGACACATTTTTTTGTAATGTCCTTTAAGCAAGGACACCCAAAGATTAAGTATAAGGATTCCAGTAAACACCCAAGGGGTCTGCACCTGCACAGACTTGTTTGGAAAGGTCAAGGAATAATTAGGGGCACCGCCTTTGGCACTCCCCTAAGTCGGAATTCCAATAAACAGGGCAGGTGGCCTTCCACACACTTCCCTTGTCTCAGAACGTCCTCCTTACAAACTTTCCAACCAAGTCTCGCATGCTCCCCAACAGCCCAGCTGGTATTGTTCAATTGGTTGAGCATCATCCCATGAACCAAAAGGTCACTGGTTTGATTCCTGGTCAGGACACATGCCTGGGTTGTGGGCTTAATCCCCAGTGGGGGGCCTACAGGAGGCAGCTGATTGAGTTTTTCTCACATCGATGTTTCCCTCTCTCTCTCCCTCTCCCTTCCTCTCTCTCTAAAATAACATAAATCTTTTCTTTTAAAATCAATGAAAACATATCCTCAGGTGAGGATAAAAAAAAAAATTAGACAAAAGTAATAAAAATATGGCACTGGATGCAAGGTTCACTCTTTGAATGTTGGGATTACATAAACCCAGATGCCATATCTTTATTTTCTCAATCATGAGAATCCTTTCCCCTTCGCTTCTTTGAGCTCTTTTTTAACAAGACATATTTTATCCTGTCTCCTCAAACCAGCTGTAAACAAGATCTATGAAAGGAATATGCTATATCATGTAGGACTTGAGCCAGATAAAGAGACTCAGAAATCACTTACAAAACAAGTTGAAGACAGTGGTAGTAGGAGCTGATTCACCTGCTTAACGATGCCACCAGAGGCCCAGGCTCCTCTGATTCCGCTCAGACCCTTGCCCTTCACCTTCATGCCTGTCGCCTCATGATTGTATGATAATTGATGATGCCCTTTGGCCATCATGTCTTCATTCGAGCAAGGAAAGAAAGGAGGAGTAAGGGGAAATGCCACCCATACCTGAGCCCTTTTATCAGAGAAGCAAAATTTTTCCAGAAATGTCAACAACAGGCTTCCTCTTATACCTACATAATGAGCTCCTTTGCCTCAGGCTCCTGATGAGTTTGGACAACTGAGGGACCTGAGCAAAGATTGGAGGGTGAGGTTGAGAGGATTCCTTCCCTGTTCCTCCCTCTGTCCCCTTCGAGCACTGGCAGCGGCCACACCTCCCATAACCGCAGCTCCAGCTGGGCACCCTCCTCCATGGCTTCAGCTCTCTGGGCTCTGGTAACAACACTCTATCGCTTGCCTCTTCAGGTCTTGGGATGGTAACAGTCCTTTGCTATAGCCAGTCTCTGGATACCTTATTGATACTTTTAACCCTGCCCACATCTCCGTAAATGGACTCTCCATTAAAATGTTTTTATTTGACCATCTGAGTAAAATTCTCTTTCATGCCAGGACTCAGACTGATACACAGAGACCTTTAACTGCAACAGAGGCTGGAAATATAGGGAGAAGAAAGCCATACTGACTCAGGCAAAATATGATCCATTGCCAGGAGTTGGGCACATGTCACCATGGATGAATGTATAATTAGAGTAACAAAACAAAAAAAAAACAAAACAAACAAACAAAAATAAACAGCAGAGATATGGGGATTGAGTGGCTGCCTAACACTGTCTACTACACATAATTTACAATTAGGGATAGTTTAAAAGCAACCTGTGTGATTGTGTCTTTTTCATTTTTTATTGCCCTTCAACTAACTCAATGCTGTCAAAATACATTTCTGCTAGTAAGTAGATAATAATACCTTATTCTTATAGAAAGCTTTGCAGTCTACAATGTACTTTCACCTATATTATTCTATTTGATCTTTGCAAATAGCCCTGTGAGTAAGGCAAGACAGGCATTTTTATCCCCATTTTACAGATGAATAAACAGAAGCTCAGAGAGAATAACCACATTGCCTTGGGCCACACAATTAGTAAGTGGTGGGACTAGAAAGCAATTAAATCAGGCCTCAGGGTCAAGTACTGGCCAAGTGCCTGACTCTGGGTTCAGGGCACAAAACCTAAGCTGTGTTGGTTAGGGCCATGCAAAGAGGAAAAGCAACATCTTCCACAGCTTCTCTGATTCCCGATTGCCAACATCTACCAGCAGAAAAAATGGAGGACTTATGAGTTTCCCTACATCTACAACTTTTGGTACATTGTTAATATGACCTTGAACTTTGCAGTTAATGCTGGATGTTAACTTGATGTTGGTTGGGGATTTTATTTGACCCAAGAAAAATTCAGTTTATGTAAAAAAAGTGAAGTTAATAAGAACCACTTTTCCACTTAATAGTAGTTAGCAAAACAGATTTGTTCGTTTTTTGAAATCTTTCTAAAATAGTGTAGACTCTGCTAGTCATATGCCTACCAATGGCAGCCTTTCCTTTTTTATAAACAGTTGTGAAATGAAATATCTGCTAAATGTGATATTCCATTTGTGAGGGCTGACATGTTCCTTCCACAAATAAAGTACAAGTTTTTTGGGGTTTTGTGCTTTTAGTTTTTTTGTTGTTGTTGTGTGTGTGTGTGTTTTTTTTTGGCAGGGGTGGGTGGCAGGGGGACGGGTTTATATCCATTGTGACCACTCAGAAGCTTTTTTATGTTTATGTTCAGGTTCTCAGCTACAGGTTTGGGTTGGGGATGCCAAAAATATGGCTACTAAATAAGTGGTGTCACTCAATTTAGAATTTAAATGGTAGTCTACAAAATAGAACATCTGCTTTTACCACTTTATTTGACTTTATTTTCTTAGGATTTATTCAGGATTTTTAAAAATTCAAGACATGTATATGAATACTTTTGTTACAATCTTAGGGTTTCTATTACTTTGGAAACCACTGGAAAATATTTATTTAGAAAATAAATATTATAAGTAATATTTTTCATGTCAAAATCTTTTGCTTATTTATGCCTCTAACCTCTGAACAACCTTTGTGGAACTCCCTAGATATTTGAGTTAGTTTATAGATGCTAGTTTCAGGTATAAGAATGCTATAAGCAAATTATTGATAATTAAATAATGGCATTTATCCCTAACTCAAGCTAAGAAATCCAACTAAGTTGCCCATTAGACTTTAGATGCCATTCTTCAAGAAATTAAAAGAGCCTATTCAGCTGTGATCATTCAAAAAAAATTTGGCAGTAGTCATTTGATTCTCATTGGTCTCCAAATGTATGTTTCTTTCATTAAACTATTATTTTGTATAGCTGTACATAAGGTAATATTTCATCTCAGAATGAGATGCTTTTAAATTGAGAACAAAACAATCTCTTCTTCCAGTTACAAAGTACTTGGCAAACCTTCAGGATAAAAGCACTGTGCAAATATAGAGCCTTACTGTCTCACTATGCCATTTCACAATGTCCTAAATGTTTTTTGTTGTGCTAGGGGAAAATAATATAACTTGAAAAATACTCACCAAGTACAAGAGGAGATCTAGACACCTTAAATTCCTATATCAGAGAATCAGCAATTCAGATTTGTATATATTAAAAAAAAAAAAAACTAAAACTTAGCTTATACCTAAATCTCCCCTGGCTTCATCCCCATTTACTGAATATTTCATGGAGGATTAAGTATCTTTCAGCATGAGTCAAAGGAACAACTTTCTGGGGTATTTCAAACCAACTCCATGAAAAGTTAATAAATTTGGTTCAGTGACAAGATATATTGAACCCACATTTTTATCTTCACTTTTACCCAAATAGCTATAAAATGGCAGTTACCAAAATGTAAATGGATAAACCCACAGGGATACCAGAGAACAGGAGATTCAACAATGATGCAGGGGACATAAAAGGAAAAAAACAAAGAAAAGAAAGAAAGATGGGGAAGAAATACCTAGGATAATGATGAATAAAATCTCAAGATGAAAGTTGTTCAAAATACCTAAAAAGCAACAACTCCAAACTGGATCAAGAAGACAAAAGAAAGAGTATCACCCAGAAAATAAAATCAATATCTGATGTGCAAGCTGAGATTTCTTTTAGTCTATAGATAGAATTTGGGGATGAATTAGTGATCAAATCATAAAAAAAAAAATAGAAACAAAGCTAATTCTGAAAAATGCCAACTCCTGGAAATACAAGAAGTTGAACAAAATGTGTAAGTATAGTATAGTATGTAATTTAGCAATAGATAATAGTCACATCCTATCTAATAAAAGAGTAATATGCAAATTAACTGTCACTCCGCAACAAAGATGGCAGCGCCCATAGAGGCTGTGCAGGATGCTGGCGGTGTCACCCCAGCAACGTGAGCCCAGCAGGCAAGCGGGCTGCAGGCAGCACCCAGCAGGGCCTGCTGGGCAGTTGCCATGGCGATCCCTGAGCAGACAAGTGGGCCCACAGGCAGCACCCAGCAGGGCCTGATGGGCAGTCCCGCGGAGACCGGGAAGCAGGCAATCGGGGCCGCAGGCAGCACCCAGCAGGGCCTGCTGGGCAGTGGTGACTGCGAGCAGGCAATCAGGGCCCACAGGCAGCATTCAGCAGAGCCTGCTGGGTGGTGGCGGCAGCGACCTGCAGACAGTACCCAGCAGGGCCTGCTGGGCTGTCACCGCGGAGACCAGGGAGCAGGCAACTGGGGCCACAGGCAGCACCCAGCAGGGCCTGCTTGCCCATCCCAGTGGTGTGGAGCAGGCAGGCCCCTCAGAGAGCAGAGAACCATGGGGAGTGGGCTCAAGCTGTCAGTAGCACATCCCCTGAGGGCTCCCGAATTGGAGAGGGTGTAGGTCGGGCTGAGAGACCTCCCCCCACAGCCCTCCTCCCTCCCCCCCCCCCCATGCATGAATTTCATATACCAGGTCTCTAGTAATAATATAAACACAGATTATTGACTGAATTTTAAAAAGCATAATTATATTTTTTAGGGGATCTGAAACATAGAGAAGTATCTTAAAATGTGTGTGCGTGTGTGTGTGTGTAAGGGAGAGAGAGAGAAAGAGAGAGAGAAGGAGAGAGATAAATCATTGCCTTTCTTAGCAAAACAATAGATAATGTCAAAAACTAAAACATTAAATCCTTAAGAGGCATGTTATCTACAAATAAAAATACCAAAAGAAACAGCTAAAAGAATTGAAAGTGGTTCTTTCGGAAAAGCAAAAATCAAAAATTAAAAGGGACAGGGGATGACAGCCTGTTTATATAATAAATACCATTTGAAAAGTATTCATTAACTGAAATAAATTTAAAATTCCAAAAACCAAAGTTATTTTAAAAGAGCAAAATACAAAGAAATATACATGAATATATGTTATGCATCCATTGAGATAATTATCTGATATTTTAGTTTATTGACATGATATAGTAATTGATTTTTCAAAATTTAAACTACTAGTAAACTTGAATTCCTAGAACAAACTCATTTGGTCATGCTGTATTATGTTTATCATTATATTCAATTTTCTAACAATTTGTTAATTTTTACATTGCGTCTAGGTTAATGAGGAATACTGGAATGCCTTTATCAGAGTAATGCTGGCCTCATAAAATGAGTTGGGACATGGTCCCATCTTAATTTTATGAAAAAGCTTGTGGAGAACTAGTTTTAGTTCATCCTTAAATCAAATAGTTGGTAGATTGCACTAATGAAGCCACTGGGGCTGGGATTTTCTTCATAGAACAGAGTTTTATTATAACTTCTGTAGTTTTTAATAAATAAAACTAGAACTACTCCAGTTTTCTGTTGTTTCTTGCATGAAATTTTGTGGTGTGTGACTTCAAGAGAATTGGCCTAATTATCTAACTTTCCAAGTTTATTATACAAAATTATTCACAATATTCCTTTATTTATGCCTATTAAAGCACCTGTAGCTGCTGTAATGTCTATTAGTTCATTCCTAAAATTGGAGTCCTAGAGGCCCAGGCACGAAATTCGTGCATTGGTGGTGGCGGGGGGGTGCCTCAGCCCGGCCTGCACCCTCTCCAATCCGGGACCCCTCAGGGAATGTCCAACTACAATCCAGGACCACTGGCTCCTAACCGCCCACCTGCCTGCCTGCCTGATTCCCCCTAACTGCTCTCCTCTGCCGACCTAATCACCCCTAACCACCGTGGCTTTGTCCGGAAGGAGGACCAGACAACCGGAAGATGTCTGGTTGACCTGGTCTAATTAGCATATTACCCTTTTATTAGTATAGATTCTTTCTTCTCTCCCTTTTTTTCTTCTCAGTCAGACTAAAGATTTATCAGTTTCATTGACCCTTGTAAAGCATAAGTGTTTCTTTCCACTGATTTTTCTTTTATTTCTTTACTCACTACAACACTAATTCCTTCCTTATTTTTAGAATTTCCTTTCTTAATGCTTACTTTGAGCTAAAATTTTTCTTTTTCACTAGTTTCTTAAGATTGAAGCTTAGATCATTGATTTGACATTTTCTTTTTCTCTAATACAACCGTTTACTGCAAAAAAAATTCCCACCATGTATTATTCTGGCTATACCAACAAATCTTGATGTATTTTATTTGTATTTAATTTAGTTCAAAATATTTTATAATCCCAATGTGGGATTTTGCTTGAGCCATGTTTTATTTAAATTATATTATTTAATTTTCAAATATTCGGGATTTTCCATATCTTTCTGTTATTAATTTCTACTTTAATTTTATTGTAGCCAGAGAACATGCTTTGTATTATTTCATTTGAATCCAATTAAATTTATTGAGATTTGTGTTGTAACCTAGAATGTGGTCTGTCTTGGTGAATGTTATATGTGCATTTGAAGAGAATATATATTCTGCTGCTGTTACATGAAGTACTCCACAAATATTAAATAGATCGAGTTCATTGTATTGTTCAAGTCTCCTATGTCTTTACTGATTTTCTATTTGTTCTATTAATTATTAAGAGAGGGTTGAAATCTCCAACTACAATTGTGATTTATGTATTTCTCTTTTCAGTTCTACCTGTGTTTTACTTCAAGTATTTAGAAGCTGTTTTTACATTTAAAACAGTTATATTGTTTTGTTCTTTTATTTTAACCAACACATGCCATTATACTTAATCTTCAGACCAAACTATAAACTAGGTACTGTTCTCATCTCCAAGATAGAGCGCTCAAGGTGACCCTGTACCGCCTCTCTTCCCACCCTGTTCAACACCACCCTGTACTGCCTCCCCACCCAGCCTATTTCCAAAGCTCTCAGCCTTCCTCTCCTGACGCTACTTCTCAAATATGTCCAGGCCACAATCTCTCCAGTGACGATGTTTTTCATTTGCACGCCAATATAAGTAAAATATCCCAATAAATTAATGGGGGGGATGAGGACACATTTGTAATACCTTAACTAATAATAATAATTAAAAAAAACTAAAAAAAAAATCCCAATAATATGTCTTTTTTTCCGTCACCACCATACTACCCAATTAGACTATCAGCATTTTTCACAAGGAAAATAAAAATGTAGATTGAACCCTTGGTTTCCCTGAATTGGTTCTGGGACCCTCCCCCACCCCCACCCCCAAAAACAGATACCTTTTCTTATGGCTTATCTATAGATACCTACTTTTATTGTTGTTGTATGTCAACTAATTTCTGTTTAGATCAACTAGTATTTTATGTATTGACAGATAACAGGTTTAAGGCCAAAACCTATGCAAGAAGATTTTTCATTTTATTTAAGGGACTAAGCCACAGCATCCCCACCAACAGCACCGTCTTCACATCAGTTATTAGTTTATGTCTCAGAAGTGATTGACACTGTGAGCAGCGTTTCCTGGAATATGCCACACTGCCCTACAAACTCAGTGGAACCTCCTCATCCTACAGCAGGTACTTGGAGCTTGAGCTTGTACTACATGGCTCATTGCCCCTCCTCCTAAAAGACTTAAAAGATGATAACAAGCCATCAGCTCTGGCACTGGCCAAAGGACAGGGGTTTGGAAGCTGTTCTTTATAGAATTCCTTTCATCAAAGCAGAGAAGGGAGGAAACAGTTACTGGGCAAATAGGTCAGGCCCCAACACATTGCTGCTGGCTTCTCTGAATGAGGAGTTCTATATGCTTTACCCTGAGCATATATTTCAACAGAAGAGTTTAGAGTCCCTTAACTTCTACTCAGGAAATCATACTGCTTCTCCACCTGAATGCGGAGAAAACTGCATTTAATACAAATGTTTATTCAAAAGCCAAAATGCCTAACTCTACTAGGACTGCAGCCCAGATATCAGCACTCTCCTAACTATTACCTCTGGAGACCAAGACCATTAAAATCGTGAATACGTGGAAGGTGGTGGTTTAGCCCACACTACACCAAATTGCTGGCTTGACTGATTTTTTTTTTCAGACTAAATGTTTTGTCATCTTATAGATGTGTTTATACTTTCTAAAATATATGTGCTAGCAATGAAATAATCCAGATGTTTTTCTAGTTGGAATTTTTAATTTTTTTAAATCACAATTAGTACACCATAGGGATATAGTTAATAACATTGTAATAACTATTCAGGTGGGTACTAGAAGTATCAGGGGGACCACTTCATAAATTATATAATTGTCTGACCACTATGCTGCACACCTGAAACTAATATAAAATAATATTGAATGTCAAAAATAAATACAATAAGTCACTATCAAATTTAACTAACACTTTTACATGCTGATCACATGCCTAGCATGAGGTTAGGAACCTTTATTTATTTTGTTTAATAGTAGTAAAACAATGAGCTAATATTCCAACAATTTTTTCTACAGAGGCTATCATTTAATTTTAAGAAGTAACCACATGTAATAGCACTGGAAACAAATGCTGTGCCTACAGTTGTCTAAATGTCTTCATTTCCATGTCTACAAGTATGACAGTGTTGTATCTCTATATACCTTCCTTCAGAACACAGGGTGGGCAATAACTCTCCTTAGAGAAGAGCACTGAGCTAGGAGCCTGAAGATCGTGGGCCCAGGAACAGCTAAGGTTGGATGGAAGACTTTGTGAAAGGCACTCCAACACTCTTGGTCTGTTTCACTGCCTGTGAAATTAAAATTTTACACTAGGTGCTCACCAGAGACCTCTAATGCTAAACTCTAAAAGATCCTTTAGAGAAAAAATGTACTTTGGAAACAACCAAGCAGGTATATGATTTTTGAAGTGTTAATGATTGATAGGTTGTGACACTGAAATCAGTAAAACACGAATCAAATATTTACACATACCTCCCATGTGGTGTATTTTCCATTATGGGAAGGTATTGGGCAATGGAAAATTTCTAAAATACTTTTACTGGAAGAGATTAATTACGCTCAGTTTTGTGTTACTATTATGTAAAGTTTATACTAGAGCAATAAAGATATGTGAAACCCTCTGTTTATTTATAGACTAAAATATCACATTAAGAATGGCCTAACAAGTTGTTCTCAGACTGAGGCTTATGATTTGCTTAAGAATAGAGTGCTTTTCTTTACATAAGATGGTGATTTAACCTAAAAGACAAAATCTATTGTTGTTGTTAATATTGTTAACAATTATAATTCAAAATATCAACAACATTTTCATTTCAAGGCACTGTTCCTTGAAGTTATCCTAAAATGGACATCAGAAATCAGGTTCACATTTTTAACTCAGCCTCTGACATATGAAGCAGTAAAATGTCAAGCCATTTCAATTCTCTAACAAAACGGGGGAGGGAGAGAATACCATTCAGCGAAGTACCCCAATTCCGTATGTGGACAGGTAGAGACCGTGTTACTTGTTCTCCATGTGTCAACATGAAAAACACCCCAGCTGCCTAAATGTTTATTACAAATTGATTATCATGCTCTTTTAAATTTTAAATTTTCTGTTTAAATGTTCAAACTGTTCGTTCTTTCAGGATGAATTCTGCATGTAGATGATGCATTTTTAAAATTTTCCCCTTTATTTGCCCTGAAATAACCTTTTGAAGCTTTAGTGATTACCGAATAACGCTGGAATTTAGGGATTTGATGACCAGGTCCACCTTTCCCCCATCCACGCACACAATGTGGAACAGACTTTGATCCTATCTCCTTCTGGGCCTTTTCCACCTCAGAATCCTATTCTTTTAAATCTGCTTCTAGGTGGAAATTTTCATTCTGTAATTTTTAATTACCTTTGCCCTACTGAATCTTATTTATTTACTTTTAGAGTTATTTTCTTTCTTTACTGTTGCTAAAAACACTGGTTTCTTGAGTAAAAGAAAATGATGCTGTTTTTCATCATTCTAATAAGTTTCCTAATAATATCCAATATTCTACTTGTCTTGTATTAAAGCAACCCAGTGAGTGCTTAAATAAAAATCTACATCCTTGAATTCAAATTGACATCTCAGTATTCTTTACCTTGAAATCGTATTTCCTCTCAGTCATTACTGGACGCTGACCGTTACACTTGCCCATGCTGAACATTATTTCCCACTTACTTGTTCATTTTTATTGTTAGGAGTTTTCTAAGTTCCTTCCCTTCCACTATCACTCAAATGGAAACTGTGTTTCCCAGAACACAACAGCGGGGCGTAGGGGGGGGGGGGGAGTACAGGAATAATCACAATGGCAATCAGGCATCAGGATTTTTCTGATTCTGTCCCAGCATGTTCTGTGGAAAACTGAGCCTCCCCAAAAATTAAGAATGTGTTCTTCTAACTGTTCTTTCAATGGCTCTCTTCTGTACTGGCTCATTGAAGTGATGTTAGTGATGTTCCCAGTGTCCTTGACCTCTAAAGCAGTAGCCAGGATGACAGCATCTACTGAGATCTCTACTGCCCCACACCAAAGCACGCGCTCTGCTGTGATCCACTGAAGTCTACACTGAATGACTGCCATTCGGGCAGGAGGGCAAGTGTGCCCCCAAGAACTTCTTCTGTAGCTATTGGCATGACTGTCATTGTCATTTGCACCCTAGATATCTCCACTCTTTGGATTTTCACTTGTTCTCCATTCATTGGAATTTAGTCTAAGGAACTTAAACTACTAATAAGGGATAATTCCTCCCCTCAAACACTGGCTGACCAGTCTCAAACCAAACTTATTCACATCAACACTGCGAACTTTCTTTTCACATGATGAGCTATTTCTGTGAAGTTCTTTGTTGCCAGAATGTTTTTTACATATACATGACTTAATTTAACCCTTATGACCATTCTCAGAATAGGTGGTGCCACCAATTTTACAGATAAAATGACAAAGGCATCAAGAAATTAAATGAATTAGCTCATATCACATAGTTGGTAAGTGGCAGAGCCCAGCATTAAATGTGCTTTTTGGACCCCAAAACCTTGAAGTACAATATGCATTCTTCTCCACCTTCTAGGGTTTTGTAGGTTAAATATGCTGCTTCCTAAACAGCATATTACACTGCCTCAGTGTCAAGGAACCTTGGTGGCCTGATGCCATTTCTTCACAAAACATGCCCAAACATGATAGAATCCTAAAGCAAACACAGTTCTTGTTCCAACCCAACTCTTATATGTAAAAGTGTTAGGATGTAGCCATAGCTGGTTTGGCTCAGTGGCTAGAGTGTCAGCCTGTGAACTGAAGGGTCCCGGGTTCAATTCTAGTCAAGGGCACATGCCCGGGTTTCGAGCTCGATCCCCAGCGGGGGCATGCAGGAGGCAACCAATCAAAGATTCTCGCTCATCATTGATGTTTCTATCTCTCTCTCCCTCTCCCTTCCTCTCTGAAATCAATAAAAATATTTTTTTTAAGTGTTAGGATGCAGTCAAGGGAGCTTGTGCTTTTTTTTTGGAGACAGACCTAGGTATGGCGATACATTCTGCACGTATTGGTATAGATCCTTGAGCCTCTGTTTTTCTCCTCTATACAATTGTTCAGTAAATATGTTCTGGGATTGGAAATGGGCTGGCACTATTAAGCTTTTCTCTTCCTTCTCTTTTGCAAGCTTCAGATCTTCTCTAAAAGTCATAAATAAGCCTTCTCTAATTCTCCCAGGCAGAGCATTAACTCTTTTACACTGTCAACTTATCACCATCTTCAAACCGCTCTCAGCCTCCATATCACATTGCTTAAGAATATCAGCAGGTCTGTCTTGCCCAGTAGGCTGTGAGGTACTTGAAAACAAAGATTGTATCTTACTCAGGGTGTACCCCTAGTGTCAGGAAATAATATGTCTCCTGAAAAACCCCATGACTAATACCTGCTGTTTACCAATATGTCACCCTAGATTTTGTTTTACGTTTCCTAAGCCTCATTCCTTAAGCAGTTTATTTCAAACTTCTCACCTACATATCTGATGGCAGAAGAATGTGTCCAGAGGGTTCAGAGGCCTAACTCTACACAACTTACTTGCCATAAGTTCAAATTTTGATATTTTAATTATCAATTTGTTTCCATTTTGCTATCTACCCCATAAAAACAATGTGACCAAGATCATGATCAATTGCATCATCTAGAATGAAATTTTTATTTTAGTAAATGTGAATTTATTTTCAGATGTGTCTTAGGAGAAAATATGGCAGGCTAACCAAGCCATTGATTTCATGGATTTTTTTTTTTTTTTACAACGTGTGAAGGTGGCCCAAAGGTACAAACTTCCAGATATAAGATAGGTAAGTCCTGAGGTCATGATGTGCTTCATGGCAACTACAGTACACAATACTGTGTTGTATATCTGAAAGTTGCTAAGAGAGTAGATCTTAAAAGGTCTCATTGCAGGGAAAAAAATTATACTTATGCGTGGCGATGGCTGTTAACTAAACTATTATGGTCATTGTTTTGACCATATACATAAATCAAGTCATTATGTTGTACACCTAAAACTAATACAATGGCATATGTCAGTTATATATTTTTTAAGTTATAAAGAGTGTACTTGAATAGCCAGCTGTTTGAAAAATAATGCTATATTGATTTGTTTTGAGAGGGAGAGAGAGAATGGTGGCAGCACAGGTTAAAGTCAAACACATGAGTTTAAATCTTGGCTTCCCCACTACCAGTCATGTAATGTTGGCAACGTTCTTAATCTCTTTGTGCCTCTGTTTCACCATCATCCAGACGGAGGTAATGATTGTACCTACCTCATGGAGTTGTTGTGAGGATTAAATGAATTAATATATGTTATACATTTAGAGCAGTGCCTGACACGTATTAAGAACTATGCAAGTGTAGGTCGATATTATTATTATCATTTAAAAGAATGTTCTATATTATTCATGGTAGGATGAGGTTCCACTAAGCTGTGCCAAGGCTTGTCGTGCCATCTCTCTCACCCTTGTGCATTGCTACATCCATCTAGAGATGCTCAGACTCCTGTTTGAGAAGCAAGTTGTGGTAGGTTCTTGTAAATATTTAGGATCTTCAATAGAGCCTCTTTACCACAATATAAAAGTAATACTTTGTTTTCCTTAAGGTTTTACAGTCTTGCAAGGGCTTATGTGTTCCATGTGACTGCTGACTCTCTGGCATATTTATGAGGCATGGTGTTACTTGGGAAACCACATGGCTGGGGAAAGCAGGTCATGCTTTGTATGTACTCACCAAACCAGGCTTTGATGTGGACACTTTAACTGTGTCAGTAACTCATTGTGGGAAATGAAGGCCACATGAGTTGAAAACTCAACCTTTATATCATGCTTTGTAGTGTAACAAAGTGTTTTGAATATATTGTCTTATTTAATCCTCAAACAAATCTGAGAAAAATTAGTATATTCATTTTGCAGAAGAGGAAACTCTGTTTCAGAAAACTTAAGTAACTGACCAACAAACTTTGGGCCAAAAATGAATGGCACCAAATTTTCAACCAGAATGTGGTTTTAATATGTATCTTTTAGAAGTAAGCATTGAAATGTTAATAAGGTGATGATATGGATTTTCTTCAAAATAATCTATTGAGGAAGGAATCATAAATGATAAGAAATTGACTAGGAGTTCATCAATATTGAAGTTAGATGACAGATATTTAGGGTTCATTATCTTATATTATCTAATTTTTTCCACTTTCTTTAATTTTCCATAATTCAAAAAAAAAGAAAACTTAAACAAGATATTTTTTGCAAGTACTGTTTTGGGAACCCAAATGTCCACAGTATGAACTCTGGCAGTGTTCTTTATCTGCTGTTTGTCACTGGGCAGTTCTGGGCCCAGTTTCCTCATCAATAAAATGGTAATAACAATAGTACCTGCCTCATAGGGAAGTTGTGAGAATTAGATGAGCTGCATGTAACCGATGTTTGCAGCTATTACAGACATTATTATTCTGATCCCCAGGTGTTTGATTTTTTTTTTAAATAATAGGCTAATATCCAATTTGAACAAAATATTTTTAAACTCATTCATTCGTCCAATAAATAAGCACCTAAATAATGTTCAGTACATATTCTGAGCACTGGCGATAGAGAGGTAAACAAAGTGAGCAATGTACCTGGCCTTACCTAGCTCAAATGCTAATAGGAAGGAAAAAAAAAAAGATGTGTGTGTGTGTGTGTGCGTGTGTGCAATGTGTTAAATGCTAATGGAAAAAACTATAGTTGGATAAGGGGAATAAAGAGTGACAAAGAGGGAAAGCTATTTTATATAGGGTGATCAAAGAAGTGGCCAGTGGTATGCCAGACCCTGCTCCTGTCAGCTCATGAAAACCAACTAGGGTTACAAGAAATTTGTAAATCAGTTGTAAAACACTGTCATCACTAAAAATTAAATTATATGAACTTAAAATTAAATTTTAGAGAAACAAAGTTAATAAATACTTAAAACTCATCATTTCCTATTTTATTAGATTTTACTGGTATCCGTGGTCCTGAGGTACTTGTGTCTATTGTATCTATTGGTAGAAGTGCTACATCATGGTGTGTGCTACCTACCACTGCAACCTCCACCTTAAGGGACATCATTTTAGTTGCCTCAAACTGGCCAGGGTGGGAATATTTACACCAGGAAATTCAACAAATGCAACAAATCAGGGTTTGGTTTATTGTGTGCTGATAGCCAACCTAAACTTCAAAAACTGATGAATAAAATGTCAACAATACATATGAAACTTAAAACTGTGTTACAATGTACATATTAGCATCATTTTTTTTTTCCGGAGACCCAGTTGTTAAACATTTACCTGCATCCCACAGGGCAAACCTCTCTGTTAAAGTGATAGGTGATTAATAAAGTGATAAGGAGGCTTGGAGACGAGAGTGAGCCTTTCAGACAGCCTGGAGAAGAGTGTTCCAGGCAGAAGCAGCAGCAAGTGCAGGCCAGCGTGGCTGGAACCCAGTGAGGAATGTTTAAGGACAGAGAGCGAATAAAGCAGGTCTTTGTGGCACCTGATAGATGATTGTAAGAACCACCTTTTAATCTGGGAGAGATGGAAAACCCTTGGAGGGTTTGGAGCAGAGAAGTGAACTGATCTGATCTGACTTCATTTTAATAGGATGCTCTGGCTGCTGTGGAAAATACACTACAAAAGGGCTACACAGGAGCAGAAAGACCATTTAGGCGGTAACAATCCAAGGGAGAGGTGAAGGTGGTTTTCAACGTGGCGGTAAGTGAGATGCTAAAAATGGTCAGCTTTTAGCTATTTTTTTGTTAGAAGAGCCAACAGGACTTTCTGAAAGATTGAAACGTAGATGTAAGAGAGAGGAAAGTCAAGGGTGACTCTAAGGTTTGGGGCCTGGGAAGGATAGAATTGGTGTTGACCAGGATGGAGAAGACCAGGATGGGAAGAATTTGGAGTCTGGCTTGGCTTTGGACATCTTAAATAGAAGATGCCTAGTAAACATTCAAATAAAGATATTTAATAGCTACTTGGATATCTGTGTGAGTTCAAGGGGAAAGTTTAGGCTAAATGGATATATAGCTGGTGTTTAAAGCCATGAGTCTGACTGAGATCATGCAGGGAGTTTACACAGGATAAAGGTAAGGTCTAGGAGGGTTGCGCCCGGCAGCACGCCAGCATTAAAGGGTCCGGGAAATGAAAGGGACCAGCACAGGAGGCTGAGAAGGTAAGCTTGAAACATTGGAGAAGAACCTGACACTATAAAGCATTCATTTAAATTCCTATTTATTTCCTTGTACTCTGGTTCTTTTCGACAAAGGCTTTGAGGCCATAAACAATGAAACAAATAATAAGCTAATAAAATTGACATTTAAAAAAAAAAAGTTTGTGTCACAAAAGAAAGACTAGAAATATGTGAACTGTGAGAACTAGTAGCATAGTCACTATGAACTTTACATTTGGTTCTGACTTTTCCAGGACTCACAGCAAAAAGGAAACGCAGTCAGTGTATCATTGTACTAGGGCTGCCATAGAAAACACACATAATTGAGAGGCTTAGGCAACCGAAATGTATTTTCTCATAGTTTTGAAGGCTGGAAGTCCAAGATCAAGGTGTCGATAGGTTCTGTTTCTCCTGATCCTCTCGCCTTCTCCTGATAGCTGCCCTCTCCCTGTGACCTCCCAGGGCCATTCCTCTGTGCATACACCCCTTAGTGTGTCTTCTTCTCATAAGGCCAGCAGTTCTATTGGATTAGGGCCCCACACTTATGACCTCCTTTTTGCCTTAATTGCCCCTTTAAAGGCTCTAATCTCCATTATACATTCACATTGCAGGTTAGGGATTCAACACATGAATTTGGGCGGAGCGGGGGTAAAGACACAATTCAGTCCATAGCAATCAGTGACACTGTTTTTATTAACAAAACTCTAAAAAATATCCTCATTTAGGACTGTATACTATAAATGTTGTGTTAATCCTCTTTAAGTCAGTGTTATTATAGGGTTTCTGGTTGCCCTAGTGTTACTTTTAATAATTTTATTAAATGTACATGTGAGAAAGTAGCCAGAAGGAATATTCCTGTGCCAAACAGAAGAGCTAGGAACTACTGGGCCTGCTGCAGTGTGCTATCTTCAGAAGTGCAAATGCCCCCTCTAAGAAGTAAAGGTTATTGTTACTCTGCTCTGATTGCATCTTTAGGCTTTGATGCTGAGGTAGTCAGGGAGGAAGAATTCTACATAATCCTTACTAAAAACCAATTCAGATGTTGGGAGGCAATGCCGTAAGTAGCCCTATCCTTACTAATAAAAGCCTAAGTGGTCGTCACGCCATGATGCCCTCATGCCATCACAAGATGGCTGCGCGCACAGCGGGCGCATGCAGGTGGGCGGGGCTCGGCTTGTCCCCCAGCTCAGTGAGGTGAGCCCCGCCTTCTGGCTCTGCGCAGTGTGGAGGCAGGACCCCCGCCTCTGGCCTACCTCTTTGGGGCAATCCATCGAGGAGCCCTGGATGGGTGGGCGGGGCCTACCTCTTTGGGACAATCAATTGGGGGGCTCCTGCACTGTGACAGGGCACAGGCCAGGCTGGGGGAGCCCCCCCCCCACCACCACGTGCACAAATTTCGTGCACCAGGCCTCTAGTTGGAAATAAAAGTAAAGATCAAAGGCCCAGAAAAAACACTGTGGACCAGAACCACCAATATTTAAGATCTGAGAGAGAGTCACAAACTGTATTAGTAAAATTACCTGTTCAAAACATGACTCCTTTATATTCTCTAGGAAATGTATAAATGCATTTTTATATTTTAACCTGAAAAAATAAATGTGTAAAGATTCTTGAGACTATGGCTTCTCATGGTTTATGGGAGCATTGTTTTCCCCATCTGTTTCCTTGCTCTGATAACCTTAAAAACGAAGTAGGGCTTATTTATTCTGGGGCCCAGGGGTGTTATGGAGTAGAAATATCACTGTAGGCTATTCCCACTTTGAGGTCATGCTTAGGAAGAGCATCCTGAGGGATGACTAGCTAGTAGCACTCCAGATGGAAATAAGTACCATGAAGAGAGAATTCTATAAGGAGAGTGGTTACTTGATGTTATTGACTCTGAATACCAAGACCTTGAACACAGTTCATACTCAGCCCTTCAATCCAGATAGTGTAACTAAAATCCAGATTCTTCTGCCTGCCACAAGGAAAGCCAAACTCATGAGACAGGTTCTGGTAAAAGGAAAGAAGTTTATTTGAATGCCATCATCTCAAAGAAAATGGGGGACTTTCCCCAGTCCTCAAAAAATTATTTTAAGATCTCAGTGCAGGTGGAGGTTTTTATAAGGAGGGGGAGGGAAAACGGAACAAAGAGACCCGAGGGAGGGACTGTGGACATGCAGGCAGTCCTTGCTGGTCCCAATATGGATTTTCATGGTCAGTGTCCTTGAGTTGGCCATCTGTTGTTGGTTTTTTAATCAATGAATTCCTGTGTCTGTGCAGTCCATATTTGCCAGGTCCTTGAAGGTCAGGCTGCTCCTTAGGTTCACATAGGAACTGAAACTGCTGGATTGTGAAGTATACTTAAAAAAAACTTTTAACATGTAAGCTCTAGTTTTGAGAGAAAAATCAAGTTACAGTAACAGTTCAGGTTTAACATTTACTAAGAGTAATATAGGTAGCTTTATATAAGTACTAGAGGCCCAGTGCACAGATTCGTGCACCAGTGGGGTCCCTTGGCCTGGCCTGTAGGGGTCGGGCCAAAACTGGCTCTCCAACATCCCCCAAGGGGTCCCTGATTGCAAGAGGGCACAGGCCAAGGGACCCCACCAGTGCAAGATCGGGGCCAAGGAGGACTGCAGGAGGACTCCAGGCCATATCCAGCCCATCTTGCCCAGTCCCAATCAGCTGGACCCCAGCAGCAAGCTAACCTACCAGTCAGAGCATCTGCCCCATGGTGGTCAGTGCATGTCATAGCGACTGGTCAAGCGGTCAAACAGTAGGAGGGACTATTAGCATATTAGGCTTTTATATATATAGATAGCAAATTTATTCCTGGTTACAATCGCAATACATAATAATAGTAGGGGATCTTTACTTAGGAATTTGTTGAAGATGACACAACAGTAACTAAGGATCACTAAACCAACATTATATGTTCCACATAACACCAGTCTCATGAAATGCTATGTCAAATATATTGGGAAAATATTATGGACTTTATAGCTAACATACTGTAGTTCAAATTTTAAAAGGCCTTGTGTGATACTGTGATTTATAAAAATATATACACTTGGTCATTCCATTGATCAAAGCATATTTCTTAGATATATTTGATCTTCATTCATAGTTCATAATTCACATAGCTGCCAAAAACCCATGGAATTTCCTAAATAGTGCTTAGTGATGTGTCTTTTGTTATGTTAATGAAGTGACTTTCAGAGAGCACCTAAGAAAGAGGGCTAGTTATCAAGAGACCCATCCTCTGGTTGGAGGGTTGAAACTTTTAGTCCCACTATCTAGCCCTCCACCCTCCTAACCTCTCCTACCTGATGACCCCACAATGGAGAGGTGATTTTGGAACTTGAATCAACTGCAAGCAGGCAATGACTTAATCATAACTATGTAATGAAGTCTCCACAAAAACCAAAAAAGTACAGCTCACCCTTTTTTGGAGAGTTTTCATGTTGGGGAACCAGAATGTTTTCATGTGCCACCTTACCGGGCCCCAAGTTCAACATGGACAGAAACTTCATCTGGCTGTTGATTTATATCCTTTAAGCGCCTTTGTAATAAATCAGTAACCTGGTGCGTAAATGGGTTTTCCTGAGTTCTTTGAGCCACTCTCATAAATTCATCAAACCCAAGGAGGGATTGTGGGAATTTCTGATTTATGGCCAGTAGGTCAGAAGTACAAATATCAACATTGGCATCCTGAGTTGGAGGGCTCATTGAAACCTCCAATTTGTAGCCGGTTGGTCAGAAACACAGGTAACAATCTGAGCTTGCAACTGGAATTTGAAATTGAGCTCTTTTCTTGTGGATTCTGATTTTATCTCCTGGTAGGCAACATAAAAATTAAGTTGAATTGTTCAAGAATTCCTTATTGGTATGGGAGCTGCCACACACACATTGGAATTGGTTTCAGGGGACCATTTCACCATTAAAACTTTGTTTAAAAGGTCAAATTTACTTGACCAAAAAACACTTTTTTTCATGAGATACTTACTAATGTCTTGATAAACTAAAAAATATTTTAGAATAGTGACAATTTTTTTTAGAACAACCCACAGTAAATATTTTTCATTGTAACCCACTTACCTAACTATAAGAAAATCTTCACAAAATAACACTAAAAATATTTTTTCTACTTATTTATTTTGTTTTTTCAACATGAGTAACAACTACACTACATTTATTTCATGCCCTATTAAACAATTATAATGCAGTTTTAAAACCACCACTTTTGATGATGATGTTCAGGATTTGTTGTAGGCAGAAATTGGTGCAATGATTTTAAGTATACAAAAGAAGTTCTGTCCGTGGCCCTTTAAGTCAGCTGACCAACCCATGTGAGCATGCACCCATTCTCCCATTAAAGCAAGCTTAGACCACTCTTCGATGTTCTTCCAACTGCTTCCCAACTTTTCCACCAAAGTGCCTTCATAATAGCAAAGGAGAAAAAGTAGGTATGCAACCCTGGATGGCTACAGCATAACATAGCCCAACAGCCCATGGCAAGAGTAAAATGTCTTTCATGCCTTAGATTTTACCTTAAAAAATTTATGCAAAATTTGCACTTGACTGAAATGGAGTAAGTAATGTAATGTATTCTGTCATTAAATACAATTGAAGTTCCAGGAAGGGTGTTTCTACATATTTTCCTGCTGAGCCCAAGGAGAAATTTTGTCACACTGTTCCGAAACAATTGATTAGGATCGCTCTTGTTCTTCCACCCTAATTTGATCTGGTGTTGTATATCTGTCTCACCATTTCTCTAATCCTCACATTCTAACTTCATTTCCTGCCTCTGTAGCCACAGATTTAGCAATCTTTTTCATTCACCTTCTGTCACTTTGAGGTTTTGTTTGTTTTCTTTTCACCTCTGGCATTTTGGATCTTTGTATTTCTTTGTGGTTTTGATGATGCACAATATTGTCAAGTCTTGTGTCTAAAGCCTTATTCTAGTTCCCTGTCCAAAGACACCCCATACCAAACTCCAACCTTCAATCCATGCTTGGCTCAATCCGGCTTGATCACAGCTTCATTGAGTTTACTCAAAAATAGAAATGGGCCCTAGCTGGTTTGGCTCAGTGGATAGAGCGTCGGCCTGCGGACTGCGGGGTCCTGGGTTGTGGGCTCCATCCCCAGTGGGGGGCGTGTAGGAGGCAGCCGATCGATGATTCTCTCTCATCATTGATGTTTCTCTCTCCCCCTCTAAAATATATTTTAAAAAAAAATAGAAATGGGAGCCCTGGCTGGTTTGGCTCAGGGGATAGAGCATCGACCTGCAAACTGAAGAGTCCAGTTCGATTCAGTCAAGGGCACAGGCCTGGGTTGCGGGCTTGACCCCCAATAGGGAGCGTGCAGGAGGCACCTGGTCAATGATTCTCTCTCATCAATGATGTTTCTATCTCTCCCTCTCCATTCCTCTCTGAAATCAATAAAAATATATTTAAAAAATAGAAATGGGAGATGGGGAGTGGGTAGGGAAATGCTATCAAGATTCCAAGGACAAAATTAACTAGATTTATTTATTTATTTTAAATATATTTTTATTGATTTCAGAGAGAGGAAAGGAGGGAGAGAGAGAGATAAAAACATCAATGATGAGAGAGAATCATTGATCGGCTGCCTCTTGCATGCCCCACACTGGGGATCCGACCAGAAACCCAAGCTTGTGCCCTGACCAGGAGTCAAACCGTGACCTCCTGGTTCATAGGTTGATGCTCAACCACTGAACCACACTGGCCAGGCTGAACTAGATTTATTGATGCTTAAAATGCCACAATACTGGACCTAGTAGAGGCATTCAAACATGGGTTTAAAAGAAATAAGCTGGGGCATATTAAATACTTTAAGAGTTTATTTGAGTAAAAATCAATTCAAATCTGCAGCACCAAACTGGAAGTGATTAGAACACTGCACTGACAGGAGCCAAGGGAGGGCTCATAAGAGAAAATGTGGAACCAAAGAAAGGAAATTATCTGACTGGCTATAGTTTAAAGCCTAGTTGGCTATTTGTCATTGATTGCCCTTAGGCTTCAATTTCATAACATTGAAGCATTTACAAACTTAGATTTCTACTTGTATATGTAGGCCACCATGACAGTACAGCCACCTTGGTCTAATGGCCTCATTGTTTAATTAATTTAACAAGCACTACCCTCATGTATCAATAGAATCCTATCTATCTCTGTGAATTTCTTAGAGAGATACAAAAATCAAGCTATGGAATTCCTGGACTTTCTGATACTAGTGTAAGCCTACCTATGTATCTATAACTCATAGTTTTGGGAGAAGCCTCTGATCCTATTAACCAGTAAAGGCCAAAAGGCAGCTCGCTCCTTAAAAATTACACTCAGTTCCAGGTTATCCTTTAAAAGTTTTGGCATTTCTACCAATCAGGGTGTGGTGAAGGGTAAGATGGACCTCCCAGGTCAGCCAGGAAAAAGTCTACCAACTAGCTGTGTTCCCGAGGAAAGGGAGTTTGAGACACTGTCCTGGACTCAATTGAGGGAAAGTCACAAAAGGCTGTTTCCATTAGAAGGTGTATTACTGACCCACTCCCAACTCCAGCCCATGCTGAAGTTCAGAGCTTGACCAACAACTCGGTTGCATCAAGCCACTCTCCTGCCTCTACCACATACCCCATATATACTGTCTGGGGGAAATAGATCACAGCAGATTTTATATCAATGTTCACTTCCTCATCACTATGAAAGAGGTGAAATAACCCTTGGCCAATGTGGTTAAGAGAAGAGTCTCTGATGTCTGTCTTCCAGACTGAGGTCCAGGTGGTCCTCATTCCATGTATTTCCATCTGTATATGCCACATGGGATTCGTTCCACACAGTTCTTCTTATGATGTCTCTTTCCTAGTTGAGGCTCATTCTGTCTCTAAAAAATTGTCCTTGCTTATACAGTCTCAGTGTTAACTGCAAATAACAATTATGTGCCGTAATTACCTAGAAAATCCAAGAACTACAATTCCATCTCATAAACCTCCAGATTCAGATACAGACAGTCTCTAAAACCAAAATCCCCAATGGGCAGCCCAAGCCGTGTATTACCTGCAGTGTGCCCATGGGTTTGTTCATAAGTTGACTTGGTTGCCAATATTTAGAAATCAGAATATTTTTATTCAAATGTTCACTTTTCTCATGAAAAGTCAGAAGGTCTTGCAAAGCTTGGCCCATATTCTGACATTCCCATATGACCCACAGCTGAGCTGAGGAGCATGGTCCCCTTTAGATGCTGCTGCCCCTTTTCAATTCAACCCAATAATCACCACTCTGTTTTCTCTCTAATATACAAACCAAATGTGAACTGCCATTTATAATTATATTTGCATTGATTTGCTTATAATGCAGAAATATTTCTTTGCATTCATACCTATATCAATAGGGGGAATAGACTTTATCAATAGGGGGAATAAGAGATAGACTTCCTCACAGATTTTGTAAGAAATGAAACAAGAGTACATTTTTTTGGTGAAAGTAAGATATATTTCCACAGGTATGATATGCAAAGTGTATTTTAAATGAAGACATTCACATTAAGACATTATTATAAAACAAGCCACTACAATGTATTCACAAAGCTGACTGCCCTCACTCATATAGCTCTTCATACACCCTGCACCCTAACCTCCACCTTTATTACCCATCCCACCCCATTGACTTTTGAGTTTGTAACTTATGCTCTAAAAGTATAAATCTACAAAAAGACACCCACATAAATGTCAAACATCACTATGTTGTACACCTAAAATTAATATAATATTGTGTGTCGACTATACTTTAATTTAAAGAAAAAGAAATGACACTTAACTACCCCCATCACTAGCCCCATGAACCCAAAATGCCTGTCATCCAATAGTGAGTACAAAACATGGAGAAATGGTATGTGTATACTTGGAGAAGCTTGGTAAAACTCAATGACTTAATGATGAGATTAAAAATGAAGCATTTGTGGAGGACGGTACCAGGTGGAAGGGCTCAATGGGAAAGGGGAGGGATATCTGTAATACTTTAATAATAAAGATAATTTTTAATAAAAATAAATGAGGCATTTATACTGAGTATTTCAAACAGGTTGGTGGTGAGTTTTGTCTCCTGTTCTAGACCAGTGCAGAACTATGTGGAAATAAGGACTGAAGGATGTTTCAAATTTGATATAGAGAATTCCAGATGGGACAAGGGATGACTGATGGATGTGGCAGGAACACGTTTCTAACAGTTAGGCCAATGGTAGTTAAAGAAATCCCCCAGCACTGATTAGGCAAAAAGGAGGAGGAGGAGGGAGAGAAGAGGCGGCAGCAGCATAGGCAACCTGGGCTAAGTCAGAAAATATTTTGGGCAGATTAACATTTAGTCACGCACAGGTTGTGATGCCAGCAGGCCACGCTCAGGACAGTCTGCCCTAGAAACAACAATGAGCGGGGGTGCTGACATCCTGGCAGGCCCGGCGAGTGCTGTAATCAAGGACAGCCCTTCCCAGGAAGAGAGAAAGCACAGGTCTGGAGCAAAGGTCAAGCAGGTAGAATTCCTGCTCCTTAGGCTAACATATTTCTGATTAAGGGTGCACTAGAGAGAAAGGACATTATTATATAGTGGTTATTTTTTACAGTTAGATGTAATGAAGACATAAGAGATAGAGGGTTAAGGAGATTCTTCACTAAGCAATAGAATCATTGAAAGTTCACCTTGGTGTAATGGTACTGCCTCATAATTATATGACTTGTTTGTTGCAAGTTTTCAGACTGGGTTCTCCTAGCAATTCCAACAACCTTGTCATGTCATAGAAGGCCTGATGTGACAGAAGTTGCTAGAGCAGTCTGACATAACCAGGACTGTTCAGTTGACTTCTTCTCCTTCTCCTCCCCCTTCCTCCTCCTCCACTTCCTTCTCCTCTATGTGCTTCTTGTTTCCTTTCCTTTCTTTACTAATCTGTATCCTTGAATTGGATCTATCTTAAAGAGAAATCACAATAAAAGATGAAAATTTTAAACATGAAGCTTTATATACCTTCAAAGGATTTATGGAATTAAATGCATGGCTCTTCAGTGAACCTCCCTAGATTATAAGAGTTTCAGCTTAGTACAATTAAATTAAATTAAAAAGGCTATTTAGTGTAAAGGGGGAGAATTTTAGAAGGTTATTAGAATAATAAGCTAAAAGAGATTTCAAATATATAGTAGGTGATCGGCAAACCTATAGTGACAAACAGTAGCTAAGTGGTTGTCAGAGACTAGGGGAGGGGCAATGGGTACAAATTTCTTTTTAGGGTGATGAAAATGTTCTAGAGATAAAGTTCAACTCTTTCTCTAGTATTTTCCCTAACAACACTATGGGCCTATGACCTGTTTATATTCTGATAAAATCCTAAATTTCCATTATCTATCCTAAACAGGTTGTGGTACAGATCCTTGTGGGGTTGTGAGCGGTAAGCAGAAAAAATATTGTTCTCAGGAACAAAGAGCCAAAAATAATCTGGAGATGAAAGTGCTGCCTTGCCATCCCCATGTATGGCTCATTCTAATCACACAAATGATCATAGTTTATTCTACTCTAAATAACCAAGAATTTAAACTTACTCCCTCAAAGGGAATTACAAAAATCTAACACAATCTTGAGTAAACAATGAAGGTGTTGAGTGGTTTATGAACTGGACACCCCATTACAGACATAAGTAGAAAGAATTATAATAGTTATTTGAACATCAGAACACACACTATCGAGTTTTGTTTAATGATAGACATTTAAGCTTGTGTCAGTTTCATGCACACTTCTTCCCTATGTCCCATGTAAATAAAAAGACAATTTTTGAATTATTTCCTTTGGTAAAGAAAATTGGGTTCTTTACCATCTTCTCCTTGAACTTGCTTCAGGCATTGTGCTTTGTGTTGTTATTTGAGAGGGATGAGGTTAAGAAGGTACTGCCTGTTTCCCATGATTACATTCCATAACCTCTTTCTAACTAACAGCATTTTTGAAAGCCTAATAGATCAATTAGTGTGTTTGTCTGTACAAACCTGTTTTTCTTCCCCTCTGAGAGCCATGAATGTGAAAATGAAGGTGTATGAGAAGATTATGTTTAAAAGAGAGGAAGAGGAGGAGGAGGAGAGGCAGAAGGTGAAAAAGGCTTGTAGAGAGTTAGAGCTGAGACATGGGATTTGGGCTTGAAAACTGGTTCAAAATCCCTGAGATTGGGGAGTATCCTGACTATTCATAAGTGGGAGAAATCACAGGCCTCGGGATCCTGGAAGTCTCAAATAAGCCTGTTGGATTTATATTTTAGTTCAACATCAAAGCCAACTTCATTTCTGTGTCTCCTGTTTTATTTCCTCCTACTGAAGAACTTCCCTACAAGGAAGCGCCTGCCTCCCTTGGCCAGCTCTGTATTCGCTCTGTCTGGTGTCTCTGGGGTGCCCACACAAAACCAAGCAGGCTTGTTCTGTCCTTCCTTTGTGCAGCTATGTCATTACCGTATGGGTAGTAGTTTAAGAGTCTTTGGACTTACTGTTTCTTCTTTGAGGAAAGGCTCTTCCTTAGATGTCCTCATGGCTCCCTCCCTGTCACAGATTGGGTCCTCCAGGAAGCCCACCCTGAAACAGACATCTGTACACAGGATGTGATGAGGGGTGTTCTTGGGATTAGCCTTGAAAGGAAGGGAAAGGAAGCAAGGAAGGGTCAGCCACAGCTGGCCCTAGGGCTCTGTCAGGTAGGTCCTGTTTGAGCTTTTAAACACCCAGCTTGATCATCTTTGGATGTGGGCTACCTGAAGGAAGGCCATGCCCTTGAGAGAGCAGCTCTTTGCAGCTGAGGCAATCCCTGAAAGTTCTGACATTGAAGGCTGTCTGGTGACAACTCTCCAGCAACTGGGAAAGAAAGTGTTTCTTTGGAGGGGAATCTGAGGAGAGGGGAAGGCACATCTCTGCATCTATGAATCCCTCACTTCATGCAGACTCTGCGTAAAGGTTACCACTTCCGAGAGGCCTTTCTGACAACGCTTTATAAAGTATCATCCCCATCCCTAGGTTCCAAACAAGATCCCAGTCTTCGTTGCCCCTTACCCTGCTTTATTACCACTTGGCATAGTGTATTTTCATTTAAGTGTATATTTTTTGCATATTCCCCTGACCCACACATACATCACACATGCTAAATATGTTTCATGAGAGCCTGAACTTCAGTACAAATGTATATGTCCGCAGCACCTAAAATATACAACAATTCCTGACAAATGGTAGGTAACCAAGAAATATTTATTGAGTAAGTAAATCAAGTCTGTCTGCCACCTAGATCCCTTCATTTGAGGGAAATACCCACTGAGACAATTAGTAATTCTGTTGCTTAAGGCTGAGATTCTTAGGTACTATCCAAAGAGATTTAATGAGCAGAATAAAACAAGGATCTTAATATCAAATGGTGCTAAGGTTTGACCCACTAAAAATGCCCTCTAATGCTAGAAGAAGGAATACAAGCAAACTTATTCTAATATAGGAGGGACCTGCCTTGAGAGGCCATTAAAAAAAAAACTCAATGTACTCATTTGTTAGGACAGCTACAAAAAAGTACCACAAACTGGTGGCTTAAACAACAGAAATTTATTTTCTCACAGTTCTGAAGATTAAAAGACAGGGATTGGGGTGTACACAGGATTGCCTCTCTCCTTGACTTGTAGATGTCTGTCTTCTCCCTGTCTTCACATGGTCTCCTGATATGTCTGTGTCCAATTTCCTCTGCCTATAACACCAGGGTATTGGATGAGGGCCCAACTGAATTGCTTCATTTTAAATTAATTGCCCCTTTAAAGACTTTATCTCCAAATATAGTCACATTCTGAGGTACTAGGGGTTAGGGCTTTAACATATGAATTGGGGTGGGGGGACACACACAACCAGAGTTAACACAAAATAGGATTAATAACAAAATAGATGTTAAAATTAATTCATGCACTACAAATTAACTGTAAAATAAATGAGCATCAGCCCACATAGAAAATTCCAGAAGGCTGCCCTGATGTGAAAGCTAGTTGACAGAACATAATAAAGGAACTAGGAAGCCTTACAGGAGTACTTTCAGCCTTTTGGCAGGTGGACAGTCTTAGTCTAGCTTCAAACTGGCACTGAAAATCTTCACTCTGCACCAAAGCACATGTTCAAAGAAGACTTCCTCCCACAACTGCTTTAAAATTACAACTAAACTACAAAACAGCCATCATTCAGAACCTCCTGAAATCTAGCTGAATATAAGTCCTACAAGTAGGGATTTAAAGAAGAAACCGCATCAAGACTAGTAGAAGCGGCAGAGATGTGGAAGGGACTGGTCCCACACTCAAGTTATGGATAAAAATTGGGAGGGCTATCTTAGCCCCTATGAAGAGTGATGGGTCCCAGCCCCACACCAGGCATCACAACCCAGGGTCCCAGTGCTGGGAAAGAAGTCGCCATAATTTCTGGCTATAAAAACTCTGGCTATGCCTGAGTCCCAGGAAGTTTATCTTAAAGGGTCCACACAGACTTACTTGCACTCACTCACTCTGAGCTCCAGTGCTGCGATCACGGCTCAAAAGGCACCAGGGACATATGAGGCAGAAATGAATTATCTGGCATTAAGACAAGAGCTGGAAGGGCAGCTTTTTCTCAGACAAAAGTTATTTTTGTTTTTGTTTTTGTTTATATTGATTTCAGAGAGAGGAAAGAAGAGGGAAAGAGAGATAGAAACATCAATGATAAAAGAGAATCATTGATCAGCTGCCTCTTGCATGCCCTACACTGGGGATCGAGCCCACAACTTGGGCATGTGTCCTGACCAGGAATAAAACCGTGACTTCCTGGTTCATGGGTTGATGCTCAGCCATTGAGCCACACTGGCTGGGCTCCCAGACAGAAGTTCTGCAGAAGTCATTGCTCCTTTGATGAGCCCTTCCCCCACAAAGTCAGCAGGTATGTGCCCATATCTGAGATTCCATCAACCTGGCTAACACTGTTCACCCCACCCTGGTGATTCCCTGAGGCCTCACCCCACCCTCCTTTCGGAATCACCCAAGCTGTTTCCAGTAGCTTTTTCATACAAATTGCCTGTCTTGGCTCATGCTTCACTTTCCTAAAATCTCTCAGACAAGCAGCATTTGGCCTCATCATGCCCAGTTGCTCTCTCTAAGTGGCCCCAGGCCCAGTACTAGCAGCAACAGGCCTTGATATGCACCTTGGCCTCTCCTGGGCCACCTCCAAGCCCAGCATAAGTAGAAAGCATCTTTAAGAAGAAGGAGGAAAAAAAATCATCAAAAATATGTACAATAAAGTGGCAATAAATACATATCTATCATTAAATAAATCTTTTAAAAACACACAAAATAAAGAATCAGAACAGAAACAGATTAATAGATACAGAGAACATTGTGATGATTGCCAGACGGAAGGGATGTTGGGGGAATGGGTGCAAAAGGTGAAAGGATTAAGAAGTACAAATTGGTTGTTACAGAGTAGTCATGGGGATGGAAAGTGCAGCATAGGAAATATAGTCAGTAATACTCTAATAACTATGTATGCTGTCAGATGGATATGAGAGTTATCCGGATGATCACTTAGTAAGTTATATAACGTCTAATCACTGGGGTGTACACCTGAAACTAATAAAATATTGTATTGCCTTGACCAGTTTGGCTCAGTGGGTAGAGCGTCGGCCTGCGCACTGAGGGGTCCCGTGTTCAATTCCGGTCAAGGGCATGTACCTAGGTTGCGGGCACATCCCTAGTGGATGGTGTGCAGGAGGCAGCTGATCGCTGTTTCTCTCTCATTGATGTTTCTAACTCTCTATCCCTCTCCCTTCCTCTCTGTAAAAAATCAATAAACTATATTTTGAAAAAAATTAAAATAAAATAAAATATTGTATGTTAACTATAATTTTAAAATAAAAATTGATTTAATTTTTTAAAAAAAGATTTACTGTCCAAGATGTCATACTGAAGAATGAGTTGGCCCCAGGGTGGATAACTTCTGGGCCAGTTACGTCAGCAACACCTGCTACTATTGTTGGGAGGGAAATAGTGAGGCCTTTACAAAGGAACCCCTGAAGTGGCTTCAGTATTTTGGAATTGAATTGGGGGTGAAGTGCTGAGTCAGTGTATCACAATGTGGACACTTTTCTCCTCCCTACCTGCCGCACCAATCAAACCTTCAGAGTTTGAAGGAAATTGTGGATGTTACCCCACTTTTTCTTTTTACTTAAAGGGACACTATTATGTCTTCTAAGATCTTGTTTCCTAAAGTGTGACCTTTTCCAGCAAGAGAGAATCACCTGGGGTCTTATTAGAAGACAGCTTGGCTCTCCAGAGCCATTCCATGTGATTCCCTGGGGATGGGATCCAGTAATCTGCTTTTGTACCAAACTCTCCAGGTGATTCACATGTGCAGTAAAACATCAGGAGCATTGTTTTTAGTTGATCAGAATTTCATATCCAAAATATTTACTTTGGGGGATAGATTTTTTTAAAATACTCTTTAAGATAGAGGGAAGAGAAATTTAAGTTTTGTTTCAAACATAGTGTATATAGGGCATAAATGTCATGATGCATAACCAAATGTTATTATGAATACTCTTACTAAAGTCTATCACATGACTAGGGGCTCTACTATCAAGTAAAAAGCATAGGGAAGAGTGGGAGTTGCTCCAGCTGGTTTGGCTCAGTGACTAGAGCATCAGCCTGTGGGCTGAAGGGTCCCGGGTTCAATTACGGTCAAGAGCACATGTCCGGATTTTGGGCTTGATCCCCAGTAGGGGGTGAGAATGATTCTCTCTCATCAGTGATGTTTCTCTCTCTCTCTCTCCCTCTCCCTCTCTGAAATCAATAAAAATATATTTAAAAAAAAAAAAAAGAGGTGAAGGACCTACCTGTCAAGCAGCCAAGCAGATCCTGCACAGCAGCCACCATTGCAGCGGCTAGGTCAGTATGCCAAACTTCCATAGAGGCAGCCAGTACGAGACAATTAGCCCAAATGGACTTGAACTGTTTATTACACTTGGCACTAAGAACAGCATGAGCTCCGTGTTCACAGTGGTTCCTCTTGCCCCTCAAGTCCCATGGCAGCAATGCAGAAGTAGGCCCAGGTAGGCGCTGCATGCCCTGTGCCACAGCAGGGAGCCTCCAGTTTAGGAAAACACCAAGCTATTTAAGGGGAGCTACTAGGAAACCTGTTCATCCACCCCTACAGAGAGCGACATTATCTTTATATCCTGATCAGAAAACAAATCTGCCTTCTGACTCAGAGGGAGATGCTATCTTTATTACCCTGGACTACCTCCAAGGCAGGAGGAAAACTACCTTTCTTATCCTGGAGAATAAGCAAATTTGCTCTCTGCCTGGAGCAGCTTTACAAATATCTTTAAACAAAGCTACCCATGCTCTTTGCTCGGGAGGCCTCCAGAAATGTGAGATTCATCACTCAACACTCCTTTTTTATATGTCTTCCTTCCATGACTCACAGGGTAGCCTGGGTGTTAGGAGAACTCAAGCCTGTCTTCTTTCCTGCACTTCAGAGGGTAAATCTTCCTATTTAATACTTTGTATCGTCAAGAACTCAGGCTTCAGACTTTTTAAATGGAGTATCCTATAGCCCAGGCAGAATCTTACCTGGAGCCTTATCATATAAAACGGATCAAAGCAAGCCTACTCCCTCAAAGGAATGAAGTGATGCCCGCTTCTCTGCACTTCCTTGAGTTAGATTTTGGTCCATGTTGGCCTCTGAACATCCTCAAAACCTCCTACTCCTCAAAACACAGTTGAAAGCCATCACTATACTGAAGAGTGATGTTTTGTCATTACTAGCACTCCTCAGCAGGTTGGTAGGTTGTCAGACAATGAGAAAAAGGTTGCATAGGTTTGAATAAATAAAACACAGTTTTTCCTGGCATCAGCGCAGACAGGAGAAAGCTGTTCTCATTAGTCACTAAGTCATGGAGGCAAGTAGTTTGGTTTCTGTTAACAGAAAATATATCCAAGGGCAGCCTTATAGGGTAATATTCATTTCTGTACTCATTTACTTATTTATTCACTCATTTATTTTACTCAGCAAGAATATTGATATTGATAACCCACTAAATATATATTGTTAGTATATAAAAGTGATTAAGACATGATCCCAATCAAAGAAGGGATAAATAAAAGCAAGTATTATATAAGTAACAATTACATAATTTTTATAATTATGTCCATGTGCCTTAAGAGGGTATGATATGTTTTTATGACGTTTCTGCTGCTTGACTTTGAATACCTGAGACAGTCACCTAGAGCATGTGCAGCAGTTCTCTGTGTTGAAGAAGACAGAAAGGCTAAGGGGACACTTTTGTTTTTTAATCTACTACTGGCTTTGAAGGCATTGACTCATAAACTCTGAATACTCATAATCTTTCAATTTTCTGATTAGCTAACCAAACTGTGCATGGAGACATCTTTTCCATATTAAAAACATCCAACTGCTTTTCTAACAGGATAAACTCATAGTCACAAATAACCTAAGCAGAGAATAGTTTTTCTCAGGGAAGGGTCTAGAAGCTTGATATGGATAATGCACACCTTTCATCAAAAATGATGATCATATCTACCAAGTGTTCTAGATACACTATATCATTTAGTTGAATTCTCATAGCTACTTTATGAGTAAAGGGCTATCCTACTTTTGCAAGTGAGAAAAGGGTGGGTCAGGGCTGTTAGGTAATTTCCCAGTTGCTGCCAGACCTAGGAGGCAGAATCCTGGCCTGTCCACCCCATTCCCAGGCTCCTCAGAGCCCTGTTCCTTGCTTGATGAGCAGACAGCCCTGCCAGCACCTCTTTACCCAGCTATCATTTTAGCTTTTACTATAAAGGGAAACTCATCTCCTTTAGTCTTCTCTGACCAATAAGTTCGCTACCTCTTTCTTTTCTAAATAACGTCTAGAGAAATAGGAGAATATATGTGACTTGGAGTATGGATTCCTCTCTTCATGATTCCAAAAGACTTCTGCAATAAAGAAAGGAAATAAATTGGCAGAACAAATTCGAAGAGCATTAAATCTTAACAAATTTTGAACAGATGAAATAATTTTTATCTTTATGTTGATGACAGAAACGTTTATTGAAGATGAATTTTCTCTTTCAATTTTGAACTTAAAGAAGATAGGAAATAAATGTAGCAGATACCAGAATGGGTACAATCATATATTTTTTTACTAAGAATCATTAAAACAGTGTCGATATAGTACTAAACAAAAATACACACCTTTGGATCATTTTTAAAATATAACATATTCAGGAATAAAGGATTATAAAAATCAATTCATAGAATAGTTTAACTAACCTAAATTAATATTCTTGCTCCACAAAATTAATTTTGCATGTAATATATTCTATAATTACATTCTGCTAAAAATATAAAAGCATTATTTGCCATATTTATATAATTGATGGTTCTGCTATGAGTATGTCTAAGTAGCCAAGAATAAGATTTCTTCTTATTCAAAAACTAATTAAGTCTATATTTTACTTTTAAAATATAAAAATAATTGAGAAAATACCATCAGGCCTACACTCCCTTTTGTTGTTAGACTGGCCACGGGGTGTTACTTCAGTGAAAAACCATGAAATGACACGTTAGTCTATTGAATGTACTTGTTTACACAGGAAAAAAAAACATATTCCAGCTCACACGCAGAAGGTTCGATCAAAAGTAAAATACTCGGTTTGAAGTCTGTGCACAGTTGCCGACTTCACTGATTCACTGGCGCCTGAAGAGCATATGCCTCTGTCTCGCTTCCAGGGAGATAACAATCATACCTCCTTCCCGTCGGTTGTCACTGGTACTCATGTGGATTGGCACCTGCAGAAAAGCTCAGAAGGAGGGGCAGTTCCAGAATAAGAATGTGTGGCACCCACCTCCAAAATTGAATGGATCAAGTCAACCTTATGATTTCCAGTCAAGCAAAAGACACAGGGAAAGAAAACCCTTCCTTCCTGTCACTGAGCCTGACTTTTAACCACACCCCAACCAGAGTTCTTTGTCACCTGACGGAGGGGACCTCCCTCTTCTCTGACATTAACAGACTGAAGGAGTGCCCCTCGCTGGAAGCTGGAAGTTCACCAAGACCCCAGCCATCCTAGATCCATTTCAGGACTGGCACTAGGAAGTCAGCCTTCCAGTTCTGGCAATTCTTACCTAAGCTGGGAGACACTAGGAATTTTCTTCAAAAACACCAAAGCTTGAATTCTAAAAGAGGTCCAAAGGGGCTCCGTAAACTCCTTCAGAACTCTCACAAACCCTTGAGGACTGTTTCCTCTTTTTCAAACAAATCTTAATTATTGTCACTAAAGCTGAATGGGCAGAAGACAGAGGAGTTAATGCGTCTTTTAATCTATCATAAATAATCAAAACTTCCTGGGCATGTTTTCTTAATGGCAATCAACGTATTCCTGATAAATTGCCTATAAGCGGAATCTCTGCATGTATCATGTGCCAGTATGGACCCCCAGTATAGATTTACATATATTTTATTGCCATTCTATTTCAACTCCAAGTTAGTGTCCAGTGATTTAGCATCATTGTCACTACTTTTTCCTCCTTATTTCACACCTTCTCTCCCCTATCCAAGCATGTTCAAACTTCCTCAAATACCTTTTTAGTAAAGGTGGGAGTGAGAATAACTTCCCTAAAGCAGGACACGCCTATCTCTACGTTGAGTATAAAGGCTAACAAGTTCAAAGTAATCTCAGTAAATGCATTGCCAGCCAGCCCCGCCCTCCAAGCAGCTGTTATACGAGCTTATGCTACATTTAATTTATTAACCTGGGACAAGCTAATTGCATAGTTTCCACAAAATAGAACATGTTGTTCATAGCAACTACATGCTAATTCCTTTGAAAAAACTCACTAATTATACAGTGACTTTGCGTCTCCCAGCAATTGTATGATTAACTGGTGTTACATGTTCAAAGCTCTGAGTGAGCTCAGCATCAAGGCAGACAGAGTTCTCTGGCAGGGTTCATGCACAAAAGGACCTTTTACTATCCTACCTCTGTTCTCCTAGACTTTGCTTCTTTACTAAGGCAAGTGGGTTTGCACACGGCCCCACTGAGGTAGGAGGGGTCGCCTTGACATTTAAGCAACCACATAGAGGCAGCAAACCTTTCCCAGGCACAGAACAGCGTGTACTCACAGCAGACAATATCAATGGCTGCCCAGTAAATCTACATCTATAAAAAGTTCAGCAAACACACAGGTGTAATGGCTTGAGTTTTATACCTAAATACAACTATAAAATCGCACTTCAGGCTGAGTACTTCTGAGAAATGATTGCAGTTTTTAAAGGTGTTTGAAGGCACATGGCCTTCAGGATTCTTTTAGCTCATAAAGCTAAGAAAGAAATGTCATTTCTGCCTGAAGTGCTGATTTGGCTTTGAACATCACATATTCAGAATATTCCGTTTCGGGTTAATGTTTATACAAGTGAACACCCTTGGTGCTTTTAATTGGCATTTCTCTAATGTCTTATGGTTTCCTCTTTCCTCTCCCCAAATCCCTCATTCAGCACTTCTAGGTCTGATCAGAAAATGGGCATATTTTGTCATCACATTATTTTTCTCTGCATATCTGCTTTGGTTAGTTGCTTCAACAGAAATGACTCTCGGGAGAATGAGGTCACAAAGACTCCCTGTGGGCTTAAAATAAAAAGTGTTTTCCTTATAAAATTAAAGGGAAGTAAAGAAAAGGCAAAAGTGAATAAAGCAATGATTTTGCAGAGCATAGATTTCTTAGCCAAGTTTTATAACATGCAATCAGCAGTCTGAGTCAGACTACAAAACCCTTTTCTTCTTCCCCACTCTTCAGGTTGGATGGGGAAAATGTTCCTTCTATTTCACCCCTGGTAGTTTGGGGTTGGCACCTCTCTAGGGCTCTCCAGGTTTTCAGTCTGATAACTTGATTTCTGCTATTTAATCCAGGTGTGGAAATGTTCAGGCCATGCCTGTGATACTGAGTCATTGTGTACATTGGATTTCTGGTCTCCCTGGAGGATGGTAACTCCAGCCTGGAGGGGGAGACTCCCCCCTTGACCTTGCCTGTATGAGGACATGGGTCCCCAGCTATCTCTTCCTGCTCTCCGTTTCTGGCAAAGTCATGGGCCTGCTGGCCTGACATGCCTAAGCCCCATGAATGATCGCCCTTTCTGACTTGGGTATCTTTGATGATTCATTTTCAAGTGGCCCCTGGGGAATGATTTCTGACATTCTATAAACTATGACTTTATAAAAGCAAAATTGCTTTTCAGAGGCAGATTTAATTTTCAACAAAGGAAAAGGTGAGTCATTGGATCTTCGCCTCCCTCGGAGCAGGAAGAAAGAAGGAATCATCTCTATGGTTCCTTGGATCCTTGTATTTACCCCAAATCAGCAGCCTCCAACAATTTATCATTACAAGTCCTATATACTCACTAAGCCTCAATGTACAAGATGTAGAGTAAGCAATATATATGTTGTTCCATAGAGTAATTATTAAGGCAGTGTTTATTAAAAGACATTTTGAATAATTATAAAGGCAGTGTTTATTAAAAGACATTTCATTTTCAAAATTGCATCAGATGCTAAAGTGTCTACACTTTGGGAGACACCCTGTATACATGGGAGCAATAGAGAAGTAAAAGAATAAAAAAGTAAAGAGAAATAGTGGGACCTATCGAGAACATATATATAGGTGGTTCAATTTCCAATTTTAATTATAGATCCACATTTAAAGGTATTTAAGAATTGGCATCTCACCAATTAGTGAAAGGCCCACCATCCAATTTCTAAAAAGAAATAGCATTTGAGAATTTATAAATCATGCTGCTCCACTTCTAAAGAAAAGGTGTGTTATAGGCAAAAACTTTTACGTTGCTTTTACAATCTATAGGGTCTGATCAGTTTGTTTATTTCAACCAAAGTCTGGTAATATACACTTGATATTCTACTAAATTAGATAATATGAGTAGAAGAGTGTTCTGAAACAAGATACTTGCTAGGAGAATATTGACTACTGGTTTCAATATCAATAATCCCTATTTTATAAGTTTTCATGTCTTGTTTTCGTAAATATTAAAATATCATGTATTTTGAGCTTTTGAGAGTGAGGGGAGAGGGATCTCATTGTCTGTACTTTACAAATGACAAAGATAATTCATTGTCTATTATCTATAAAACACTGTGCTACACACCCTATAGATTACACTGATTTTCTACTTACTACAAGCTCTTTAAAAAGCAATTATGAGTACAGCTTATGTTTATTGAGCACTTACAAATGCCAGACTTTGCATTTAGGATTTACATGGATTATATCAGTTAATCTTCATATTAACCCCAAAAAGTACCATTTTATCCCATTTATAAAGAGGAAATAAGGTGCAAAAAAGCTGAGCAACTTTCCCAACTTCTTGCTTAGCAAGTAGCAGAGCAGGAGTTCTTCCCGCCCTCCCTCCCCCCCACCCCCCCCATCCCCCCCATCCCAACCTATTCACTTACAACTCTGCTGCAAGTCTGCTCCCTCTTCTCAAATGTACTTCAATCTAATGAGAGGATTAGTATAAGGATCATCAAAGAAAAAATTGAATAAATACTGCATACACCTGAAAACATGAATGTCAATTATTAAAGCTGTAGAATGAAAGATTGTATGCATGAGTGCTAAGTGGGAATCTCACAGGTAATGCCTTGTGACCCCTCCTGTTTTAATTTATAAAGCTACTTAACGCATATTCTTTTCAGCATTTTGCATGTGTACGAATTCTTTCTCAGCTGGATTCTGACATGACCCATGGCAGACTGTGTTTTCTAGTTTAGGAATCTGCCATAGCAGCTGGTGGCACATACACAGTAAGTGCTTTATAAATATTTGTGGAGTGAATGAATGAAGGACTTATAGGCAATTAAGACAGTTTTGCATATGGCTCTGTGGAATGGCTATACACAAAGGAGTGGCAATAGCTTAAGTGAGATAGCAAAGGCCTGGCTAAAATAGATAAGAAAGAAGGGATAGAGTCAGAAAGCAGGTTATAAAGTAAGCCACATTTCTGAAGTACTTACATTTGAAGTGCTTTTGAGGTACTAAACCCTTTACTCTTTATCACAACAATCCTACAAGGTAGGAACTATTATGATCCCACTTCTTGGATGAAACACAGATAAACAACTGAACACCACCCAGGCAGGAAGTGTTGGGTCAAGAACTCATGTGGGCCCTAGCCAGTTTGCTCAGTGGCTAGAGCGTCGGCCTGCAAACTAAAGGGTCCCACGTTCAATTCTGGTCAAGGGCACATGCCCGAGTTGCGGGCTCAGTTCCGCCCCCCTCCCCAGTAGGGGACCTGCAGGAGGTAGCCAATCAATGATTCTCTCTCATCATTGATGTTTCTATCCCTCTCTCTCCCTTCCTCTCTGAAATCAATAAAAAACAAAGGAAGAACTCGTGTGGTTTCATCCTGCCATTGGGTATACAGGCTCCAAGAGTACTTTGAACATCCACATGGGCGTTAAGAGTAAAAAAGAACAATGATTCAAGGATGGCAATAAGAATCTTGATTGGGTTGTTAGACAGTTATAGCATTGCCTAACACAGAAAGTTGGAATGGGAAAAGTACAGAGGGAAAGTGAGCAACTGTGCTATTTTTTCCACATTCAGCTTGTCACCTTCAGAACATTCCCAGGAAGGCAGCTTAAGAAAGGAGGACCACAGAAGACTGGTCTGGGGGGTTGGGGGGATGGAGCTTGATAATAATAAAGGAACAACAACAGCCATTTGTATCGCCATTTATATTTTGTGAGAATTATGTCTAGTGAGATAATTAATGTACATTCTAAATTCAGTGGCTGAATATGGTAACTCTCTTCACATATACAGCTATTTGACAAGCTGTTTCGTTGTTCTTCACAGTTCTAGAATGTTTTTATGTTTCTTAGTTGTAGAGGAAAAACTGAGACTCAGAGTTTTAGGGACTATCCAGTGGTCTCCCTTCTAATAAGATAGATATACAAACAATTCAAAGCCTGATCTTGTCAGGTAGATTCCAGAATAAAGGAAACCCAGTCAGAGTGGCCTTCCCTACCTGGCTGCACAAACTCCAGTCACCCCACGGATCACTCTTTATCTCATCCTCTATTGTCTTTGGCAACAGACTACCCGAACATTCCCCACCCCCACTGGCTTATCTGTAGTTCTGCTTATTTTCTATTTGCTCCCACTGGAACATAACTTGGGCGGGGGGGTGGGGGGGGCAGGGGGAGAACGGCGGGGGGGGGGGGGGAGAATGGTGCGAGGGCACAGGGGGGTTAGTCTTCTTCTCTGTTTACCTACTGAATGCCTGGCAAGTAGTAGGCACTCAATCACAGTTAGTTGCAGAAATTATTGAAACCCAAATCCCCAAAGCTTGTAGTCTCATCAATGACAGTGGAGTAATGTGGTTCCTTCCCCTCCCACTGCTCTGGCTGTGAGATAACTGCTAATTCACAAGAGGTAACGTGGGCAGGAAATGAAAGAAAACAGGAATGAATTGGGGAGATTTTAAGGAAACTCTTCCCAACAGTGAAAAGTGCTTTTGGATTGAGCAACTCTGGGAAGATTGTAGTGTGGCGTGATGTACAAAGCAAACCGGATAGCAGCAGTATACTAAACAGTCATTTGGTACTTACCTGAGTTTATACTGAGTTTATATTAATAAATTCATTAATATATTATCAGCTCCTACCAAAACCACATGTTTTAACAAAAATTACATGAAATATAACATCTCTAGAGTTTCTTCCCCACTTCCTATATTCTTCGGGGAATTTTTTTTTTTTTAATGTGTAAAAGTCAAGCAAATCTTTATGCACACATTGTTTCTGGGATGTTGTGTGCCACACCCGAAGGTAAATCAGCTCTGATTCACAAGCTTAGTCAGTGATCTGCCCATGGCATGTACATGATCCACAATGCAATGCACAGAATTTTACTTTAAGCATTTGAACTATGATAATTTTCACATCAATGTGTGGGTTTGTGTGACCTCCCATTGGAAAGAGAACTTTAGGAATTTGCATAAAAGCCAGAGTGCTGTACCAGCCCTCCCACTTCTACTGCTCAGCAGCTGTGTTGCAGCTGGAGTCTGTGAAATGGGAAGAAGAATCATCTCTAATTGATAAACTTGTGAGAAGTAAATAAATCATGTCTGGCAATAATAATAACTCAAAATTTAGCTATCTTATCTTGTCCTCCTCTAGGGATTAACTCCCCACCTGTGATAGCATTATCATTTCTCTTCCCACAAGTCCAGATCTCTGATTTTGTCTGAGATTCAAAGATTGAGGAAAAATCATTTTTGCTCTTCAATAAACTAATCTGCCTTCTTCCCTAAGACAACTTTATTATTATGTAGATCAGTGAAGTTCTTTATTAATTGGATCCCCCAGTAATAGAATAGGGGTTTTATTTTGCTCTGCAAACCACAAGTTCCATTAAAGTGCTTCTTCCCCAAAGAGGTATCATTCTTGGGGTGATAGGGGCAAAGAGGAGAGAAACAATAAAATAAATCAAAAGATGCATAATTACAAACTGAGAAGAATGGTATAGGTATTTTTTTTGTGTGATAAAAAAATAATCAAGGGAGCCCTAGCAAGTTTGGCTCAGCAGATAGAGCATCGCACTTCAGACTGAAGGGTCCCAGGTTCGATTCTGGTCAAAGGCACATGCCTGGGTTGTGAGCTTGATCCCCAGTAGGGGACATGCAGGAGGCAGCCAATCAATGATTCTCAGTTTTCTCTCCCTTTCTCTCTGAAATTAATACAAATATAATTGAAAATAATAATAATAAATAATAATAATAATAATAATAATAATAATAATAATAATCAGGGGATCTACTTCATATTATATGGTTAGAAAAGGCCTGTTTGAAAAGATGGCATTCAAAGAGAGACCTAAAGAATGAGAAGGAGCCCTGGCCAGTGTGGCTCAGTTTGTTAGAGTGCTGTTTCATATACCAAACAGAAGACAACTGATATCTCTCTCTCTCTCTCTCCCTCTCTCTCTCTCTCTCTCTCTCTCCCTCTCTCTCTCTCCCTCTCCCTCTCTCTCTCATCTCCCAAAATCAATTTAAAAATAAATAAATAATTTTTTAAAAAGGAATGAGAAGGAACCAGCTTGGCAAATGGTGGAAAAATATCACTCCATGCAGAATAACATTCTCCCTTTCTTCTCTCCAATTATTTATTTGTTTTGGAAATCAGCATGGATACCTTTATGGTATGGAACTTCCCCTTTCCCCTCCCTGAGATAAATAACAGTTGGTTTTAGCCAATCATAGTTTAATGCTAGTCACCTTCACCGGTGATTTGGTTTAGGATGGGTGTGAGACTATATTCTGTATTCTGGCAAATGAGAACATAAGCAGAAATATGATAGAAGGTTCTGTAAGCTTTGTTTCTTTGAAAGAAAGTGGCTCAGGTGGTGGGAGTATCATCCCATACACCAGAAGGGTTGCTGGCTGGATCTCTGCGTGGGGCTGTACGGGAGAAACCGATCAATGTTTCTCTCTCACATCAATGTTTCTCTTTCTCTCTCTCTAAAATCAAAAAACATACCCTCTGGTGAGAATTTAAAAAAAAAAAAAAAAAACCTAGAGATGAGAGCTTACTGTCACCACCCCTTCTCTCTCCTTACTTTCAATGTAGAATTGATGGATGGAACTGTGGCAACTATTTTGAGACTGAAGCAACAGGCAAAGTAGATTTTGTATGGCTGGATAGAAGTGTTGGCTCTTTTGAGAAAAAGCAGAGAGTTAAATCGAGGTATAATTGTCACATCAAACTTCATCCAGTTTTTTCTTTATGCCAACTGGACAACTGTTAGGACAATAATTCTCAAAATCTTTTCGTAATAAAGATTATGATATTTGATATCCTATGACTCATTCTATTCCATTTTACATAATTTCTGTGAGAATGAAATTCAGGCATGGGATACAAATAAGCCTGCATCTTCTTTGCCAAAAAATACATGAAAAAAAGGAAAGGTATTATGATATATTAAGTCTATTGATAAGGATTACACCTGATGATCCTATAGCCCACTGCATGGGAGAACGTATTTGCCAATGGAACTCCCATTTGACCCGATAGATTAATGATACAGATGGAATTGACAATCAGGCCTTCACTTTCTAAATATGATATATCAAGACATTCTTCCCACACAAAGTCATCAATGTTGCTCAACCGTCAAAGTGAAAAATAAATAATCCTGAACTTTGCATTCTATTAAGTCCCATATGAATAAACTCACTATATGATCCTCATTCCTGGGAGAATTTGAGTCAAATCAAGTTCCGTAGGCCTGAAATTTTATACCTCCACACTTAGTAATACAAATCTAGCCAGAATATTTCTGTGGGACTTAAATAATAAAAAAACAATTAGTGATGAAGAAATAATTCCAACTAGAATAAGACCTATGCTCTCATCTGTTAATTAATTAACCATTCAATATTGGATATTTTTAAAAACCTATTGTCATCTATTTCATATTTTTGCCATAAGATAATTATTAAAAACATCTTCCTGGCGTCTTTTCTGTTTTGTTTTGTTGTTGTTGTTGTTCAATATTACTTAATTTTTTCAGTCTGGATTTTTCTCTATAAAATGTTTGTATTTATTATTAATAAATATTTTCTGCAGGTTTTTTTTAAAAAGTGTTTAAATAATTAAGAATGCCATTACTTTTGGCTATGGTTTCATGCTAGTTAACTTAGAACAATAAAGTCAAGTTTCCTTTAACCTGCCTAATTGGTAAGGTACACCTTCTGAATGAGTCAGAGTTCTACAGATGCAAACAACAGAAACAGGCTCTAGTTAATTTATACAAAGGAAACTTCTGAAAGATATCAGACCTCATTATCTGGCAGCAAGGCTAGACAATTAGACTTGAGAATGTGCAGAGCCTCGGTGAGGTCAGTGGTGCAAGGTCCAGGGATGATGGGAATGGTGACATGGTGGCAAAAATCCAGGACCTAGCCCCTGGATTAAATGAGTTCCTATTATTTTCTCTGTCTCTAATCTTCTGCCCAAGATTTAAATTCCAGGGAATAAATGTTTGATTGACCTAGTTTCAACTGTATTCTCAAACTTTGATTAAGAAAGTACGGGGACCCTGGAGTAAAAGTCCATCAGGCTGAATCCAAAATAATGATGCTAATGCTACTACTATTAATACCGCCACTACTGCTGCTAATAATAATAATGATAATACAATTATAGTTCCTTTAAAAGAAATGTGGTGTTGTTAAGAAGGGGAAATGAATGCTGGGCAGTCACAAATTACAGATAACAAACATACCATTCTTAACCATTTTTTGTATATGTGCATACCTATTTTCAATGCATGCTTAAATGAAAATAATTATTTACAGCCATTCTAAAAACCCAGGGAGCTCTTTATCATTTGCTTGACAACCTCAGTCTGAAATATAAGAAGTGCTAAGTGGATTTTATTCAAGCTGAGTTGAGCATGATGGAAGCTCTGTATATTAACAAAATCAGTATTTTACCTGAGTTTCTCCCCATTGCTGGTGGTGACACAATCAGCTGATTTGATGAGAAAGTTGTTTGTCACACATTCTGTTTAGTCATAGTGAAAGGTATATATGATGTCACCTAAAATGATAAGATCCACTGTGATTCATTTCTCTCCCAAACTGGCCAGTCATCACCATGGACATGACATGGCCTTCCTACTCCTCTTTGTTGTTCTATAGGATCCAGAATGCTCACCTCATCCCACATTTGACTCTCCCTAGTGTTTCCTTGTTTCTGCTGCTAATTTGCTTTTTCCACCTTATCAATATCTCCCCCACCACCCAACCAAGCATTGTAAAGAAAGGCCAGTGATGTTTCTATGTTTTTCTCTATCTCTTTGGTAATGAAATCCTGTAATTCTTTATTTTTATGGGACACAGGTGTCTTGGAAGTCCTTAGGCTTAGAAAGAAGATGTGCCAAATGTGCTAAACTAAGGAGAACAGTTACCAGCTGTTTCGCAGCTTCAGACTCATCAAGGAGCTTAGTGAGAGAAATACTTTAAAAGTACTTATGTTCTTTGCTTAGGTTTTTGATAGTTGACAGTATTGAGAAATAGTCCAATTCAATCTGTTGGGTAGCTTTAAGAAAAAAAATGAAATGTTTTATTACGTATTTATTTTTCTCAGGGTAAGGAGAATTAAAGTAACTGTTTAATTTGTTGATGAGACAATTTTCTTATCCAGACTGTTATTAGAAAGTTCTCTATCTCTGAATGCTAGCTCAGTTATTTTATAAATGGTTAAGTTATAAATATTTTCAGAGAAGGAGTATTCTTGAAAGTTATCAGAAATATTTGCATAAGCATTTATTCATTTTCTTTCTCAAATAATGGAAACAGCCATAAGAATAGTTTGGGCTATCACTGACATATGCCATTGCTTGGGCAGAGCATGCATAACTTAGTCTGGGAGTCTAAATGGCCCATAAATGATTCACTGACCTGTTCTAAGAGGTTGGTTCCCTTCAAAGCTAAGGCAAAGCTCATGTCCTACCACCTAGTTAGTATCCCTGCAATCTTAAGGCAGCAGGGGTGAGGGAACAGAAGAGTGAGGAAAAAAGGGTGGGAGAGCCAAGTCAGTGATGCCTTTACCAAGACAATCTTTCCATTTTACCTCTGCCAGGCCACTGACATAAACACTAAGCCATTCTTGCCTGCCCCAGAGTCCCAGTATATCCATACAAAGTCAATGATCATCTGCACTACTCATAACATTGCCTACAGGGAGGATTTTCTTTCAAGACTGTCTTTCCATCCTAGGGTGGGGCTGTGATGTGGTGGCAATCCATTTTCCACTAATGTATTGTGAGAATTTGTGTGAAAGCTAGGTTTAAGTTGTCTCTCCTTCCATCACTTGGTCATAGGAGACCACCCACTCTCTCCACACTCACCACCCCCGCCTGAGGCCCTAGGTGTATAGTAAGTTGAGTGAGGGGCATTAGTGCAACAGTGGCAGGTGACGTGAGAGTTTGAGATACATGTATGTGTAATTTATTCATGCCTTCTGCACATATTCAGGTTGGATCCCAATGTTTCATTTCTATCATAACTCTGCTGATACATTCACCCAAATTTACCACTCATTGTATCATGATGGGCAGCTCTAGTGTAGTCACCTGAGGATCCATGACCAGGCACACAGTTTCTACTAGAATCTAATAATATATCCCGAGACAATTTTTATATGAGACTATTTTTGTCATTCTAATTCCTAGACCTCCTAAGTTGTTTTAGATTATTTTAGGACAGTCCAACTGAAAACATAACAATACCATTCATATGCCCTGTTTTCCTCCACATCAACTTCCTAAAAACTGGTGATAGAGATAGCAAGATGACTAGAGGACAGAAATAAAGCAAGACTTTTCATTGCATTCCTTTTAAACGTTTGAACTTTTGCATTTTGTGAACAGATATCTATTAAAAAAATAAAATAGAGCAATAAGCTGTCAAGAATAAAAATAGCCCTGACCAGTGTGGCTCAGTTGGTTGAGCATCGTCCCATGCACCAAGAGGTTGTCTTTCAATTCCTGGTCAACCCACATTCCTGGGTTTCAGGCTCCATTCCCAGTAGGGGGCGTACAGAAGGCAGCTGATCAATCTCTGTCTCTCTCTCTCTCTCTCTCTCTCTCTCTCACCCTCCCTTTCTTTTTCTCTAAAATCAATTAAAAATACTTTTTAAAAAGAGTATTTTTTAAGAAGAGTGAAAGTAAATAATCCAATAAGCTGTACTTGCATCTACTAATGTAACTTTACATGATGGAACATTAATGTCCATTAAAATTATATTTTTAGACAACGCTAAATGATAATGTTTAGGGATGTATAGTGGTTGATAAACTATAAGGAAAAATAAGGAAATTATTACCATAAAATTTATTAGGGCTATAGATTTCAATGGGGAGGGAGAGAGTTATGTTAGAAGTGTGTTTCTTGGGTGACTGAGAATGGGGTGGTGGCTGCAAGAATGTTTGCCTTATAATCATTTATACAGTTCTTTGTATTTGTGTTGCATTAAACAATATAAACATTTTAAGAAAGAAAGTTATTTTTAAAGATTTTTAATAAGATGGGAAAATACAACATAGAATTAAGTGAGGAAAAGGAAGATACACAATTTATATGCAGTATGATTAATAGATTATAGCTATAAAATTTTAGAGCTAGAAGAAATAATGAAAAATCATATTCCCACACATCTCTATTTTACAGATGTAGAATCCAAGCGGAGATAAGTTAACTGACTTGCCAAGGCCCAGGATTAGTCAGGCCTGGGACAGGCCCGGTCCGGCACAGGCTCTGCCTCGCTGTCACACTGACGCCTGCCTTGTGTGGAGGCAGAACACAAAGCCTTGCTCTCTAAGGCAAGTTCCACCGACTTTTCAAAGCAGGGGCGTGTGAGGATTATAATTAAGCAATAATGCCAACGAAATATAAACTTGTAATGCAATAGCAACCTAATAAAGCAAATGTTAAAATTAATATTGGAGAACTTTTATTTTTCAATTTTTTAAACAAAGAAAGCAACAAACAACTTAGAATTTCTAGAAAACCTACTTGAATTCACTTACATCTAACATAATAAAGGTAGCTTGTGACCACAATGAAGTCCTTCATTGCTGCTTTCCACGATGTAAAAATAATACAATATATGCAGCAACTGCTCTAAATCATGCTTGTTTTGACAGGCTGTTTCTGAGTTCCACCTCATTTGCACTTTAGCCTCACTTCTGTGCCATGTAGACCCAAGCAATTTGGATAAACACCACATGACCTCAACTGTACCTCCCAGAGGAGAACAAAAAAAAAAGAGAGAGAGAGAGAGAGGGACAAATTAATCCTCCTAAGTTCCAGTTACCACCTAACTTGTTTCTGTTTGACTATTTTTCATTTTTAAACACTTCAAGTTTTAACTCCTTAATGTCTAATATTTGAACTTTCCTATCCACATTTTACTCCCTGAAAGGTAATTTCCAACCTCCAACCTTCATTGAATACCTACTATGTGCCAGACACCATCCTCAGGGTTATGAATACAAAAATAAGTAGCACACAGTTTATTCCCCCAAGAAGCTAATTATTTAGTGGAGCAGCTAGACAAATAAGCAGATGATGGCAATAAGGTGTGGTTGGTGTTATAAGAAAATCATGCTCTGCTCATGGCACTTTTTACCCCAGGAGAAAATATTAGCTAATACTTACCACAAGCGTCTGGTTCTTCATTTCCATCCTTCTGTACAACATCTTAGATTCACAAGATTAACCCAAGCAAAGTCCTACAGATCCCAATCCCCAATTCATGACAAATTTAAAAGCAAATAGCCTTCTAGCTGAATGTGCAAAAACAGACAAGTAAGGACTTCTTAGTATACAAATTCCTTGGACATAATTTCAAAGACTAGCATTAAAAAAAATACTCCTGATTTACCTCTATCTTTCCATGAAGCGGCTAGAGAATTAATTCCATGAAGAAGGGACTATGGAATTTACTACCCATCATCCATGTCTCCCCTTATGAATAGAATCTCAATTTTATTTGGGTAGCAATGTGTACAACCTATAATACTTTGTGAGATAATTACTTTCCCAAACTCCTTTCCTGTTGAGGGCACAGTTCTGCCAATGAGATTTCAAGAAAAATCTGCTGGGGGGCTTCTGAGAGTTTTTCTGTGTTTGTAAAAAGGACAAGAATAAGAAAAGAGCTTCCTTGGCCATTTCGTTCTGATTTAAAAGCAGATGAGATGTTTGGAGCTATGGCAACCATGACACAATGAGGAGACAAGAATAAAGACAAAAGCCTGCATGCTAAGAACACAGACAAAAAGGAACCTGTATCCTTGGTAACATTTTAGAGGGCTGGACAATGGACTGCCTGTCATAAATTTCTGTTAGGTAAACATTACATGTCCCAGTGGTTTAAGCAACTTTTTTAAATTTTTTATTTATTTATTGGTTTTTAGAGAGAGAGATTTGTTTTGCCACGTATGTATGCTTTCCTTGGTTAATTCTTATGTGTACCCAGACCAAGGATCAAACCCTCAACTTTGGCACATTAGACAAGTCTAAGCAACTGAGCTACCCGGACAAAGCTAGGCCACTTTTTAATGCCTATTGTGTTACTTGTTGCTGAAATCATCCCTAATGCAGATAAATGTCTGATTTGTTCACCTCTCTAGCCTTAGTATTGAGAACAGTGGCTGATGTGTAGTAAGTGGTCTAAGGATATTTTTTGAAAGAATAAAGAATGAATGGACCTAACCAGTTTGGCTCAGTGGATAGACCGATGGCCTGCACACTGAAGGGTCACAGTTTGATTCCAATCAAGGCCACACGCCCGAGTTGGGGGCTCGATCCCCATTGTGGGGTGTGCAGGAGGCAGTCAATCAATGATTCTCTCTCATCATTGATGTTTCTATCTCTCTCTCCCTCTTCCTTCCTCACTGAAAGATAGATAGATAGATAGATAGATAGATAGATAGATAGATAGATGATAGATAGATGATAGATAGATAGATAGATAGATAGATAGATAGATAGATAGATAGATACTTTTAAAAAAAGAATGAATGGATTTTAGATCAGAGACTAAACATCATATCTAAACTTGTGGGTGGTGATTTTTATATTGAATTTTTCTTTTTAGTATAACTTCCCTGAAAACAAAAATGTGCAATAAAAATTTTGTTTGCTTTACACTGCTTTTTCCTTGCTAACAAAATGCCCTATTTGTTTACCCTTAAAAACATCATCCAAGGGAGAATAGATCCCTCTCCAGTCCCAGAAAAATCAGTCTTGATTGGTCCAAGGAAATTGTGGTAGTCTCATACCTTTTGCACAGCTCCCCTCGTCATTTTTTTTAAAATATATTTTTATTGATTTCAGAGAGGAAGGGAGAGGGAGAGAGAGATAAAAATATTTTACTGGTCAGTGATTCTCATCATTGATGTTTCTATCCTCTCTCCCTCTCCCTTCCTCTCTGAAATCAATAAAAATATATTTAAGCCCTAACCGGTTTGGCTCAATGGACAGAGCATCCGCCTGCGGACTCAAGGGTCCCAGGTTTGATTCTGGTCAAGGGCATGTACCTTGGTTGCAGGCACATACCCAGTAGGGAGTGTGCAGGAAGCAGCTAATCGATGTTTCTAACTCTCTATTCCTCTCCCTTCCTCTCTGTAAGAAATCAATAAAATATATTTAAAAAAAAAATACTATGGGGGGGGGGGGGCATGTGCAGGGGGGCGGGGAGAGTAGGGGAGGCCCCAGGAAGGTCAATGGGGAAAAAAAGGAGACTTATGTATTACTATTTGTAATACTTTAAACAATAAAATTTTTCAAAAATAAAAAATACTACTGACCAGTAAAATATTTTTTTTTTAAATTTAAGCTTTCTGAAAAGGAAAGAAGGAAGGCAAGCCTAGTTCATACTGTGTTCTATGATTTAGATTTTTTTTTCCTCAAGTAAGATATTAGAGAGTCATAGAAAAACCATCTAAATTTAATAATAATTTTCAAATAATTATAGAAGTAGTATGGCTTGGTTTTATTCTAAGATGTACTGTCATTAACTTAAAAATATATCTTTGGAGAAAAAAATCATAATAATGCTGTGATTTTCCTACGGTACATAACTTTTTCCTATTTATTCTTATTAACCCTTTTGAGAACCTTGTTTTTTATTATATTGCTTAAAATCTAAGCCATCAATAGAATAGCAACGCATATTTTAATGAAGTTTCAACCTGTTGCAACTCTGAACAAATAGAAGACTGAAAATAAGACTTTCATCTGTCAGCCAAGAGAGTTTCTAAACCCGTCACTAAATTCTGTGAATCCACCTATCCAAAAGGTCAGCAGAACTAACGGCTTCATTGCACAAGTTGATACCAGTACCATGTTCTTTGCCAAGAATGCTTGGTAAAATAAAGGATTCATTGTTTCCATAGATCGATACTAATTTAGTTGAGGAGACAGAAAAAAAGTCAAATAACTGTTGTAAGGTAAAAGCACTTCAACGTAGTGCTTAAGGGCTCTGAAGTGTGATAGATCTGGGTTTGAATCTTGGCTCTACCAGCTGTTAGTCAATTTAACTTCTCTATGATCCAATTTTTCCATTTGTGAGATGGGAACAATAATAGCTCAGTGTTGCCAAGACTGCTGTCTGTATCTCAATACCAATTCCCCCTTCTTCCTTAGCATAAACTCTTAATTTTTAACTAGACACACAAATGACTGAAAAAGAATCTCTCTTACAAGTAGGTATGAGGTATAGCTCTGGGATACATATGAAAATGGCGTGTGCTACGTTCCGGGAGAGTCTGAAAGGAAGGGGGTGTGACTTCCTCACCCACCTTCCTACAGCTGGAACAGGGACATGATGACAGGAGTTCTAACAGCATCCTTTGTCCATGAAGTCACTTTGGGAATGGAAGCTACATTTGCCAGAGGTAGAAGACAGAAAGAGCCCAGCCAGCATGACTCAGTGGTTAAGTGTTGACCTATGAACCTAGAGGACACAGTCCGGTCATGGCACATGCCTGGGTTGCGGGCTCTATCCCCAGTGTGGAGCGTGCAGGAGGCAGCCGATCAATGATTCTCTCTCATCAGTGATGTTTCTATCTCTCTCTCCCTCTCCCTTCCTCTCTGAAATCAATAAAAACATATATTTTTTTTTAACAAAAGAAAGAGACTGAGCTCCTGCCAACATGTCTTAACAGCCCTGGACTGACTACTTCTATATCTGAACAGGAAAGGAAAATAAACCATTTGACTTAAGCCATTGTTTGGGGGTATTTAATTCTTCTCTCTCTGTTAGTGTTTATCCTAATTGATAATACTACCACAAAGAAAGGTTTTGAGAATCAAATGAGATCATGTGCCAGCTATATAGTAAGTGCACAACAAATGATACATTGTTGTTGTTAAAAGATAATATGGGCTAAATAATCAGGAGAGTAAAATATGTCTGAAAAAAAGGCTTACTTTTCAGACTAGTGGCATTAAGGAATTATAAAGACACCTTTCAAAGGATAAACTCTCTTCTGGGAAGCGACTTTGATGTTATTAGAATAAATTACCTGCAATAAAGAAGAGGTCAAACAGACCTTCATGAGCTCCTAATCCCCATGGTAACTACATATTTTCGTACACCAAGTGTTGCCTAATGTTCTCACTGAAGGACCCTGAATATAATGAGAAATTTTAAATGGAAAAAAAGGCATGTACATATAACAGCCTGAGAAACAAAACCCTCTCAATGGTGATGGATCGTCTAATGATAACCTCAATTAATAATAAATACCCCTAGCTGGTTTGGCTCAGTGGATAGAGCATCAGCCTGGGGACTGAAGGGTCCCGGGTTCGATTCCAGTCAAGGGCACATGCCTGGGTTGTGGGCTCGATCCCCAGTAAGAGGCGTGCAGGAGGCAGCCGATCAATGATTCTTTCTCATCATTGATGTTGCTATCTCTCTCCCTCTCCCTTCCTCTCTGAAATCAATAAAGACATACTTTTTTAAATAATAATAATAATAACACTATGCACAAAAGAACAATTCTGACAAAGGAAATAACTCTAAAAACTCAAAACAAGGAGTATTACTTAATATAAAATACATAACGTGTTATATATAATTACAAATTACATAATATGCATTATAGATATTGATGGAGAATTTGAAAATACAGGGGCAACCTCCCTCTGTCCCCAATTATAGACTATGTCCAAAATTTTGTCATAAAATCATTTCTAATAATGCAACCCAATAGTTTTTCAAAGTATTCATTGACATCATTTTCACCTTTTCATAACCCTACTGCTGCCACAGTACATTTTAAACAACTATTTTACTCTGCCTAATAGTAATTGCAATACCAGTTTTGTTGGTTTTACTTTTATAGTTACTTGTACCTAAACTAAGAGCGTAGGTATCTTGAAACCTGGCGCAAAAAAAAAAAAAGGCAAAAATTAATTTTATAATTGCTAAGTATAAAATTAGCATTTTAGGCATCCGCATTGCAAAGAAAGAACTAGCAATGGAATCTAATAGTGTAAAGATATTGATCATACTCCATCTCATCAGGATTCATGCTTTTTTGAGACTGAGACAAAAAAGGGAGTAGGTATCAGTGTCAAAATCTTATAAAAAAAAAAAATAGAATGCTCATAAGTGTTCAATAACTTGACCAAGGTCTCACAGCTTGTGAGCAGCCCAACCAGGATTTGATTCTAGATCTCTTTAACTCTATAGCTAGGGCTCTTTCCAGCAAGCCATTCAGCCTCTACCATTACTAACAACAAAGAGGATAAAAGCAGACTTTTTCCTTTAATACTTGAAATAGTGATGCAATAATCATAATGTACCTGGGAAGTTGCAGAAAGAATAAAAAGATGACTCGACACTGAGACATATTCACTGAGAGATTTCAGATCAAAGAAAAGGTACACTTAAGGACCAATATGTTTTGGAATTCAGTATCTTTCAGATTTTATAAAGAAAACAGGATATGTATATATATAATACTCTTCCAGCAAGATTTGAACAGTACCCCTTTATCAAATACTTGTGAAGGAAAGCAAATAAATATTCACACTAAGAGTGATAAATAAAGACTACAAAAGTCATGTAAAGCCCTGGCCAGGTAGCTCAGTTGGTTAATGGGTGATCCCAATACACCAAGGTTATGGGTTCGATCTCCAGGAGGGGCACATACAAGAATCAACCAATGAATGCATAAATAAGTGGAACAAAAAAAAATCAATGTTTCTTCTCCTCCCTCTCCTTCTCCCTCTCAAAAAATCAATAAAATAAAATAAAAGTCTCACAAAAAGTAGTTTACATTGCTAAATGAATTCAGGTCAGGTTTTGAGTTTCTAAAATACTTCCTCTTTTCATAGCTGTTTGGATTTCCTAATTGCAGGTGAGGGACTTGGACCTCTAGAATGACCTGTCTTACCAGGAGAGAGAAATACTAATGATAAAATGACTGACTGGTTTATCAGAACTGACTTTCCTTGAACAGTGAAGATACGTATGCCAAGTTTGTGCCATATACTTGGCACAAGTTTGTTTCCTGCTGTGTGACTCAAATGCAGTTCATTATGCAACCCACTTGAATTAAAAAGTAGGCTATGAAAATGAAATACAGGTCACTCTACTAAAATCCAGGTAAGCTATTAAGTAAATCCCGTGTGACTATTCTAATTCATGGCCAAAACTATAGTTACCTTGCAACATTTACACTTAACTTGCAAATAAACAATTGAGAAAATTAAGAGGTACTGTAACTAGATTATTGGTCCCCAAAATTCAATAATCAATATACCATCAAGGGACTTGGAATAAACATTTAACCCATTAAAATTCAGCAGACAATCATTTCTACCCTATAATTATATAAAACTGTGGAGTGACTTAATGTGTCATCATCTGTCATCTGATAAGAAGCCTTTGTACCTGGGCCAACGTATTTTAAAAGTACAAAATTTCCAAGTAAGCATATAGTTATCAAATAAACATTTACTATTGGATCTCTTATATTATTTTACTCCAGTTTACACTAATATTTTTCTCTCCTCTTCTGTGCATCTCTTTTACTGTTGTTGTTAATCCTCATCTGAGGATATATTTTCCATTGATTTTTTTAGAGAGAGTGGAAGAGAGGGAGAGAGAAAGAGAGAGAGAGAGAGAGAGAGAGAGAGAGAAAGAGAGATGTGATTGGTTGCCTCCACCCACGCCTTGACTGGGAATCGAACCCACAACCCTGTGCACAGTCCAATGCTCTAACCACTGAGCAAAACTGGACAGGGCTCTGGGCATCTTTTTTTTTTTTAATTCTTTATTTATTTATTTATTTATTTATTTATTTATTTATTTATTTATTTTATTGCTTAAGTATTACAAAGAGTATTACATATGTCTCCTTTTTTCCTCGCCCTTGATAATCCCCTGGCCTCCCCTACTCCCCAGTGTCTTATGTCCATTGGTTATGCTTCTATGCATGCATACAAGTCCTTCGGTTGATCTCTTACCTCCCCCCCTCCTGCCCCCCAACCCTCCCCGGCCTTCCTGCTGTCGTTTGACAGTCTGTTGGAGGCAGCTCTGCCTCTGTATCTATTTTTGTTCATAAGTTTATAATGGTCTTTATAATCCAGAAATGAGTGAGATCATGTGGTATTTTTCCTTCATTGACTGGCTTATTTCACTTAGCATAATGCTCTCCAGTTCCATCCATGCTGTTGCAAATGGTAAGAGTTCCTTCTTTTTTACAGCAGCATAGTATTCCATCGTGTAGATGTACCACAGTTTTCTAATCCGTTCATCTACTGATGGGCACTTAGGCTGTTTCCAGATCTTAGCTATGGTGAATTGTGCTGCTATGAACATAGGGGTGCATATATCCTTTCTGATTGGTGTTTCTGGTTTCTTGGGATATATTCCTAGAAGTGGGATCACAGGATCAAATGGGAATTCCATTTTTAGTTTTTTGAGGAAACTCAATACGGCTCTGGGCATCTTTTTATCTTCAGTCTTCCTTGAGTCTACAGTGGGGAATATTTTCCCATTAGATGTACATGATTTTTTTTTTAATGTTGAAATATGTTGGCCCTGGTCTTTAGGAGATTTATCATTCACTGAGGCTAAAAGCTAAGAAAATAATAAAACAGTCAAAAAAAAAGTAGACAACTGAAAAAATTTGGGGCCCAATTGTTTCCCTTAATAAACTTGTGACCTGTGTTTATGGTATTATTGGCTATCTGACAATAGTTACTATCCTTTTTGAGTTTTTGCCTAGTAAACAAGTGATAAAGAGACCACTTAATTACCCCATGTGCCGTAGGCTCTGCTACATAGACAGTTTTAAAACTGTGCAAGAAAAGAAAAAAAAAGCAAACGAGGTTTCAATTATTGCACAGAAAATAATGTCTGGCTTGTCATATCCTAACAACGTAAATCAACCTTTTTACAACTCTCAATTCAGTTTTTCCCCTTAATCTAATTCTTTGTTTATGTAGCATCAGGAAGAGGCACCCATCCTTCTGTGTACAAATGCACAAAAGTAGCTAATTAATCACAAACAGAATAGATATAAACAACACCTGTAAGAAGAGCAAATAACAGATGGTTAAATGCCATAACTAAGTTTTAGCAGTATTACCATTAGCCATCACAATTATTTCTTTCCTAAAGGAACATAGTTTGGATATTGCACATATTTTTAAAAAGGCCCCTTGACCTGAATAAATTGCAAAATAAACAGATATGGCCGAAACCGGTTTGGCTCAGTGGATAGAGCGTCGGCCTGCGGACTGAGAGGTCCCAGGTTTGATTCCGGTCAAGGGCATGTACCTGGGTTGCGGGCACATCTCCAGTAGGAGATGTGCAGGAGGCAGCTGATCGATGTTTCTCTCTCATCGATGTTTCTAACTCTCTATCTCTCTCCCTTCCTCTCTGTAAAAAATCAATAAAATATATTAAAAAAAAAAATAAAATAAACAGATATGCCTACTGTTTCCCTGCCTCCCCTGCAGTAACTCATTAACAGTTTAAATTATGCTCACCAACTTTCTGGCTCCACCAGGCCCTTTGTTGCCTTGTCCAGTATCCGTATCCAGAATGGATTGTAAATACCTTCAAGCTAGTTTTCAGCCAACAAGTAACTAATATATACTTTACATATTCATGTGTTTTTATGGAGCACTTAGGGACAGACTATTAGACCAATGGGAATCTTATAATAAAACTAGGGGCCCGGTGCACGAAATTCATGCACTGGGTGGGGGGGGGGAGTGTCCCTCAGCCCAGCCTGCCCCCTCTCACATACTGGGAACCCTCAGGCGTTGACCCCCATCACCCTCCAATTGCAGGATCGGCCCCTTGCCCAGGCCTGACGCCTCTGACAGAGGCGTCAGGCCTGGGCAGGGGACCCTCATTTCCCCCCATCACTGGTTCTGCCCCCAGCCCAGGCCTGATGACTCTAGCCTAGGCGTTCGGCCCGGGCAGCGGGGACCCACAGCTGCAGCGGCCCCGCGATCGTGGGCTCCGTTTAGGCCCAGGCAAAGGGCCCCTAGCTCCCGGGACTGCCAGCTTCGACCGTGCCCAGCTCCCATCGCTGGCTCCACCCCTACTTCCTGCTATCACTGGCCAGGGTGGAAAAGGTGCCTGATTCTCCAATCATGGCTGGGGGGCCGCCTTTGCCCTGCCCCCCAGTTCTTAGCTCCCCCCTGGGTTTCCGATCACTGTCAGTGGCAGGGGGCTTCTTCCTGCTTTCCCTTTCGCCTCCCTGCATTGTGCCTACATATGCAAATTAATCGCCATCTTGTTGGCAGTTAACTGCCAATCTTAGTTGGCAGTTAACTGCCAATCTTAGTTGGCAGTTAGCTGCCAATCTTAGTTGGCAGTTAATTTGCATATAGCCCTGATTAGCCAATGAAAAGGGTATCGTCGTATGCCAATTACCATTTTTCTCTTTTATTAGTGTTGATGTATTAACCCAATTCTCTGATTACTTAGGAAGAATAATTGATGGCCAATGAGTAATAACTTGCTCAAGGGCACACAGTCATTCAGTGGCAGAGTCCAGACTAGAGCTCAAGTCAGCTAACTCCTCCCCAGGGCTCTTTCCCACAGGCTCCCTCAGATGATGTTTCCCGGATTTGATCACATCATATGGGTAGAGAACCTTTAAGTCCTTTGTCTTCCACACTGGGCTCTCAAATTTCCGTAGTCCAACGCCACATTTATGCTTTTCTGATGTTATGAAGTATTTTTAAAATCTTTATAGTTGAAAGTATTATATATGTCCCCTTTTTTCTCCCACGGACCTCTTCTAACCCTCCCCCGCCCTCACCCGAAGCCTTCACCACCCTATTGTCTGCGTCCATGGGTTATGCGTACATGCATACAAGTTCTTTGGTTGATCTCTTCCCACCCAACCACTGATTTTATGAGATTTTTAAAAAATATTTTTATTGATTTCCAAGAGGGAGAGAGAGATAAAAATATCAATGATGAGAGAGAATCATTGATTGGCTGCCTCATGCATGCACTACACTGGGGATCAAGGCCACAACCCGGGCATATGCCCCAACCGGGAATCGAACCATGACCTCCTGGTTCATAGGTCGGCTCAACCACTGAGCCATGCTGGCCCAGAGATTTTATGAGATTTTACATTTTCTCCAAAGCATTTGAAGAGCTATACTTCCAATTTAAACTATTGTTTCTGCTATTTATTTGAATTTGGCTAAATCATTTTTGTAATTATAAAAGTAAAGATAAAAGTTTCAGAAGTTTGTAAAGATAAAAGTTTCAGAAACCATATCCATGACGTAAGAAGGACCACCACCTATCTGCTAAAAGATATTCTAGTGAGAGAAAAAAAGATGATAAAAAATAAATAAGCAGTCCATGAAGTAGATAAGTCTTGTTAGGAGACTCTAGTTATGACTCAGACAGAATAGGCTATGTTGGCAAATGCCAGAGTTCTTTGTCACTCTCACCAAAACTTTGTCACTCTCACTAAAACAAGCTTAAATAAGCAAAGAGCAATGGGAAGCACTTTCTCTTTGAGCTGGAAAAGGACTCTGTAAGTTAAGTATTTCCCCAAATAATATAATTTGTATTAATTAAAGGATCACAATAGCAATGTGGAGTAAAATAGTGTAAAGGCCAAAAAATCAAGCATTTGCTCTTGTATCTATCCAGAGTTGGCATTCCTTGGGCAGGGGAGCTGATACCATTATGCTGTTTGCTACAGTGGAAGCTTCAATTGCCATGTAAGAGGGTTCGGACATAGAGGTCTCCTTTAAAAGATTCAGAATCATCAGAAAACAACTATGAAATAAGGGCCCAGGGTGTTTACTACATTTTACTACTTATTATGCTCTTTCTCGGGTATGGTACATACTATATTTACAAATGAAATCCTATATCAATCTGCAATAAGCCCCCTCAAAACAGGATCAAGATGTCTTATCTGCCTAGAGTATTCCATGTAGGAATTTTAAGCTGATCCCCGACGACTAGAAAATACTGTTTTGTCATTCCCAAGTTTCCAAGATATGATTATGAAAACAGTAGAAGTAAACCAGGTATAGAAAAGGTAGAACTTTACCAACAGGCTTTTAATTTGGTTTATGAAGTGCACAAAAGCCTGGGATACATATTAGCAATGCACATTTACATGAAAAATAATTCCATATTCAAGCCCAGTGTCTTCTTGACTGCTGTGGCAGATGCAGTTCCACATCAACATTGGCCTTTTGCATCTTGAGTTAATCAGTGAGGAACTTTAAGGTGCTATATCTAAAAGCAGTTTGAAAAAATATAACAGGTATAATTTTAATTACTGTATGTATTTATTTATGTCCAGCCTGTCTGTCTCAAGCAAAATAAAATGTGAAACCAAAAAAAGTTACTGAAAACAAATGTTAGACAACTTATAATTTAAAAATATATAAAAACAAAATGATTAAAACAGAACTCTGAGCTTCTTGGTAGCTACAGCAAAAGATAAATTCAGGGTGTTACTTTTTTTCTGTCCTTTTGCTTAATAAGAGAAAGTACACAAATTCATGTAAAAAGATAGATTTTTCTTGTCTTTGTATTAAATTCGAGGAGAAATAATATATAAATGCAAAAAAATACAGATATTAAATACCATAATGGACAACACTTTCAATTGTGGTCTTTGTAGATACCACAGAGGCAGTCTTCATATTAGCATTTCTTAAAATGGAAAAAAATTAAGGAAGCAAAATTAATTCATGTCTCAGAGAACTAAACTAGTAGGGTTGAGCATTTCACAATCTCTTGTTCGAACTTGATTCAGGAATTTAGCTTGGAAAAAAACTAGAGCAGTATTTCTGAAGGTGTGATTTAAAGAGCCCCTGAATCAGATTGTTCAAGGTTTCTTTTGAAAAATGAAGTTTTCTGGGCCACACTCTAAAACTACCAAATCAAGATTTCAGGTGTGGACCTCAGGAATCTCAATTGTAAATAAGTTATCCAGGTGAATTGTATGCTTATGGTGCTGGTTATTAATAATCTCTCAGGACCAACCTCACCCTTTTACATGTGGCCCTCTGAAGCTGAGGCTGGGTCTTGGTCACCACCTTCCTCTTTGCTCCCCAGCTCCCTGCTTAACTCTGCCAAATAGAGGGACAACACAAACGAGGAGTTAGAAGACTAACCCCTTCCAATTTGCCTGTCCTTCCTGTCAGCGCCAGCCATCTTCGGCGCTTCACTTCAGCGGTTCTAATTGCTTCTGGTGGCAGTTGGTTCCAATTTCCACTTTATTTCTATCTCCCAGAACCAGCCCAAGGTGCCCCTCAGAGCAATAGCACCTTCTAAAATCTGGGCCCCAGATCCACTGGACTCTCCTCTCAGTTCCTGAGGTACCAGCGCCAGCCAGGAGGCTCCCTCATCTCAGAGGTCTAAGTTCCTCCTCCAAGCTTCTGGGATCTAACCTTTTCCCCTTGCTCCCCCAGGCCTAATGGTGGTAACTGTCTCCTGCAAGTATTCTCTCTGTGTTAGGTTTGTTCCCTTCTACCCTGTCAGTCTTCCAACACCTATATAACCAATTCCCTCTTAAAATAATTGGTGTGGTTTCTTTTTTCCTGACTAGGACGCTGCATGATAACAAATGGTAAAGCTTGAGTTTTAGTGGCTTAGAAGATTAAGGAGACAACATATCCCTTAGTCAAGGGGTCTCTCCGTTATCAATTGTTCAAAGTCCTCTTTTGGTACCAATAAATAAAAGCCTGGTACCAAGAGCTTCAACTACTACATCGTATTACCTCAAGAAATTTCCAGAAGTTTTGGGGGCTCTAGATAAGCACACAAAAAGGTTGAAATTCTGGTATCAAAAATGAAATATATTTTACATAATCTTTCCCAGATTCAGAACTAATCCAGTTCTATATAGAAGTGGCCCACTTATGAGTCTGTGAGCAGAACAAAAAATTTTCTCAAAAACAATTTTTATTCTTCTTAATGCTTTCCATAGGAAGCATGACTTGCATTATCTGCAAGACAAAGACCAAACCTTGGCCTTCTATGTAAACCCATCCATGATGTTATGCCCACATACTTCTTCAAACCCATGTCAATCATATTTATTAGGGCTCTGCCTCTGCCTGAGCTAGTTGTTCCCTGCCACACCTTGTGCATAGATTCCTGCCTCCCTACCTCAGCTCAGGCAGTTTTCTCTGAATATACAGATACTAGAGAATGAACAGACTGGGAACACAATACATGTTGGAACTGGCTTCCATTGCCTTCCTTCTACATAAAGCTTTCCTCAAAATTATCCTTGTTTGAACTGCCATAGCAGTTACTTTATGTATACATTTCATACACAGCACATATTATCTTGTGAATTGCCTGAATATATGTACAATCTACCCTCCTAGATAATAAATTCTTTAAAGACAAGCTATGTATTCTATTCATATTGTATCCCCACAGTGCCTCACAGACCTTGAATATGTTTGTTGAGTGAATAAATGACCTATGGGTGGTCATCTACTTTTTTTGTCATTCTTTTCTCCTCTACTATATTGTAGATGTTTCTAACTCTTTTGCAAATTTATGGGATATAAATAATATCTAATATACTTTATATTATATCCACAAGGTTACAAAATATTTTTTATTTGTCTAGATCTGCATAATACATTAACTCAGTGGTTCTCAACCTTCTGGCCCTTTAAATACAGTTCCTCATGTTGTGACCCAACCATAAAATTATTTTCGTTGCTACTTCATAACTGTAATGTTGCTACTGTTATGAATCATAATGTAAATATCTGATATGCAGGATGGTCTTAGGCGACCCCTGTGAAAGGGTCGTTCGACCGCCAAAGGGGTCGCGACCCACAGGTTGAGAACCGCTGCATTAACTGTTTAAATTTTGGTGCCAACTCTGTGGAACCATTTTCTATTTTAACCAAGGAATTTAAAGTTCTGGGAACTTAAATGACCTCGTGCGAGGTCACATAATGAGACAGTGATATTCCTGGAATATGACAAGGGCTCTTTTCACACACTTCACATGGTCTCTCAAGAAGTTAGTGCTTAACAATGATGATGACAGTGATGAGCTCACCTGACAGATTGCTCTTCTTCCTCTGCAGCCTCACTTCAACACCAGCAACAACCTGAAAAGAGTGACTCACCATTCCCAGCAGCAGTGCCAGTTCGTGTGCTGGGATTCTTACCACAAGCATAACGATCAGGCCAGCGCGTCAGATTTCTGCTGGATTTAGAAAAGCATCTTTATGTTCATAAAAGGAACCCAATGGGTTGCTGTTAGTACTTCGGCTCTTGGATCCCCATCACCCCTTCACCCTAGCCAGGAGCATGGCTATGGGAGGAGGAAGGCAGACAGCAGAGGGGTAAGTGTGGCTTCCCCATGTCCCCCTCTTCCTCATCTTAAAGCTTAGAGTGGTTGCTGGGTAGTCCAGTCCTATGTATTCATTCATAAAGTCTTACTGGCCCACAAGATTTCAAACACATCAACAACACGGAGGGGCTGGAGCACAATGAATCTATTTTCTGCTCCTGTTGAGCTCTCTGAAAATATGATTAATATACACAGTTAGTGGCACTCTCCACAGAGGACTTGTAGTGAAGAACGTGTTTTATTTCATAGTTATTAATAACTTCAGAGAGCTTTCCGATAATTTCAACAGATACCCAGGTTCTCCAGAGTGCCAGAAATATTATAATTAATATCTAGTTTTCCTCTATATCATATTTGATACATAAGATGGCCTTGTTGCAAGACAAGTATTAGATTAGAACCAAGACCAAGCCTAGTGAAGCTTAATTGCCTACATCAGTTCAAGTAGATAACGTCTTTCAAACTTTTAAGCGAAAGAATGGCCCAGATTGCTTAACCTTTCTCACCCCCACCTCTCCTTTGCCCTCTTTTGCCTCTCCTGCCCTTTTCCTAATCGCCTGGTCTTCCTGGTCTACCTAGCTCCCTTTTAATCTCCCCACCCTTTCTTTCCTTTTGTGAAGGAGGGGCTTTGCATTTTGAGAAATTACTTTGTTTGCTGCACTCGCTCTAAAACCTAGTCTTAGGAGCCAATCCTGTTTGCATAAAATAAAAGTTAGAAAACTAAAAGTTTCTTGAACCAAGGGTGGAGGGAAGAGTTATAAAATTTATTGCACAGTCCATCAGCCTCGAGTTCATGCTATCAGCAGAGAACTAGGTCCAGATTTCATGAGTAATTCCGCATCTTCTCACATCTTATATTAGTAAAAAATATATGCTTAAGAGGAGTTGACAGAAACTATCAGAGAACTAAAAATTATAAATTAAGTGAAAAAAATATGTCTACAGTTACTGGAAGTTAGTATTTTCACTATTAGAGAAATATGATATTTTGCCATTATAAATTATTATGTAATTTTGCTTTTCACCATTATTTAGGTGCCTTTATAGGATTATGAGCAATATTTCATTTTCTGACAAAAAGAAGATTAGAATCACGAAGATTAACTATAACCGAAAATTAGGGCCAGGATAATAACAGTGTCAATTCCTGAAAATGAGCACATAGAAAATCAATCCAAACAAACTGGCAGAAATAAGTCAAATTGGAACCATGTAACATGCTGTAACGATGAAATGCAATCAAGACAGCCATGAGGTTAATTTACTTAACGATCTTTTTCATCCACTGAGTCAGCAGATTATCCCAAGGTGAAGAAAAGATGTAGGTGTAGCCTGGTAAGGGGAGAATTGTGGGACACAGCCACAGACAAAGCCGGCCTGAGAAAAAGGCACAAAGGCTAAATATTGAATTTATTTGGTGTTACTGGGAGGCAGCCAGAAGGGTTTGCCCTGCCTTTTACTCCCACGTGTATAGTTTAAAGAATGTCCTTGAAGACTTGGGCACCCAGACATAAATGGCTGCCTGGTGTGTCCACACAGACTGTTCACTGCACAACTCCAGCGGGTGCCCTTCACATAGACTATGATGTGCAAGGAGATCCCTGTATTTGGGAGATGTGGCAGCCCTTCTATGATAAACTTCTGGGTCATGTAGAATAAAAGAAAAAAGTAGGATTTAAAATATATGGGAGCTCTAATTGGTTTGGCTCAGTGGATAGAGCGTCAGCCTATCTGAAGGGTCCCAGGTTCGATTCCAGTCAAGGACATGTACCTTGGTTGCAGGCATATCCCCAGTAGGAGGTGTGCAGGAAGCAGCTGATTGATGTTTCTCTCTCATTGATGTTTCTAACTCTCTATCCCTCTCTCTTCCTCTCTGTAAAAAATCAATAAAATATGTATTTAAAAATAAATAAGTAAAATATATAGGATATATACCATATACATACATATATTCATATATATAAAGTATAATAATGATTTTTTTTTTCAAATAAAACATAGATACAGACATCCCATACACCAAAAGGTGGCAGGTTTGATTCCTGGTCAGGGCACATATTCAGGTTTCAAGTTCCATCTTCAGTTCCTCTTTCTCTCTCTAAAAAAAAAAAAGCAAAAAAACATAGACATAGACATAGAAAAATGGCCAGGAGATACTACATCAAAATAATAAAATTTCTGGAAGTATGACTGAATTTATTTTTTCTTATTCATCATTTTCTGAATTTTCACATTGAATAAATAGGCATCTTTTTAAATAAATTAACAACATTTAATAAATTAGTAGCTTAAACATCCAAAATGATACTACTTATAGCTTCAATATTATAAAGTGTGGAAGATGTAAGAATTAAAATGATTTCCATGTGGATGGAAAATCCTTTAGAAAAAAAATGGGTACTATTTTTCTATATGTCTTTACATTTTAAACTGGTTTTACAGTTTAAACTATTCAATAAAATATAAGGCGTAGCTTTGGTTTTGAAAGCCCTGAATTTACCATAAATGCTAGAGAGCTTGTATACTGCTCATCCATAGTTCCCTCAGTGCTGCCAATCTATAAGGTTTGGCATCTGTCTAGACTTCAGACCTGATCACAGCAACTGGGGTCACCAGATTTCTGGTTTACAGCCAATGGAGAGAGGGCTCTTCCTCCCCGAAACCAATCACAGTCAAGAGGAGGGGACTGATTTAGGTTCCTCAGGATTACGTGAACCAGGGATGGCTATGTCACCACTACATCCTGAGGAATGGGTGGAATCAAGGACAAATACAGGTTTTGTGAGGCATGAAACTTACACAATCTGGAGGTTCTCTTTAAGTAAAACAATGAAAAGAGTACAAATTCATGAAAATGAACATTTATGTAAAAATTTTTAAATCATAAATTTAGAAAAGATGCAAAATGCCATAGATATTCCAGAATCCAGAAGAGAGAACAACTTTTTTATGAATTAACTTCCTGACACATTCCCTAGTACATATACTTTTTTCTACATTTTTTGGCCACACCTGTTTATTGCCTATTTGTATGACAATTGTGTAATATTTAATTTTAAAAATCCTATATAATATAGATGTAATATGCAAATGGTCATTACATAACGACCAACTGCGTCTGCAGAAGGGTGGAGCAGTGAGCTACAAGCAGGAGGTGGAGAGCTACCGGAGGAGGCAGGGCAGCAAGCTATGAGGGAGGGGCAGGGGGAGGAGGGGGGAGGAGCTACAGAAGGGAAGCAGCGAGCTACTGGAGCACGGATTGGTGCTCAGGGCTACTAGTAGAAATATAATTATCTTTCCTCTAGCATCTATAATTTGAAATTGTTTTCATTATTGATAATTTCAAACTTTCTCTAAGCATCACAGTTTGTTATCAGTGAAGTCATACAAATTTTCGGTTATCTTATCAAATTTACTTAGAACTCCTTTTCACAAATGTCTATAAAATTTGGAAGAATTTTCCATGGCCTACCTTCTGGATCCTTACTTCTCAAATGTTGACCCTCCCCCAGCCCTCACATACAACCAGTACCATGCACTACTACAGGGCCTGCTTATCGCTGCATACATCGCATGCTTAGGCTGGCACAGCACAATGGATGATAAGATTATTTCTGGAAGCCATTTCTACACCAAGTCAGCTAACAGTACATGGGAGTGATTGCAAACCAGGTAAATATATGCCATTAAACCCAAACAAAAAAAATTCTCTATTCACCATCACCTTAATTAGATCTCAAAAGTGCACTAGGACACTGCACATCTCCCCCCTGAAGGGCTGTGATGAAGGGAAATTTTGAGAGTGAAACAAAATTCTGTCCTAACTAGTGAATATTAAAATATCCAATTGTTACAATTATCTTTATTGAATTTTTAGAGAGAGGGAGGGGTAGAGAGAGAGAGATCCATTGGTTGCCTGCCACATGCTTGCCCTAACCCAGGATTGAACCCAAAACCTGGCTATGTGCCCTGACCAGGATTTGAATCCCCAAGTTTGGGTGTAGGGACAATGCTCCATCCTGAGCCACACCGGCCAGGACCCAATTGTTACACATTTAACAAAAACACATGTTAAGTCAGTATCAAGATCCTATTAGATTGCATTTTGGGGGGGAACAAGCTATTTAAAAACTATTGTCTGGAAAAAAATAAGATAGTGCACATTGTTTTTACTATTATGATGATGATGATTGCTCATTGGTTAATTGGATAATAATTAGGTAATGTATTACATTCCTGATGTAAGCCTACATCCAATGGCAAAAGGAAGGAGGGGGTATTTGAGATATACAGGGTATCTCAAAAAATGTATACACACTGTAACAGCTGATAACTTAATTTTGAAAATAAAGTATGTTTTAATAAACACTGCCTTTATAATAATTCAGTGTGTGTGTATACATTTTTTGGGGGGACACCCTATATATCACCAGACCCTGCTGACATGATGAGGGTGTCAAAATCTATAGGTATTCATTTTCTGCTTTAAAATACTTAATTAAAAGGAATAGTGCTACCAAATTTTAGCATTCATTGCTTCATGTTGGATATAAGGCTACTTAACATTTTCATCACTTGTGTGGTTGGTGGACTAAAGCCCATGATTATTAAACTTATAGATAATAGCAAATTGGAATAAGTGGTTATTACTTTAGAGGACAGGATTAGAATTTTAAATGACCTTGAAAAGGTGGAACAAGAATCATATAAATAGACTGATGAGCAATTGTATTGAGAAATGTGTGGGGATTTTTTTAAACTACGCAAACAAAATGTAACAAATTCTTGAACAAACATTTTTTAAAATGCAGAACTCACCATCCATCACAAATTGAATACACTTGAGTAAGTATAGCAATGACATTTTTCAAATGCTTCATTTTGGAGGTAGTTTAATAACAATGAAAGTGGAAGAAAACAGAAAATAGTATACTTTCTCACTATATCTGGTACCGTGCAATCTCTCCTGGATCAAGGTTTACTCTAATCTGGGAGAAAATGATTTTCTGAGGACAGTTGACTACACACAGCTTCTGCATGTGATAGATTTCTCTACTGAGTAGAAGGAATGTCAGAACAATGGCACAGGGGACCTAAAATTGGGGTCTAAGTCACTTTAATATTTATAACACATTCATGCATAACATTGCACCAACTACTACAGGCAATAAGATGCGTAGAGCATTGTGTCTATGGTTAAAAGAGGATTTAGAAGAATTGAAAGCACAGCAATAGTATGCATTTTCTTCCTTAATTGAATAGTAAGTAAATTTCACTTATTACATAACTAAAATTAGAAGCATTTGTCAATCATTGTGTGTCATTAAAACTTCTCCAAGGTCAATATGTGATAAAAGAAATACAGCAATATTTCTAAAAATGAGTGTGATACCCACAGCAACGTCACAAACACAGAGTAGCTTTGATGAGTTAGTCTCTAGGACTGTGCCCCACATATATCAAAGGATCAGAAAGCTGACAGTGAACATAATGGCTAGTTAAAAATCAATACATAGGTTTATTTTTGGCACAGGTCATTTCATTACTCTGCTTTGCTAGTATTTAAAAGCCAGTCACAAAGGTTTAAGTATAGCTGATTAACTTTGCTGAGAAAGTAAAAATATATCAAAGAGTGGATTAAAATAATGAGATTAGAAACCATCTGAGCCAAGAACCCCATGGGAAACAAATCTACATTGTTTTATCCAGTTTTAAATGAATTACAGTGTTTTCCTGCTATAACATGTGCTTTATCCTCAGGATAATAAATGCTCTAAAGAAATTTCCTACTCTATAGAAAATAAGTATCACTACAGGAAAAAAACACCTTAATTATTATTCATTATATTATTTGCGTATTATTTCTTTTAAAATAATAATAATAAATGTAAGGTTTGGGGGTATAAAATATTGAATAGGCATAGTAGTATAGGGTCCTTTAGTAACTTGAAGTTCTCCCCCAAAGTACTCCAGATTACAAATTCTCCTCTGAGCAAAGTCTCTCTCAGGATTGATGTCACTACTTCAAGTGGAATATTTTTAAATTGTATTTCCACCTAATTTTAAAAGATCTCATATCAAATAAGTTAGGGAGTGCCTTTGGTGGGGGAAGAAGGGAGGATATGGAAGTAGGGATTGAGAATAATGGTGAAAAGTTTTTTAAAAAAAAAACACTAAAATGAGAAGAGCTTTTATGGACTGATAAAGTGGAATGAATTAAGGAAAATAATGTTCTTAATTGTTCTAAATTTTAAAAATTATTTTTAAAAGGGAGGGTGGCAGTGTTTTCTGGGGAGGACAAAAGTTACCTAACACAGTGGTTTTCAAGTTTTCACTGGAGCAATGGTTCTCAAAATGTGGTCCTGGGCCAGCATCAGCATCCCCTGGGAATTGTTAGAAATGCAAATTATCAGACCCAGTCCCAGACTTAAAGAACCAGAAACTCTGGGGTGGAGCCCGATAATCCTGTTTTAACAAAGACCTACAGGTGATTCTAATGCATGATAAAGGTGGAGAACCATATTAGTAACACCTGGGAGTTTTTTAAACTACCAGTGCGCAATCCCAGCCCCAGACCAATTAAAACAGAAGCTCTGGGGACGGGGCGTTGACCTCAATATGATTTTCAACACTTTGCAGGTGGAGAGTCACGGCCTTGGAGAGCCCCTCTTCACCCCAGAGAAAGGAGCCAGATGGCTGAGCTCCAAAACCAAGCCTCCTTCGACAGCATGACTTGACTCAAATTACTTTGTTTTACTTTTTTGTTATTATTGTTGATTTGAGAGAGAGAGAGAGAGTGAGGGAGAAAGAGAGAGAGATTGGTTGAGCGAGAGAGAGACTGGTTGATTCTTTGTATTTTTCTTTTCTATTTTATTTTTTATTTTTTTTGATTGGTTGATTCTTAAATGTCCTCGGGGATCAAACAAGGAACCTTGATGTATCAGGATGATCCTCTAATCCAGCGGTTCTCAACCTGTGGGTCGCGACCCCTTTGGGGGTCGAACGACCCTTTCACAGGGGTCGCCTAAGACCATCAGAAAACACATATATAATTACATATTGTTTTTGTGATTAATCACTATGCTTTAATTATGTTCAATTTGTAACAATGAAATTGGGGGTCACCACAACATGAGGAACTGTATTTAAGGGTCACGGCATTAGGAAGGTTGAGAATCACTGCTAATCAAAGGAGCTACCTGGCCACGGTTGTTTTACTTCTTTTTCAATGAAAGACTTTCTTAAAAGAAGTGTGAAAGCTCTTTGATATGAGTGGAAGGACCCATAAGACACAGCCCCACCCCATAGCAAAGGAACAGAATTTCCGGAGGATGAGGCCCAGAAATCAGGATTTTAAAAAGATTCCCAGGTGATTCTAATGTGCAGCCAAGGTTGAGAACCACTGCTCTAGTGGCTGGGGTGGGGTTGAGGGGTGGGGGAGTCCTATAATAGGAATACAGGCAGGCCCAGACAGAGGTTTAAAATAACAAAAGGTGGATATGGTGTCACAGACAAATCTCCTGCATTAATCAGAGTGTACCTGAAGTTAGCCTTGTACAACCAAATGGAAATTAGTCAGATATAAAGATAAATTATATCTAAAATTATTTTGTAAAATAGTGGGGAAACTTGTCAAAATCTGTTGACATTAAATGTACAGGCAAATTTCCAAGCACTTATCTCAGCCATTGAAGTTCTTTGGAATATGAGCTAGGCCCTAGCTGCTAGGGTGTTTACCGGGAGGGAAATGACTAATTGTTCAAGAGACCATGTTTCCCAATTTTTCAGTTGAGACCTGACATCAAGAGAAAGAGACAGACGACCTAGCTGGTTGCTAAGTGGTTAGAGGGTTGGTCTGAGCACAGAAGAATCTCAGGTTTCATTCCCCCTCAAGGGCAGATACCTGAGTTGAAGGCTTCATCCTGGCCCTGGTTGGGTTGTGTGTGGGAGGCAATCAATCTATGTGCCTCTCTCACATCATTGTGTGTATGTCTCTCTCTCTCCCTCCCTCCCAGCCTTCCTCCCTCGCAGTCTCTCTAAAAGTCAATGGAGCCCAGCTAGCATGGCTCAGTGGTTGAGCATTGACCTATAAACTAGGAGGTAGCTGGTTCAATTCCCAGTCAGGACACATAGCAGGGTTGTGGCTCAATCCCCAGTGTATAGGGTGTGCAGGAGGCAGCCCTTCAATTATTCTCTCTCATCATTGATGCTTCTATCTCCCTTCTTCTCTAAAATCAATAAAATTATATTTTTTAAAAATATCCTCAGGTGAGAAGTAAAACAAAAAGAGAAAGAAACAGAAACCCAGGACTGTTCCACTAATTTCTCCAGCACCAAGATTTCAAGATATTGCACTGAAAGCTTAGCAAACATTGTTAGAGGGATTTCCACTCTTCGTAAAAAAAGAATAGAGCTCTAGCTGTTTTGGTTCAGTGGATAGAATGTTGGCCCATGGACTGAGGGTCTGGGATTCGATTCCAGTCAAGGGCACATACCTCGGTTGCAGGTTTGATCTCCAGCCCTGGTCAGGGTGAGGGTGAGAGGCAACCAATCAATGTGTTTCTCTCACATCCATGTTTCTCTCTTTCTCTCTCCATCCCTTCCACTCTCTCTCTATAAAAAATAAGAATAGACATGCAAAAACTGAGACTGAAGAATTTAATGATTGGATTATAAAGAGTGAATGTGGAGATTCAAAGTTAAAAGAAATTAGAAATTCTACTTTCAATGAAAGACATTTAGTGCTGTAGATACATGTCCCAGTATTTAAGCATTAGAAATAATAAATAACTTATTAAAATTTTTGTCCCAACATACAAAATTCTGCAGATACCAAGAAATAACATGCAAAAAATAAAAATTTTTAAAATGGTTGGAAAAAATAAATAGTTTGCCGAGGGGGGGGTGTCTCAAGAGTATAATTTATTTTTACGATAGCATCAAAACTATGCTTTAGTTTTTCCCTACAACAATAGTAGACTTCTTAGAACACAGATTGCTGGGCCCTACCTGAAGAGTTTCTGAGACTGGAGGTCTGGCTTGTCGGCCATTTTTCATTTCTAAACAAATTCTCTGGTGTTGCTGATGCCACTGCTCTGGAGACCACATTTGAGAAGCTCTGATTTAGAATACTGAGTACATTCTAGCATGTACAAAAATTCACAAAGAAATGAAGATCAAGTCAATAAATATATTTGACCCACCACCTAACTGTGCTGGGCTGCATATCTGGCGCTTCGGCCAGGCGGGCACGCTGTGCTCTCTGTTCCTAGAACACATAGATAGGAAGGTAGTCACTGTACTGATGCTGTACTGTGTCAGAAACAATTGTGTAAACAAGGCTTTGTAACTAACTTTGTGGTTTTTGCAAATAAAAACGCTGTAACTCCTATAGTCGGCACTGCAGTTCAGCCTTTGCTTCGGCAGGGTGCCATAACTGTAGTCGCTGGCCAATTTAATAAAGGCTCCTAAATCTTCATCTGGTGGTCGTCTCCGCGGGTTGCCCCATTACACTAACCTACAATATTAAACATTACAATGATTTGAAATCCCCTATGTTAATCTTTTCTGGATTCCATTCCTCTCCCAATTTCAGTGCTAGTGGTAATCATTATCCTTCATGTTTTATTGTTATTCTTCGTGGTTTGCCAGGAACTACTGCAAATCAACAAGAAACAAGAAATCTAAACTTAAAAAAAGACTAGGAGTTTGGCATTTCAGAAGAAATTCAAAAGTCAGCAAATACACGAAGACATGTCCGAACTTATTAATAATCAGAGGAATAGAAGTTATTTTTTAAAAAAAACTATGAAATAACACTTTTAAAAATACTATGAAAAAAACCTATGTATTTGATGGGCAAAATTAAGAACCTGGGTAATGCCAACTATTAGAGAGTTTGAGGAGAAACCAAGATGGCGACATAGGTAAACACTGGAAATTGCTGCCTCCCACAACAACTTCAAAAATACAATGAAAAGAAAAACGGACATCATCCAGAATTACAGGAAGGCTGGCTGAGTGGAAATTCTACAACTAGAAGGAAAGAGAAAAGCACACTGAGACCCAGAGGAGGTGCGGAAGTAAAGTGCAGAGGTACGGAGGCTCGAGCGCGTGCGGAAAGGAGCTGGCACCTGAGGACACGGCTATCTTTTTGAATCAGGAGGGAGTCACAAGCTCCCGACGGCTCTGAACTCCGGTTCCAGGAAGTCTCTGGGGACCCAGGACTCATACGGGGAGAAACTGGACTGTCTGGCAGCCAGTGGAACTCAGAACTTGAGGGCGGCATTCCCTCAGGGGTGCTTGCAGCAATTACCAGGACACTGAGACGCGAGGCCCCTTAGGGCAGGGCTGAGGATCTGCCATAGCTGCTTGCTCCGCCCTTTGATTCCCTGAGACCCCGCCCCACCCAGGCTGTGGCAGAGGCTTTTGCATATGAATGCCCTGGCCCTTTGCAACCTGAAAATTACCTAACAAATTGAAGCTGGGCCAGACAGACCCAGAACTTCCAAGAGAAGGCCCAAGGCCCCACAGCAGCTTGCATTGCTTCACAGCTGGGCCTCATCTGGGCACCTCCAAACCCCAAACAAGGAAGAGGAATCTGCAGATCTCTCCAAAGCTCCTGCTGGGTAGCCTCAGGCAGAGGCTAAATTAGCACCTCCTTACATCCAAGAGCCAGTGTACCCAGTGGTCAGAGTGGGACCATCCAGATTACAATTCCTCAGATCCATAAGGGACACACACAGGGGGCAGACTCAGTGAGCACTAAAGCCCCACTGAAGCAAGTCTTGCCCCAGAAGGGTGTCTTCAGCACAGAAGTTCTCCCACTGCAGACACAGCTGATTCTCACAGCCAATTGGCCTGGAGGTCAATTCCTCCCAGTGATCCTACTACAATCAAGGCATAACTACAACAAGACTAAGCACAAAGCCCACAAGGGGGTGCACCAAGAGTGTCCACCTCAGGTAACTGGGGAGGCTGAGCCACTGGGCCCTACAGGACACCTAGCACACAAAACCACTCTACCAACACAGGGAAGCATAAAAAATGCAGAAACAAAGAAACAGGTCACAAATGACATAAATGGAGGAAAGCAAATGACTGGATATAGAGTTCAAAACCACGTTTATAAGGTTTTTCAAGAATTTTATGGAAACTGCCAAAAAATTTAGTGAGACCCTGGAGGATATGAAAAAAGACCAACTAGAAATTAAGCATACACTGACTGAAATAAAGAATAATATACAGAGATCCAACAGCAGACAAGAGGATCCCAAGAATCAAGTCAAAGATTTGAAATACGAAGAAACAAAAAATACCCAACCGAAAAATAAAAAAGATTCCAAAAATATGAAGATAGTGTAAGGAGCCCCTGGGACAACTTCAAGCGTACCAAGATCAGAATTATAGGGGTACCAGAAGAAGAGAGAGGGTAAGATATTGAAAACCTATTTGAAGAAATAATGACAGAAAACTTCCCCTACCTGGTGAAAGAAATAGACTTACAAGTCCAGGAAGTGCAGAGAACCCCAAACAAAAGGAATCCAAAGAGCACCACACCAAGACACATCATAATTAAAACGCCAAGAGCAAAAGACAAAGAGAGAATCATAAAAGCAGCAAGAGAAAGACAGTCAGTTACCTACAAGAGAGTACGCATATGACTGTCAGCTGATTTCTCAACAGAAACCATGCAGGCCAGAAGAGAGTGGCAAGAAATATTCAAAGTGATGAATAGCAAGAACCTACAACCAAGATTACTTTATCCAGCAAAGCTATCATTCAGAACAGAAGGTCAGATAAAGAGCTTCACAGATAAGAAAAAGCTAAAGGAGTTCATCACCACCAAGCCAGCATTATATGAAATGCTGAAAGGTATTCTTCAAGAAGAGGAAGAAGAAAAAGGAACTCTTACCATTTGCCACAGCATGGATGGAACTGGAGAGCATTATGCTAAGTGAAATAAGCCAGTCAGAGAAGGATAAATACTGCTGGGGTCCAGCCCCAGCAGGTCCAGGGGTCCCCAAAGGTGTGGACGGAGTCGGCGAAGAAGGAATGACACGGAGACAGCGTTCAGTTGAACAGCAGCCTAGCCAGGATCTCTAGCCAAGTTCTGGTCAGGATCTCCAGCGAAGTTCTGGTTAGGATCTCCAGCCAGGTTCTGTGTCCATGTTCTCCAGCCAGGTTCTCCAGCCAGGTTCTGTAGCCAGGTTCTGTAGCCAGGTTCTTCAGCCAGGTTCTATCCAGGATATTTTGCCATGTTCTCTCCCTAGGTTCTGTCTCTAGGTTCTGTCTCCAGTTTCTGAGGCCAGTTTCTGTCCAGGATCTTTTGCCATGTTCTTTCGCTAGGTTCTGTCTCCAGTTTCTGTCCAGGATCTTTTGCCATCTTCTCTCCAGTGAAGTTCTTCTGTCTCTAGGTTCTGTGTGGGTTCTGTGTCTAGGTTCTCTGTGGGTTCTGTGTCTAGGTTCTGTGTCCTGTTGTCTTGTTACATCTGTATTTATACCAGTTGATTCCAATCCTATCAATCTCTATTCCAAAAGTTAAGGCGTTTCTTATCTCCATTCCAGGGAGTAAAGATTATGTAGCTTGCCAAAGCCGGTTTGGCTCGGTGGATAGAGCGTCGGCCTGTGGACTGAAGGGTCCCGGGTTCGATTCCGGTCAAGAGCGTGTGCCTGGGTTGCGGGCACGTCCCCAGTAGGAGATGTGCAGCTGATCGATGTTTCTCTCTCATCGATGTTTCTAGCTCTCTATCTCTCTCCCTTCCTCTCTGTGGAAAATCAATAAAATATATTTAAAAAAAAAAAAAAAGATTATGTAGCTTAAGGATGATTGTTCGTAGTTAAAGTGATTAATTACCCGCCTGGCACTTAGTTAAGGGGTTTTATTCCCTCCCTACCTTCAGGGGAAAATCCCTACCTGGGGAAACAACCTTTCTCAGAGAGGTGACCTTGGTCAAAACACATAGTGCCGCCAAAACCGGTTTGGCTCAGCATCGGCCTGTGGACTGAAGGGTCCCAGATTTGATTCTGGTCAAGGGCATGTACCTCGGTAGCGGGCACATCCCCAGTAGGAGATGTGCAGAAGGCAGCTGATCGATGTTTCTCTCTCATCGATGTTTCTAACTATCTCTCTCCCTTCCTCTCTGTAAAAAATCAATAAAATATATATAAAAAAAAAAGACACAAAAAAACACATAGTGCCAAGAAGGTGAGCAAACATATTAAGAACAGTATGCCATATATGCCAGGTCCCTTGAAACAGCAAGGATGGACCGGCTCCCAGCAAATACCACATGATCTCACTCATTTGTGGAATATAATGAACAACATAAACTGATGAACAAGGACTGATCCAGACACGGAGAGGCATTGATTGGACTGTCGGTCGGGCCTTGGAGGGAAGGTAGGGGAGGGTGGAGGTAAGGGGAAAAGATCAACCAAAGGACTTATATGCAAGCATATAGGCCTAACCAATGGACATGGACAAGGGGGGGGGAGGTGAGGGCATGAGCGGGGGAGGGCGGGAGTAGGGGGTAACATGGGGATATGTAATATCTTAATCAATAAAAAATATATTAAAATAAAAAATAAAATAAAATAAAACAAATAAAATTAGATGTAGAGAGTTTGAGGTACCGGAAGAGACAGGAATATTTGTGCCTATTGGTGGAAGAGCACATTGATGTAGCCTTCCGGAAAACAACTCAGGTACATTCCCTTGACCAGAATCAAACCTGGGACCTTTCGGTTCGAGGGCCAATGCTCCCCATTCTCTCGGGATGCTTATTGTATTTGTTGGCATGGGATACATATTCATCATCATGGACTTGTTTATCCCACCAAGTTTTCCCTATTTTTGTCTGAACATCTCCCCCATTTTCCTAGACCCACTTCCCTTCCACAGCTCATGCTGGAAGTCATAACCTCCCCCTGAAATCTCTCTTGGAATCCTGTCTCAGTTGATTCCCCTCTGTGTTCCCTTGGCACTTACTCTTTCCCCTCTTGTGGCACTCTCAGGGCACACACTAAGCCAGCGGTTCTCAACCTGTGGGTCGCGACCCCTTTGGGGGTCGAATGACCCTTTCACAGGGGTCGCCTAAGACCATCAGAAAACACAAATATAATTACATGTTGTTTTTGTGATTAATCACTATGCTTTAATTATGTTCAATTTGTAACAATGAAAATACATCCTGCATATCAGATATTTACATTACGATTCATTACAGTAGCAAAATTATAGTTATGAAGTAGCAACGAAAATAATTTTATGGTTGGGGGTCACCACAACATGAGGAACTGTATTAAAGGGTCGCGGCATTAGGAAGGTTGAGAGCCACTGCACTAAGCACTTTGGGAGCGTTTGCTATCAGTAGCGTTTGCTATCAGTAGCGTTTGCTATCAGTAGCGTTTGCTATCAGTAGCAGTGTTAATATGGCCCCGGGCTGCTTTTCCACACATGGACTCTCAGGGGTCCTTGTTTATCTCCGTCGCAGCCTGTGAGCTACAGAGAGCCTGAGACCATGTTTTGTTCTGCCTCATATTCTCAATACCCAGCACAGCCCATGGCACCTGGTAGAAATTCAGGAAAGGTCTATTGAATTAATAGAAACACATTCTTTTTTAAAATTCTTTATTGTTTAAAGTATTACATATATCTCCTTTTCCCCCATTGACCTCATCCCAGCCACTCCCACGCCCCAGCACATGCCCTCACCCGCCTAGTGTCTGTGTCCATGGGTTATGCTTATATGCATGCATACAAGTCCTTTGGTTGATCTCTTACCTCCCCCCCACACCCCGCCCCACACCCCACCCTCACACACTCTTGATTTAATTACTTTTATCAGGGACAAAATGTTGACAAGATTTGAAAGCTTAAAAAATAGATTAGGTCTCTTTGGCAGCTGGTCACATGGTGAGGGTGGGGGTAAGGGGTCCGCTCTAGCTTACGGCCTGTGTCTATGGTCGGGCCCCTGCGGTCCAGCTGCTCCGGACAGAGCTGGAGTGTATGGCGCCGCAGAAACCGGCTCCTGGGCCCGGATAACGGTCCGCCTCCGCAGTTCCCTGCGCCGGGAGAAGGTCTTCTCTGATCTGAGGATGGCTACCCCTCCATATGAGCCAGTGGCTGAGATTGGTGTTGGTGCCTAAGGGACGGTGTACCAGGCCCGTGATCCACACAGCAGCCACTTTGCGGCCCTCAAGAGCGTGAGAGTCCCCAATGGGGGAGGTGCCGGAGGGGGGCTTCCCGTCAGCACAGTTCGTGAGGTGGCCTTACTGCGGCGGCTGGAGGCTTTTGAGCATCCCGATGAGGTCCGGCTGATGGATGTCTGCCACCGCCCGAACTGACCCGGAGAGCAAAGTGACCCTGGTGTTTGAGCATGTGGACCAAGACCTGCGGACAAGGCACCCCCACCAGGCTTGCCATCAAGGATCTGGTGCGCCAGTTTCTAAGAGGCCCGGATTTTCTTCATGCCAATTGCATTGTTCACCGAGACCTGAAGCCAGAGAATATTCTGGTGACAAGCAGTGGGGCAGTCAAGCTGGCTGACTTTGGCCTGGCCAGAATCGACAGCTACCAGATGGCACTTACATCTGTGGTGGTTACACCTGGTACTGTGCTCCAGAAGCTCTGCAGTCTCCATACGCAACTCCTGGGGACTTGTGGAGCGTTGGCTGTATCATTGCAGAGATGTTTCATCGAAAGCCTCTCCTCTGCGGAAACCCTGAAGCTGACCAATTGGGCAAAATCTTTGACCTGATTGGGCTGCCTCCAGAGGAAGATTGGCCCCGAGATGTGTCTCTGCCCCAGGAGCCTCCCCCACCCCTACCCCCACCCCTACACACACCCAGAGGGCCCTGCCCAGCGCAGTGATACCGGAGATGGAGAAGTCTGGAGCAATGGAGTAGCTGCAGCAGCAACGAGAGAAAAGATGCTGTCATTTACCTTCCTTTGAACACTAGAACGCAGAGCCCCCCACCAGGAAGCGCTCTGTGTCTTTTTATCTGAGGCTGTGGAGACACTTCCTCCAACTTTTTACAAGGATTATCTTGCTGGCTGCCTTAATGACATTCCCCTCCCTCCCCTCCTTTGGGGATTACCCTTCTCCTGCCTTCCTGTTTCCTTACACCAAGGAGTATGTCCCTTGTTCTCCCCTTCCTTACCTTGATATTGAGGCCCTTTTTTATATGGGGGGGGAAGGGGGGAAAATAGATTAAATTGGGAAATAGGAATCACACATAGAACCCCCAGTGTTTGCTTTTGAATCTGTATAATAGACTTAAAACCAAGAGTGTTGGGGGCCCATTCCTGATTTGGTATTAACAGAGAGGTGTGGCCAAAAGGAGATAATCTGATCAATTTTAAAAATTTACCCACCCCTCAGAGTATAAAAGGAGTCGAGAGAGGCTTGGGTCATCCAGTTGGAACTTTTCTTCGGAGAGAGCCAGACTTAACCCAAGAGAACAGCTAGAAAGAGGGTGAGTTCACCATCCCAACTATGTGTTAAAGGACCTTAAAGTCAAGCTTCTCAGGCTTTAGAAACTGTTGACAGTGGTTCTCTTGGTGGAGTGAGACCTGGGTACAAATGGAGGTGGGAGTATTTCTAAATGTATCTGTAATGTTTGATTTTTTAGAACTGTGTACATGATTTTTTTTTCATTTTTTTAATTTATCTTTATTGTTGAAAGTATTATAGATTTCTTTTTTCATTAAAAAGTTTCAATTTGGCAGGAGCCGGTTTGGCTCAATGGATAGAGCGTCGGCCTGCGGACTGAGAGGTCCCGGGTTCGATTCCGGTCAAGGGCATGTGCCTGGGTTGCGGGCACATCCCCGGTGGGGGATGTGCAGGAGGCGCCTGATCGATGTTTCTCTCTCATCGATGTTTCTAACTCTCTATCTCTCTCCCTTCCTCTCTGTGAAAAATCAATAAAATATATTTTAAAAAAAAGTTTCAATTTGAACCCTAGTCGGTCTGTCTCAGTGGATAGAGCATCGGCCTGTGGACTGAGGGGTCCCAGGTTCGATTCCAGTCAAGGGCACATACCTTGGTTGCAGGCTCCTCCCAGGTCAGGGCTCATGCAGGAGGCAACCAATCGATGTGTTTCTCTGGCATCAATGTTTCTGTCTTCCCTCTCTTCCACTCACTCTCTCTAAAAATCAATGGACACATCTATCAGTTGCCTCCCGCACGCATCCCAACTAGGGCAGGAAACCTGCAACACAGGTACATGCCCTGACCAGAATCAAACTTGAGACCTTTCAGTTCGAAGGCCAATGCTCTAACCACTGAGCTGCCGATCAGAGCCAGGATAAGTATTAAGTATTGGTGAAGCTTAGCATAAGTAACTCCATTTTTAGCCTGTTTCTTTTTAACACTTTTAAGGGCCATTTGTAATGATTTCCAGAATATAAAAAAAGCTTTGTGCGTGGTTTCAGGTGCTAGGATGCACTTACCACAGATAGTTGCCATGCTGCATTAAGACCTATCATGGTTTGATTCCTGGTCAGGGCAAGTTGCAAGCCTGGTTCCCAGTCAGAGGCGTGCAGGAGGCAGCCAGTCAATGATTCTCTCTCATCATTGATGCTTTTATTTCTCTCTCCCTCTTCCTTCCACTGAAATCAGTAAAAATATATTTTAAAAAAATAGCCAGATGTAATTGAAGAAAAATTATTACAAATATTGTAAAATCTGTTCTTAAATGACTATCACTACCACTGATCTGTCAGCAATGCATTTAGAGATTACCCACCAGTCCACAGATCACATGCCAGGCTCCTCAATTAAACTTTAATATTATTTAGCATTTCATTGGTACACCTAAAAGACAAATGTAATATTTTCCTTAAACTTCCAAAAAGTCCAGTCTTCAAGCTTACATTTTTGCAAATCTAAAAGTCTGTTTACACTAATTCAATATAACAATTTAACAATATTACAGTAAACTTGCTTTAGGTTTGCCATGTTAAGTTTTTCTCAGAGTGTGGTTTCTGTCTGCTTATAGTGTACAAAAGGGAGGATGATAGCGGAGGTGAAGTAAAGTCTAGAATTCTCTGTGAAAGTCTCTGCCAAAGAGATCAGCTTTTCACTATCACTTTGGGTGAATCTGTACTAGATCAGTAATTTATTCCTGCATCACTGATACTATTTGTCCATTCTTTTGTCTTGTTATTCACGTCAAGGAGGAGGCGGGGGGGGGGGGATTATTCTAACACAATAATGAAACTATGAATTATTAAAAGTCCCACAGAGAAATTTTCAAACATAGCAAACTAACTAAATAAACAATCTGTCCTCTCAGGTGATACTATCCAAGATAAGCCAGCCTGTTATCTTAATCACTTTCTTGATTTCACCTACTAATCTGTCTGCTTCCAGATCCGATTTCTCAGGGTTTCTGTCTACCAAATACCAGCACTATCCTCCAGAGATCCTTAATTCAAGCATGGAAGAATATTAGCACAAAATACACTGATTGTTCATTAGATACCTACTACATGCCAAGTACTGCTAGGCACAGGGAAATTAAAAGGACGTAGCCTCGTCCTAACCAGTTTGGCTCAGTGGATAGAGCATCGGCCTGCAGACTGAAGGGTCCCAGGTTCAATTCTGATCAAGGGCATGTAGGGGTTGTGCAGGAGGCAGCTGATCAATGTTTCTCTCTTATCATTGTTTCTAACTCTCTATCCTTCTCCCTTCCTCTCTGTAAAAAATCAATAAAATGTATTTTTTTTTAATTTAAAAAAATAAAAGGACGTAGCCTCTGCCTTGCAAAGCTTTATGAAGTATAAGGGAGACAAGTGGAGTTGACAAAATGATTATTCAAATGCAGTGAATGCTGCAATACAGTTATATAAAAGGCGATACCATGGAAGCACAGGGAACAGGTTACTGGAGGGATCAGGAAAACTTCATAAGAGAATTAATTTATGGTTTTAAGGGAAGTAGAAAGAGAATTTCCCAGGTAAAAGGAATTGTAAACCTTGGAGATGTGAGAAAGAATGGCATATATTTTGGAAATCACAACTGGTTTCAAAAACTAGAAGAGTTAACAGTGGAGAAGAGGGTAAGGCTCCCGAGGCAAAGGCATAATTTGGAGGGTCTGAAATGTCTTGCCAGGGTTTGGACTTTCTCTGAAAGTTAACGGTGGCCCATTGGAGGATATTTAGTAGATGAATGACCAAATCTGATTTGCATTTTTTAAAAGACACTGACTTTTTTAAAATACAGGATGGATTAGTTGAAAAGGAGACTAAAAGTAACACAATCAAGATATTTCAGTACAACTTAGTAAATATTGTTGAAGGAATTAAGAAAGGGAGGGAAGGAGGCAGGGAACAAATGGAGTAAGAAAGACTCCGACAGTAAAAAGTACAAAGAGGACAATTTCTGAGAGATTTAATAGATAGACTCAACGTAAATTAGTGGCAGTCAGATAGAAGAAAAGAAGAGCCTAGCATGACTGCTAGGTTTCTGGCTGGGGTATCTGAGGAGCAGAGGTGCCAGTCACTGGTATCAGGACAACAGTAAGATGAACAGGTCTCATGAGGGAAGGGAGATTATTGGTCAGTTTTTGCCATGTTGAGTATGAGGTAGTTGGAGTTTTATCCATAAAATATATTTATCTGGAACTCAGGAGAAAAGCTTATTTTATTTTTTTAAATATATTTTTATCGATTTCAGAGAGGAAGGGAGAGGGAAAGATAGAAATATCAATGATGAGAGAGAATCATTGATTGGCTGCCTCCTGCATGCCCCCTACTACGGAACAAGCCTGCAACCTGGGTATGTGCCCTTGACCGGAATCGAACCTGGGACCCTTCAGTATGCAGGCCAACCGACGCTCTATCCATTCAGCCAAACCAGCTAGGGTGAGAAAAGCTTATTTTAGAGTCATCATTGAATGTTTAGAAGTTAAAACCAAAGAAGTTCTTTAAATGACTTTGAGATTAGGGAATGGCAGAGAAGGAATAAGAAATATCTTTTAAAATACTTCCTCATGGCTCCAACTGACTACTCATAGCCCTAGTCCCGTGGTCGGCAAACTGCGGCTCGCAAGCCACATGCCGCTCTTTGGCCCCTTGAGTGTGGCTCTTCCACAAAAATACCACAAAATACCATGTACAGTGCGATTGAAACTTCATGGCCCATGAGCAGAAGTCGGTATTTTGTGGAAGAGCCACACTCAAGGGGCCAAAGAGCCGCATGTGGCTCGCAAGCCGCAGTTTGCTGACCACTGCTAGTGAAAGGAATGAAATCCTCCATTCCTTTGCTATGTGTGGTATAACGAATCATTCAACATTTACTAGATCTGCTGTCCTTGTAAGGATTTCTCTTCACCACCAGAATATGCTGATTTGTTGTCTTCCACAGTGTTTCATCTTCTATGCAGATCTTCCTTAGAATGCTTTTAACAGTCTTCTGTATCTCTCAACTGTTGGCTTTTGCATTTTGAATAGTCAGATGAAAAGTCTTGCCTACCATGTGAACTCAAGGATAGCGTTTTGCTGAGACGTAACTTACAACTGGGCATCTTGTTTAGTGGGAGAAGTCATCCATCGAAGGGTTTCTTCTGCAGCATTGGCTTTCAAAGATGTTTTCTTTCAGAGGTGTGGACCACTATTTGCAAGCCTACTGGCTCAATCTAGAGATCCTCTGTTAATAAATATGGATGCTGATGCTTCAAGTACAAATCTACAGTGCTTTGCATCTGGCAACTACATGAGTCTCCTGACTAATGTTGGGATGAACTACTGGTCTCTAAGAATCAGAAGCTTAAGGGGAGAGATCAACCAAAGGACTTATATGCATGCATATAGTAAGCCTAACTAATAGACACAGACACCAGGGAGGTGAGGGCATGAGTGAGGAGGTGGGGTGGGGGCGGCAATTGGGGGGTAAGGACACATGTAATACCTTAATCAATAAAGAAAAAAATTTTTTTTTAAAGAATCAGAAGCTTAAACTATTGGGCTGATTAAAGCAGACACCCTTAGTTACAACAGTGAACCACAATGGCAGCTGCCGGAGTGACAGGCCCATGATTACTTACTGAGAGAATTTAGTGAGCTGGTCAGCAAGACCATGTTCATTCCTTGTTTAAAGTGTATCCTTTCTCTCAGTAGCTTTCTCTAGTTTTTCATCTTTTTCAAAGTACAACAAGGTGGTACCTCATCTGAGAGTCTGACCCCCAGAGGCTGATGAGTTTGAGCCCAGCTTTTAGAGCTGGAGTGAAACTGGCTGGCTACTTCATGTCAGCACTGCTGTAATTATAGCGTCTGTGGATCCCAAGACTCACAACCTGCATCACAAGTTCTACAAGGAAACTGTCTAATACTGATTTGGTTCTGCTTACCATTTGCTAAACTTATATCTTGTTATCACCAACCAAATTCCTTTTTTGAAAAGTCATTATATGAAAAAGTTTCATATTGCAATTATCATCACTGTGTGGACCAACTTTTGTAGTGAAAGTAGCTGACAATATGTGTTTTCTAACTACACTGCTATAGATGATGTTAATTCTTTATTATGATGTTAATTTTGCTCATGATACATTGCCTATATTTTCTCCTGGGTGAAATTAATATTTTAACTTTGCCAAAAGTCTTTTGCCATATAGAAGTTTTAAATTTTATAAAATAAAATCTGTCATTTTGTTCTCTGACCTACTTAGGAAGGCGCCTAACACCCCAGGATCTCTTTTGAATCCTCCTATATTTTTTAGGACATAAGATTTTAAAATGTTTACTCCTTTTATAATTTCATTACAAAGGGACATATATTTCTCAAACTCTTTAGCTTTCTTTGACTTAGATGGATTCATCGGCAAGTAATTTCTTTTAAATGAAGATAAGCTGACTTTTGTTCCTGTAAAAACCTAACCCAATTCTTTTTCTGAAAGTACTTTGTAGAGCATATGTTTATTTAAAAAGTTGAATAACGATGCAACCACACTCTCTAAATATAAGTGCTAATAAATCTTAAGAGGCTGCAGTACACCGAAGACACAATTTGATCCCGTAAAAACCTCTCCAATCTGAAAACAGCAAACAAAAGGCCTCAGTGTTAGTGGAAAACTGAGTTCTTCAAAACAGGTAGAAGTCCTGTTTACTCCTTCCAGAAAGCAGAGGAGAAGAGGGTTTTCAGATTGCAGATGACAGAGTTGCCCTTGTGTGGCACAGGACACTGGTGATAAGGCTCTCCTTCTCAAGGCCCTAAATGATGAGGACAGTGGGACAACAGGACTGAACACGAACACAAAGGAGAGCTTTAGCTTTGACGCAAGAGAATCACATCAGGCCTTGACAAAACGAAGCATTCTTATTGTTAAAATGCTTCCTAGCACAAAGGATGCGTGTGGTTTCGAAATGCCACAGTAGAGCCAATGGCCGTGGCCAGCATCCGAAGCGCAGGAGACGTGACCCCCAAAAAGACCAGAGCGAGCAGAGGGTTTTATCTGCATCACGAGCTACCCTCCCTGGCTAACATCGCATGGGGTGGCGAGGTGACACTTCTCCCCGCTGCAAAGTGCCCCCGGCGGCCAGGATTCCCCTGGTCGGAGCCTGGGGCCGTGGCGTTCGAGGTGTTGAGTCATCGGGTACAGCGGTCATGCGACATAACGATGATGCGATGACGGAGATCGGAGGCCAAGGTGCACCGCTGGCAACGATGACTGCGGTGATGACTTAGGGTCGAAGCCGGCAGGGTCGGCACTGAGACTCGGTCCCAGCCCTAAAGGGACTGCATTCGAAGTTGGAGGCAAACTTCATGCCTTCCGTGCAACGTGTGCCGCCCTCGGTGGTTTTCGCAGGAACCAGGGTTGGCGGCGCGATCACCACCCCCCACCCCCCCCCTCCCCTGCCCGATCCAGAGATCGGAAGCTGCGCCGGCTCCCATCCCTCCCCGCCCCCGAGCTGGCCCACCCCCCGGAGTCCTACTACGGCCCCCTCCCTCCTTCCCTCCCGCGCCCAGGGGCGCCTCGCCATTCATCAACCGGTTCACGCCGGCGGCAGCCACCGCGCCGTGACGTCGGCAGGGGGCGGACCTCCGCCCCCGCGCTCGGGCCCCCGGCCGTGATTGGCGGCCCGGGCCCCGCACGTCGCGCCGGCTATAAAAGGGAGGGTTTGTGACGCACGGGAGCCTCGGCGCGCGTATTGGCCCCGTGGACTGCGGACCGGCTCGGCTGCGCGCTCTCCCGGAGCGGTTCACTGCATGGTAGCGTGGTGCCCCCGCCGCCGTCTGCACTGCCGCCGCCGCCCCGCCGCGACCACTGCCTCCCCCTGCCCTGCAGCCGTCTCCACCGCCGCCGTCTGGGTCGCCGCCGCCTCGGGACCGGCTGTATGATTAGGCCACAATCTTCAATGAGTAAACATATTCCTGTGAGTATCCGTCGCACCGCCGCCTCTCGGGCCGGGACGCCACGACCGGCTCCCCCCCGGCCCCGCCGTCGCCTTTGTTTCAGAGCCCGGCGTCCGCTCCCCGCCGCCCGGGCCCGCCTTTCCATGTGTCCCGGGTGGGAGGGAGCCGGGCTACGACCGGCCGGTGGTGGTGGCCGGCTGCGGGGACTGCGGTGGAGCGGGGCGGTTGGCGGCGGAAGGCACGGCTTCCTCGTCGTTCCGAGCCCGGGGCGGCGCGCTCGGTGGGGCCGGGCCTGCGCTGCGGGCGGGCGCGGGCGGTTCAGGCCGCCGCCGCCGCGGGCCGGGCGGGGCGCCACAAAAGCCGCTTTGTGACCGCCGCCTCCGCCCTTGGCCCTGTCGCCTGGCGCGCCCGGGCCGGGCCCCGCGGCGTCCCGAGGCCCCTTTGTTTGGCCGAGTGAGCGCGGCCCACCCGGGGCGCGGGAGACGTGGCCCGGGGTGGGGCGCGGGCTGCTCGTGTCACTGCGGAGCCGGATACGGGCAGGGCGCGGCGGCGGCGGGCTCGCCACCAGACCCGGCCCGGCGTGGGGGTAGGCAGGGCTGCCAACGGCCTCGGCCCGGAGCTCCCGGGGGGGCCGGCGCGGGACAGGAGCCCGGTGCAGCCACCTTCGTGCTCCGCGGCCGGGACCGGCGCCTCCGCACAAAATGGCCTCGGCGTCCGCGCCTGACTGGGGGCGCCGCGCGAACCCGTGATTGCGGCGCGGAGAGGGGGCACCGCGGGCGGGCCCCGTGTGCGCCGGGCGGCCCTCGGGGGCCTGGAGCGGAACGACAGGTGAGGGCGCCGACTCCCCGCCCCACTCGCTCTCTCGCTCTCGCTCTCCCCGGCTCCACCTGGCAATTGGAGCTGTTCCGGATCTGCGCCCGCTTCGGGCTCCGGAATGGAGGGAGCAAGCTGCGTCTTGTCCTTCTGGGCAGGTCGGGCAATGGCCTGGGAAACTTGCCGGGGCGTCCCCGGCCGGGCCCCGGCGCGCGCGCTCCCTGCCGGTCCTGGCGTGGCCCTGGCGGGCGCCCTCCCCGGGGGCTGCTCCTGGAATCCCTCGGCGTGAGTTGCTCCCGGTGGGCTCGGGGCCGCGGAAGCCTCTTTCGCTCATGCCGAGGGTACGCACTCAGTTATGTGCCACCAGTGGGCCTGCGTGGGAGCCAGATCCTGCGGCAGTGCTTCCTGTAACTTTTTTATATGAGTTTTCTGCTTGATGGTAGTGAGTGAGTTGGAAAACCAGAAAGCTAGGTCTTTCCCGAGACTCGGCGGCATGGCAGACGTGCTTTATTCTAGATGCATTACCTAAGGTATAAGATGGTGGACAGGCCCCAGCGAGGTGAAGCTGTCACACAGGTTAACTGCCTGGACTCTGCGATCTGATCTGACGTAAGCTTCTGAAATTGCCCTTTCCCCCCGTTTTATATGCAGCTCGTGAATGAGAGGAGACATTCGCTGGTGCTTCTGAGCTGCCTGTTAGAGAACGCGTTTCCTCTGGGGAGGAAGCTGGGGAGGGGCGCGGGTGCCTAGGGAAGAAAGGAAAGGTGATAGGTGTCAGTGGGGCCTGCTGGTCTGGTAGGTGCTTTCCACCCCCCAACCTCCAGCCGCTGGCTGGCTCCACTCAAAAAAAAAATAACACATTCACTAAGTGAATTAATTCTATATTGTTTTCTCTTGCTGATAAAACTGCTTACAAATTGGCTTACAATTGCAAAAGAATATTACCTGGAAATCAGAATACTGAGAAGCCTCATTGCCTTTAACAGCTTTACAAGTGGCTTCTTTAATTTAGGGTATGTCATCAGAAACTTGCAAGAATACATGTGGTTTTTTTTTAATTCAAGGAAAGTTATATTTAGGATTTGAGGTGAGGTTAGACTTGGAATTATTTCCAGGTTACTATAAGAGTAGAGTCCTTAATGGTAAAAAATTAGTAGAGTCACTAATTTTTTAACCCAGCTAGCAAGTGAAGTAACAACCTCCAAGGGCTCATTTGAGCAAATTTGGAATAATAAAAATTATCTTACAGGAAGACCTTTGTTTTGGCAGAAAAATGACCTTGGTTTCTGACTGGATATTTTCTGTGATCTGCTAGATTTCTGTGTGGGTTATTCGAATTTCAGCTAAGTTTTTCTAGAAACTGTGACTAACATGGGAGTCTATTTAAAGATGTAAGTGAAAATAGGAGCACATAGTTTAATTTTAAGACTTTTAAATGCTTATATTTAAATTTAAATGTAGAAAATTAATGGAAACTTTTGTTACAAAATTTTATTTTATTTGGCAATAGACCCATGAGAATAAATATAACCTTTTTGGAGCAGTGGCTGGCTGGCACTTTGTGCTCTTGTTAACATGCTAATAATATTCCTTTTCTTATTCTAAGTAAGCAAATTGCTTATGAACAAGACTACTTGGGAGGAGATAACATTTGACATTGATGCTTTTTGTGTACATATTCTGAGAATAACTTGTGTATATTCGTTTAATGTTTTATAGCAACAGAAAACTGATTTAGTTCTTGACGGGGAACTTGGGGAAAAATATAAATGTTTGTATTGGTGGTAGTAGTTACCTTGGTTTTGAGACCTCTGAAAGAAGTGCAGAGTAATTTTCACTACCTACCACTTCTCTACTCTTTTGAATTAGATTTGGTTTTAAGCTGGATGAATGAAATTTTGGTCTTAAAATACAAGAATATTATTGAAATTATCTTTTATAGTTATAAATAGGAATTGTTTTTTTGTTTTCATTTATAAACATACATTTTTATAATACTTCACATAACAACTTTGTTAACTTCCAGAGACTTAAAATGAGGAAAATCTTTAAAAGAAAATGATAAATTAATTGGTCATTAAGGATCAAATGACATAATTTATATGTAATCATTTTCGAGAACCAGTTTTTTGTTTGTTTTTAACAATATATTGGTTGTCTTTAGAAAAGTAAGTAAATTATGGGAAGACTAACAGCTTCAAAGTTTTCATAAACTTTATATGTAAAAAACACTTTATTAGTTGAAAAAATCAATATAGAAGGTTGTACATATATTTTGTGTAACAATGTAAAACAACCAACTAACTATTAAAAGGGACATTGTCCAGATATGGTAGTGGTATTCTTTGAGGGAGGAGTGTTTTAGATCATTAATTTCAACTTAAATAATCTTATTTGTGAACGCTTGTTTTATGCATATTGATTAAACCTGTAATTCTTGTATTATTTTTGTAGTTCAAGGAGAAGTTAAAAAGGTAGCTTGGACCCAAATTTGAAAAGATCATTGTGTACTTAGTACTTTAATAGAATAACAAGTTCCTTTTGAATTGGAAAATAACTTTCTCTTTCTCTCTCCCTTTCTTTTTTAAACAGCAGTTCTGTGGTGTTCTTGGTCACACATTTATGGAGTTTCTGAAGGGCAGTGGAGATTATTGCCAGGCACAGCACGACCTCTATGCAGACAAGTGAACTGTAGAAATTCATTACTACTCCACCAAGAAGCCCCCATATGAGTGGTTAACCTGGACACAGAGGTGTTGAATTGAAAACTGCAGAGCATTTTACAAGAGTTCTGACCTGGATGGGGTAAACCTCAGTGCACTTCCTTTCTATTGCCTCAGTATTACTGGATTGAAGAATTGCTGCTTCTTGTTAGGAGGTTCATTTCATTTCCCATTACTCCCAACTTCACTCAAAGCACTGAGAATTTCAAGTGGAGTATATTGAAGTAGACTCAGTTTCTTTGCATCATTTCTGTATTCAATTTTTAAATTCTTTCATAACTTTATTGAGTGTTTTTTAACTAAATTATCATGGCTCGAATGAACCGCCCAGCTCCTGTGGAAGTCACATACAAGAACATGAGATTTCTTATTACACACAATCCAACCAATGCGACCTTAAACAAATTCATAGAGGTAAGGTTTGATACTTTTTATAAATTTTCTTGAACTGTTTACAGATTGATAGTGGAGCTTTTTGTATAACAGAATATTTTGGAAAATTCTGAGATAAATGCCTACAGTTCCCAGTCCCAGAAATAAAGTATCAGTGTTGTCTTTAAGTTAAAGGTAAATTGTTACACATTTCACGAACATGTACTTGAGTTGCTTTAGATTTATAAGTTAACATCTAGTTCTTCATGCCTCGAAGTTTGCTTACTTTAGATTTATGTGGACAGTGTTAATAGTATGGCTCTTGCTTATATGAAATTTGTAGGAGGTGGGTTACCATTTACATGGATTGTTTATATATCAGCTTTGTGTAATGGCTAATACCATAAGCCAAAATTAATGTATATCTTGGACCCCATTTGATATGTACAATCCAATTTTCAGTTAACTAATTCTGCTTCCTAGTGGTTGCTGTCACCAAAACTGCCTCGCTCTCTGCCTCTTTTGACTATAAGGAAGGAATGTAATGCTGAATGATGTATTTGGACGCATATGTATTTTACAAATATGTGCAGATGCTCAGAAACAATAGGCCTTGCAGATCATAGAATAGTTTTGATGTCAAGCAATATATATATAATTTTTTAAAAAAGAAGAGTTAAGATTTTAGTAAATGCAGTATGATTCTTGAAGCCTATAGTTTTAAGTGATATGGGGTTTGAGTCTCTGAATATACGTACTTTTAAGGCTCTAAATTACATACTGTACTGCACATGTAATTTAAGGAGTTAAGTCAAGTTATTCCTTTGGTTCTGTTTACTTTTATTTCTGAATCACTTCTAATTCTCTTTCATTAGTGCTTCATCTCCAACTAACCAGTAGGTCACCATAACTATAAACAAAACTTCACTATATGCAGGGCCTGGGATTTTTTTGTTGTTAGTTAATCTTCACCAGAGGATATTTTTCCATTGATTATTTTATTTTATTTTTTTAAAGAGTGGAAGGGAGTGGGAGAGACAGAAACATCAATGTGAGAGAGATGACACATCAATTGGTTGCCTCCCACACACCCAGCCAGGGCAGGGGATCAAGCCTCTTGCAACCCAGGTACATTGAACCTGGAACACTTCGGTCCTTGGGCTGACACTGTATCAACTGAGCCAACCTGGCTAGGGCTGGGAATATTTTTTTTTTAACTTTTAATTTATTAAAAAATGTAATGTTTAACATTCCCTTATCCTTTTATGCTATTTTAGTATTGTCATTTTTAAAACAAGATCTCACTTCCCTATTAAATATACATAGGTTATGCCATTCATTTCATGATTTTTTGGTAACCTTCAATACCTATTGGAGAGATACTCAAAATGGCAAATGGTGACAATAGTGACATGGTATAAAGGCTACTGAGTATTTTTTTTATGTGTTTTATCCAGGAACTTAAGAAGTATGGCGTTACCACAATAGTAAGAGTATGTGAAGCAACTTATGACACTACTCTGGTGGAGAAAGAAGGCATCCAAGTTCTTGTAAGTATTTGATAATTCCTGTCTTTATGATACTGTGCTATAAAAGTTTATTGAAATAAATCATTGACTTAAGCTTAATTTTTTAAATTGTCACAAAATTGTGCTGTATCTTAATTTCAAAATAAAGGTGAAGCTAAGCAAGGGTTTGAAGCATTAAAAGATTTTTATAAAGATTTGGCATTTACATTTCATTGACATTGGAGTATCATAAAACAAGTTTAAATATGTCAAGATGCATTTGAAAATGAGTTAAATTTAGAATTATTAGTGGTATTATATTAAAAATCTAAAATGTTTCTGTTTTTGACTTAGGATTGGCCTTTCGATGATGGTGCACCACCGTCCAACCAGATTGTTGATGATTGGTTAAGTCTTGTAAAAATTAAGTTTCGTGAAGAACCTGGTTGTTGTATTGCTGTACATTGTGTTGCAGGCCTTGGAAGGTAAGAGAATTTCTCAAATCCAGTTAATGGTATTGGTCTTATTTTTAGTAAAACTTGATGCTGACTCCAATAAAAACTCAGTAATCACTTTGTGAATCAATTTGCTTTGTTAAATTACTTACTGAACTAAATTAAAAAGTAGTACTTTAGTACAGCTGGAACTAACAAATGCTATAGCTACAATTTACACTTGGCTCTGTGTGCATAATCACTTATACAATTAATCATGTGTGCTAGGTTATATCCATGGTATAAGTGGTAAATATTTTTCAGTGCTTGGAATTTAGGGAAAAAATTGTCTGCAGTTATCAACACCTGTGCACTCCCCTAAATATTTTCAAGATTCTTTTCCAATAATACAAGCTTTAACTTCTAGGCTTTATAATAGTTAAGGGCATAGTTTATTTTTGATTCTAGATAAAATCTAGGTTTGATATGAAAATACTGGTACTTAATTAATTTTTTAACGTAAGTCAACATTTACTACATGTATTGCTTATATAGGAAGTGTAATAAATAATAGTATTGTATTAGGGAATGTTTAGAATATTGAATTATTCAGGGCTTGGTTTTGTGAAAATGATTTATCAAAATTCTTGCCTTACCAGAGCTCCGGTGCTTGTTGCCCTAGCATTAATCGAAGGTGGAATGAAATATGAAGATGCAGTACAGTTCATAAGACAGTAAGTAATATATTTTTTTTTACTTTTTCATTGTATGGGAGTGAGTTTAATTTTATATTACTGTGAAAGCAAATTTTTTCTAGCAGCTGATCTGACCATTTTTAAGATAGTATTAAAACCTAGAAGTAAAGCTCTTTTCTCTTTTTTGCATTCCATTTACACATGTATGCCTATCCATATTTCTGCATTAGGTCACAGTGTAGTAATCCTATATAATAAAGAGGTAATAGCAAATTGACCATCACACCCTCCCCACAAGATGGCCACCCCCGTGTGGTCACAAGATGGCCAGCAAGGGTGGAGCAGTTGGGGGTGACCAGGCCTGCAGGGGAGGGCAGTTGGGGGCAATCGGGCTGGCAGGGGAGCAGTTAGGCGTTAATCAGGCTGGCAGGGGAGTGGTTAGGGGGTGATCGGGCTGGCAGGCAGAAGGGGTTAAGGGCAATCAGGCAGGTGAACGGTTGGGAGCCAGCAGTCCCGGATTGTGAGAGGGATGTCTGATTGCCGATCCCTGTGGGATTGGGCCTAAACCGGCAGTTGAACATCCCCCAACGGGTCCCAGATTGGAGAGGGTGCAGGCTGGGCTGAGGGGGACACACGCACACACATACACACCCCAGTGCACAAATTTCGTGCCACCGGGTACCAAAAGAGTGGTCATAACTGCCTATAGCACAGTGAATCTTTGCTTTAATTACTTACATGTTTTGTTTTTTCCTTTCAGAAAGCGGCGTGGAGCTTTTAACAGCAAGCAACTTCTATATTTGGAGAAGTATCGTCCTAAAATGCGGCTGCGCTTCAAAGAGTCCAGTGGTCATAGAAACAACTGTTGCATTCAATAAAACGGGTGCCTGATGCCATTGCCTTGAAAGTGGAACTTGAGATAGGACCTAATTTGTCATATGTATTAGCCAACATGTTGGCTTGGTGAATAAGTCTAATGAAGCTTCCAAAAGAGGGTTGAAAATCAGTTTTACCAGGCCCCAAGCTTGATGGAATTGCAACCTCTGTGTTTGGTTTATGATCAACCTATTTTGACACAGCAAAAGATTCTTACTGTTCAGCATTTAAAATCTGCTTATCATTTGTACCAATTTACTTTTCCTGAAATCATGCAGTATTGAGTTATGTCTTTAAATCTATTCCCATGTCAGAATCTCACTGAAATATAAAAGATTTAGAAAGATTAGGTGCCAAAATACCCAGCACAATACTTGTATATTTTAGTTTCATACAGAACTAAAATCCCAGGAACTATGAACACTCTGGACCTTATGTGGTTTATCCCTTCAGTCATTTCAAACATAGAAAGTAGGGTCTATATGGTTATTTGCCTGCTCACTTTATGTTTACATCTCCCACATTCATACAAGTATACATCAGGTTTGCTCAACTTTTTTGATTTTTATACAAAGTCTGTTATTATTTAATGTCTTTCTATAAATCTCATTTTGTGCTGTTATGGAAAGCCTCCATTTTGAAAATCTGCATTGTATAGAAGCACATGTCTTTAATGTCTCCAGACAAAAAGCCTTACAGTTAATTTTAACGTTTGCACTTAATGTGCAACCTATAGGGAGGGCCTGAGAAAAGAATGAGAGGGGGCTATTAAGTATTTTTAGTAAAATGTTGCCTTTGTCTTGTGTGGAACATGTAGAATATGCTCTTTGGTAAATATTTTTTTAAAGGTAGACATGCTTTATTGTAGCTAAAACGATTCTTAATCATAAAAATTCTGAATTCTTGTATTTTTTTCATACATTCTGAAGTTTACCAACTTATTTTTGTTTGAAGTGTGATTTTTTTTTCCTTCCAACCCTCTTGCAAAAAAAAAAAAGAAGTGGGTTTCTGCTAATGAATTGAGCAGACATCTAATATTTTATATGCCTTTTGAGCTGTGTAACTTAATATTTGGATACTTGATTATTTGTTTTATTATGTAATTGATAAAATGGTGATATGTATTGATGTTAGTTCAACCATATATTTATACTGTTTGGGAATGTGTGGTTATAGTTCTGTGGGAGAAATAATTTGTCAGTGTTCACCAGCTTGTAAAAATTCAGTGCGAGAGCTTAAACATCTAATAAATGAGATGCATTTATCATCACTGACATTGTTTTTGCTTAAAATTAACTTTAGAACATGTTAAGACTGAATTGGTTTCACTTAGTAACTAGCACCATTTGAAGTAGTTTTTTTTTTCATGAATGATTAAATGAAGTTGTCATTTTAGTAAGCTCCTTATAGACAATTTCTTAGGGTCATGACAATTATTTATTAAAAGTGCTTTTCATTTTAAACTGCTTTTTATGAGACGAGATCGGGCGCGTTCAGGGTGGTATGGCCATAGACTAAACTGCTTTTTAGAGATTTAGATAGTTTTGAACCATTACGTACTATTCTGTACTGAGGAGAAACAGTATATATAGAAGGGGAAGTCCTTGATTTGAAGTTCAGTTCCACCAAATAACTGGTTAGGGTCAACTTCTGAGCTTCAATTTTCTCATAAATTAATTATATAGCTATAGGTTTTTAATTTAAACAAGTGTTTGGCACAAGAGGGCTTGATAAATATTTCTTTTCAGTAATCTGAAACAAGCGTACATAGGTCATATTAAAAGGTCCTTGTCTGTTTCTTTTTTAAAACAACAGTTACAACCAAATAAAAGACTGAAATTTGAGTGAAAAACAGTATTTGTGTTTTAAAGATTTGCTTCCATCTGTTCAGGACAGTTCAGCACTTAACATACTCCATTCTTGAAACTTACAGCAGGGTAAAAGGATAAGAGGGGACCTTGGAACATTCCCCGCCTGCCTTGCCGGCCTCTGAGCTGGCAGTTTGAAACATAGTTACAAAAATAGAAGCTAAACAAAACCCCAGAAATCAGCTTTCAGCTAGCCGGGATCTCAGACCTGGAGTTGATACAGAGTTTCGATTGTAGAACCAAAACAAACCAGATACCTGCTTTCAGGAGCCGAGGCCTAAGAGCTGGAGCCTCAGAGCTAAAGCTGGCTCAGAATAAAAAGAAAAAGAGGAGCAGTTGGGAGCTTCAGTCCCAGCCTGAAAACAGCCCTCAGCCCCTCACCCAGACTGGCCAGGCACCCCAGTGAGGACCCCCACCCTGATCCAGGACACCCTTCAGGGCAAACCAGCCGGCCCCACCCATGCACCAGGCCTCTTCTATATAGTAAAAGGGTAATATGCCTCCTAGCACCGGGATCAGCCGAGCCTCGAGGTCTCCCGGCACCGGGATCAGCATGACGGGAGGCAGCGTCCAAACCCCCTGATCGCCCTGTGGCTCTGTGTGTGACGGGGCGGGGCCACAACCTCCCTATCGGCCCTGCTCTGTTCCTGACAGGGGAAGGCACCCCAACCCCCTGATCAGCCCTGCTCTGTGCCTGATAGGGGGGAGCTCCCCAACCCCCTGATAGCCCTGCGGCTCTGTGTGTGACAGGGTGCGGCGCCCCAACCTCCTGATCGGCCCTGCTCTGTGTGTGACAGGGTGCGGCGCCCCAACCCCCCCACCCCATGGGCCCTGCTCTGCGTATGACGGGGTAGAGCCATAACCTCCCCATCGGCCCTGCCCTGAGTGTGAGAGTGGTGGTGCCCCAACCCCCTGATCGGCCCTGCTCTGTGGGTGATAGAGGGTGGCGCCCCAACCCCCTGATCCGCCCTGCTCTGTGCGTGACGGGGGAGCTCCCCAACCCCCTGATGGGCCCTGCTCTGTGTGTGACGGGGTGGCGCCGCAACCTCCCCATCGACCCTGCCTTGAGTGTGATGGGGCAGTGCCCCAACCCCCCAATCGGCCCTACCCTGAGCATGACTGAGGCTGGCATCACAACCTCCAGATCCGCCCTGCTCTGTGCATGACAGAGGGCGGCGCCTCAATTCCCCAATCGGCCCTGCTCTGAGCCCAACCAGGGGCTGCACCTAGGGATTGGGCCTGCCCTCTGCCACCCGGGAGCAGGCCTAAGCCAGCAGGTCGTTATCTCCCAAGGGGTCCCAGACTGCGAGAGGGCACAGGCCGAGCTGAGGGACCCCCCCCCCCCCCCCCCAGTGCACAAATTTTTGTGAACCTGGCCTCTAGTATATATATATAAAGGCTAATGTGCTAAGTGTCCAATTGGTTGCTATGATGCACTATGACCAACGGGGCAGACGCTCAACACAGGAGCTGCCGAGCTGCAATGACTTGGCAGCAGAGGTTCTCAGGTGACACACCCTGAAACCAGAGAGGAGGGAGCCCCGATTCCTCGCAGGGCCACATGATTCCACCTTCAGCTGTGGGTTATGTTGTTGCTGGGGCATTGTTGGCCCCAAATCTGGTTTACTGCACACTTGCGTTTGCCTTCCACGCCCTGTAGGACAGCAATTTTGCAGAGTGCCCTCTCGCACTCCTGGACTCCTCGAGGGATGTCATAATCGGTTTTGGCCCAATTTCCATAAGCCAGGCCAAAGGACCCCACCCGCCGGAGGGACCCTGCTCACTCCACAGATGCCCTTTGAGCCACAACACCACCCCAGCTGTGGCTCTCGGGGGAGGGACTGCAGGAGGTTGGCTCCAGGGTGAGTTTGACCCCTCTCACCCAGTCCTGTCCTGCCGGCCATCTTCTAATTAATTCCTTTCAATGTGCACAAATCCTTACACCAGTCACTAGTACCTAATAAGAAAGAACTATGAGTTGAGACCTTGTATATAGGAAGTTATTAGATGGTGTTTTAAAATTTGGTTACTTGGTTTTGGACAATTTCCCTCATTAGGATGATATAAATAGTGAGTAGTTGACATGTTGCTGACATGTAAGTAATGTGATTACTAAAGCAAAACAAGAAAAATGCAATCTTAGTTCAAAGAAAAACTTACAAATGCCATTGGCCATTTTGCAGCACACTGCAGCCTTCATTTATTCCCCCCAATAGTCGCTTTTCCTAAGAGTGCTTTTTTATTCCCACAACTTCACACAGCCTGGGCATGCAATCACATCTGATCACATCCCCTTCCAGCCAGACCACTTCAAAAGGGTATTTTGGTCCCGAAAGTTGGCTACAGAATCTCATTTTCTGGGTTTTGTTTTAAATGTAATTTTAAATATGAAAGATGGTCTCCAGATTTTGGTCACCAGTGAGTAGTACCCCACTCCTTTTCATAATTAAGAGAATGTTTTCTATTCAAGTTTCCGGCAGTATAATTTCAAAGTGAAGTGGGAGCATAAGTAGCAACATTTCTTTACATATAGACAATGAAGTTTTTAGTTTTGAAAAAATACACAAAGTCATGTTTGCTATACATGTTTATACTATACATTCCCTGATTCCTTGAATAAATGTGTGTGTGTGTGTGTGTGTATGCTTCCTTATACCTGAATGAAAATTAATGACTGATTTAAAAGGATCTAACAATATTTCTTTATTATGGTGGGGTAACTAACCTAAGCAGAATATTGGAAGAAAAGCTAAGGAAAATGTATTTTTAAAATGTGTGTGTGTGTATGTGTGTGTGTGTATCCTATATAATAAAAGCCTAATATGCTAAGTGTCTGGTTGTCCAGTAGGCCATTCAACCAATCAAAGCATAATATGCTAATGATATGCTAAGGCTGCTCAACCACTTGCTATGATGTGCACTGACCACCAGGGGGCAGATGCTCCAACCTGTAGGTGAGCTTGCTGCTGGGGTTGGGCCCATCAGGACTGAGCGAGATGGGCCAAACATGCCCTGGAGCCCTCCCTCAGTCCTTCCTTGGCTGGCCAACCTCCTGCGTCCCTCCCTGGCCCAGATCATGCATCAGGTGGGTCCCTCGGCCTGGCCTGCACCCTCTCGCAATCCAGGACCCCTTGGGGGATGTCAGAGAGCCAGTTTTGGCCCGATCTTGCAGGCCAGGCCGAGGGACCCTATTGGTGCATGAATTCGTGCACTGGGCCTCTACTTTAGGTAGATAGATAGATAGATAGATAGATAGATAGATAGATAGATAGATAGATAGAGATATAGCTATAGATAGATAGATATTTTTTTTAATTAATTTCAGAGAGAAAGGGAGAAGGGGAAAAAGAAACATAGGTGATGAGGATCATTGATTGGCTGCCTCCTACACACTTCCTACTGGGGATTGAGCCCAAAACCCAGGCAGGCATGTGCCTTGACCAGGAATTGAATTGTGACCACCTGGTCTAAGGTTGATGCTTAACCACTGAGCCACACCAGCCAGACAGGAAAATATATATTTGACTTCAATGAAGTAAGCCAATTGTATGCATTAAGTTTTGAATGAAAGAATTAATAGTAATTCTATAATTTGATATATATTGCCAGACTAGTCTGTTGTTATAGTAAGGAATGCCACTTATTAAGGGTAGTATTGTCAGGTGACTTTTATAATTTGACTAGAGGCCCAGTGCACGAATTCATGAACCAGTGGGGCCCCTCAGCCTGGCCTGCGGGATCAGGATGAAACTAGCTCTCCAACATCCACCGAGGGGTCCCGGATTGCGAGAGGGCGCAGGCCAGCTGAGGGATCTCACTGGTGCATAATTGGTCTGGGGAGAGACGTGAGAGGTTGGCCAGCTGGGGAGGAACCTCGGGAGGGCTCCAGGGCGTGTCTGGCCTGTCTTGTTCAGTCCCAATCGGTCGGACCCCAGCAGCAAGCTAACCTACCAGTTGGGGCATCTGCCCCCTGGTGGTCAATGCACTTCATAGCGAGCAGTTGAGCGGCCTTAGCATAACATTAGCATATTATGGTTTGGTTGAACGGCTGACCAGTCGATCGGACACTTAGAATATTAGGCTTTTATTATATAGGATTATCTAGTAATCCTATATTACCCTAATTTTATACATAAAATATTTGAGCCTCCAGGTAGATTACTAGCTAATAAGTGGTAGAACTCAGGGATTTAAAACTGTGTGACTATTCACTACACACAGCTATGACTACACGTGCCTGACCATTTTTTATGAAACCAGTTAAAGCTTTTGTATGAGTTCAACTGCTTTTGTAACTCATGCTCATTTTCCTTAACTGTTAATAAAAACCATGTGATGTTATCACTTTCATTTCGATCGAGCCCTTTTCTGTTTTTGCAGAAAACCTTTTTGAAGTAAATCAGAATAGGCTAAGAAACACCCAATCTGAAAGTAACTTAGATTTATTTCTCACTTAAGCTTCACATACACTATAGGGACCCATACTGATGGAACATTTACTCTGTGGAACAGAGCTAGTTGTGACCAAAAAAAATGGGGTTGGGGGGGGCAGCTTTGGAGTTTCTCACAATTAAGTTCTTGACTAAAAATCATAACACTTCTATTCAACTCATTGGGCAGAACTAGTCACATAACCATTCAGCACAGAAAATGCAATCCTATCATGTGCTGATAAGCCAGAAATACACATAGCTACCACATCTGAATTTTAAAAGTGGACTTAAAGAGTGTATCCACAGCATCATCCCATGTAACTGAAATATCAAGCATAAGGGGACAAAGTTTTTAAGCAACCACAACAGACATGAAGTTTAGGCACTAATGTGTGCTTATTAGGGAATCATAGGTGCTTATTTAAGCATATTTAATATTTTCAATATAACTTTATCTAGTTTTGGTAATTTGATGTCCTGCCAGACTAGAGGTGGTAAATAAGATGCAGAGCACAGGGGAGAGAAGCATATGGGTAAGATATACTTGTCAACTGGATATTGAGAGACTTGGATTATATAACTAAACCGAATTCAAAAGGCACAGCCATTTGGGACACTCAATGCTATGACTTACAGCCTTAGGCTTGGATACCTCAGTAGACCTTCAGGCCATCAATGTTGAACACAGCACAGAACAATTACAGATATTGCTAATGGTTATTCTTAGTCATCAAGACTATAAACCATTATATTTGGCTTTGTTTATTTTAAGGCAAGGACTACTATAGTCTAATGTGTTCAGGGATGTTTTTAGATATATTGTTAGTAAAATGGTGCCATGAATAATTAAGGTTACAAACACTAGACTTAGGCTAAACTTAGACATTATTTACTGCTAAATTATTTAGAGTCTTTATACTTTTCTACTGCTAATGTGAATTTTTAATCTTTCCAAGAAGGTAATATAATATTTAACCATTGTATAAATCAGCATCCTGGAAGGGAACATGGCACACTCACAGTGGGAACTGAGAAACATTTAATAGAGGGAAACCAACAAGGGAGAATGCAGTATTATTACCATCTCTAGACCTAAAGATGCAAGGGAGGCCTGGCTGGTGTGACTTAGTGGTTGAGTGTGGACCCATGAGGCAAAGGTCATGGTTCAGTTCCCAATTTGGGCACATGCGTAAATTGTGGGCTTGATTCCCAGTAGGGGGCGTGCAGGAGGCAGCCATCATTGATTCTCATCATTGATGTTTCTCTCTCTCCCTCTCCCTTCCTCTCTGATGAAAAGATACATTTTTTTTTTTAAGTGCAAGAGAGGGGGAGCAGATAACAGAACTGGAGGAACAGCGACATTGAGAGGACAATCTCACAGAAGCTGTGACCTTAGCAATAAGACAGCCAATGAACTAGTGCTAATCCAGCAGGAGGGAGGCAAGAAATTAATACCCACCCTCATTTCCGATCCCCTTTAATGTTCTGCTAGTCTCTTCTTTCCCCCTCAATCCCAGAGGAAGGCACAGGGCAAAGGAAGCTGTAGTATATATAGATCAGCCCTTTGGGCACAGAGCAGAAGGGAGACGAGAGAGAGAGAAACAGAAAATATCCTACACAACTGTGAATCTCTGTGTTTGTTTGTTTTTCACAGATGACCTGGACTATAGCATTCTGCAGAACTCACTTTGAAAAAATTTGACATTATCCCTTTATAAAGATAGTCAAACACATTTTTCTAAAAGGTGACAATGGAAGAATCTACACTAATATGAAACTGTTCATTCACTCCATTTCAATTTAATGAATTAAGTGTTGATGGAGGGAAGGGGTAATGGAGTATAGTTTTACCAACAAAATGGTAAGATAAACAACATAATGTCCATTTCACTTTTGACTTATGCACTATGATCACAGTGTTGGCCATTTTGTGTAAATATCCCAAAGACAATTTTGTCTTAAAGCTTATACTATGGCATCCTTACAAATTTTCCTTTTTAAATTGTTTTAACTCTACCAATTACTTACAATAGTTTTGTTGGGATTTAAGGAATTCTCTTTTACTGACTTCATACAACCCTGAAACTTAAATTTCAGTTGCATATGTTTGCAGTGTTGTTGTTTTTAAATTAATGAGACGGGGGAGAGAGAGAGAAACATCAAGCACTTGCCCCAACCCAGGATAAAACCTGCAAAACCTGCAAAATCTGGGTATGCCCTGACCAGGAATTGAACCTGCCCCCTTTTGGTGTACAGGACAATGCTCCAAACAACTAGCCACATCAGCCAGGGCTGTTTGCATTGTTTTATTGGCTACGTTGATTAGCAAGAAAATTACAACTGGGTTTGAATGTAATACACACGTTAGTGTTAATTGAGAAATTCTTATAGACTAACTTTATAAATGAGTGCTCATTAATGAGAATACTATACTTTTGTTTCCCTAGAGCTTAATTAATATAAGGACTCAAAAGAGCCCTAGTCTGAAGAAATAAGCAACAGCATTCAGCTCCCATTTGATCTAATGGGACCTGGATAGGTGTGACTCACTAATTATTCCATTCAGTTGTCTGTGTTCATTAGAAATTTGCTCACACTACAAGTCCACCAATACTGTTAATAAGATGATCCCACAGAACTTCACCAACAACTTCCATTTCTTGTCAACCAAGAATTCAGCCTGAGGGAAACAACTCATCATAACGCAAACTATGTAACATGATAAAACCTGTAACTAGTCTTTCTTCCAGTTTAAACATATATAAATACCTATTTCCTTCGCAAGGAACCACATAGTCCAGGGAAATCTCTATTAGGGTATTTCCATAATTTGAATTCAATCATTAGGAAATCAGCATACTAACAAAATAGGCCTGTAAGACAGTCTGTTCTATTTTTATTAGTTCGTATTTTATATATATGGCTTAATTGATATGTTCACTAGAATTTATTCAAGTATTAAATGCCAAATTTGATTATTAGATTCTTTTCACCAATTTAATACATACATATTCTTCTAGGAAAGGACTTTTTCTTTGTAGAAAGTAGTAGAGAGAATCTGGCTTATTAGTGAGGCTAGGAGCAAGAAGAGAGGCAAAATTCTAGCCCTGAGTGAGCTATTGAAAATTGCAATCAGCCCTAGCTGGTTTGGCTCAATGGATAGAGCACTGGCCTGCAGACTGAAGGGTCCCAGGTTTGATTCTAGTCAAGGGCACATGCCTGGGTTGCCAGCTTGATCCCCAGTAGTGGGGTGTGCAGAAGGCATCCTATCAGTGATTCTCTCTTATCATTGATGTTTCTCTCTCACACTCTTCCCCTCTCCCTTCCTTTCTGAAATCAATACAAATATATATTTTTAAAATTCCTTCAAAAAAAAGAAAGAAAATTGCAATCAACTAGAATCAGCAAATGTGTATTAATTCCATAGCTGTTCATGGAGTGAACACTATGTACCATGTATTTGGCACTGAAGACAAACTGATGAGGACACACATGGTCCCTGCTTTCATGAAATTTAAACTAGCCAATCAAAATTTAAACTTGAACTGCTGTGTATAGCATAACCAAAACAAGTGTATCTAAACATATACAATCTCCCCCTAAAGATTTTGATTGGAAAAAAAAAAGTATATTTAAATGCCTCTGCTGCAAAAGTATATTCAGATAGTTTTCATGGGTAGCTATCAGATGAATGCCATTAAAAAACAGATCCAAGGAAAGCAAATATTTAGACATTCATTAAATGATAGTTGTAGTTATGCCTGATACAGATGCTGTGCATGCAAATGAATACTGCCACGTTTGATAGGGCTCATTGGTGCATCTAAAAACTCAAACCCATCACAGAAGTGCAGCTCAAAGAGCAAAAACTTGACAGGATGATCTTCCAGGTACAACACTTGGCATCAAGTTGCTTGACTGGTTGCAAGAAAATCAAGTTGTTCCTGTGGAGGATCTAAAATTACCAACACTTTGTACATGGAAAATGATTATGCCAACTAATTCTACTACCTGATGGATTATTGTTGTTTTTTTTTTTTTTTAAAAAAAGGCAATTATGACATTTCTAACAACCCTGAGAGTACAATCAATAAAAGCTGCTTCTTTCTCTGACTGGTTTTTCTTTCTCTGAAAATTTCATCTTTTATGACTAGTTATAAGTAAAACTAGTATGAGTAACTTTTCTTTTGTTGACAAAATGTTGTGTCATCCATTTCAAGCATTTGTGATGTATTGGCTACAAATATTGCTTATAAATTTATCAGAAGAGAAAATAATTCTTTACTTGGTGACTTACTTTGTTGAAGTTCTCACTACTCTCACTTTTTTTTTATTTTATTGATTTTTACAGAGTGGAAGGGAGAGGGATAGAGAGTTAGAAATGTTGATGAGAGAGAAACATTGATTAGCTGCCTCCTGCACACCCCCTATTGGGAATCGAGCCTGCAACCCAAGCATGTGCTCTTGACCAGAATCAAACCTGGGACCCTTCAGTCCGCAAGCTGGCACTCTATCCACTGAGCCAAACCAACTAGGGTTACTCTCACTTTTTAAAAAATTTATCTTTATTGTTGAAAGTATTACAGATGCCCCCCCCTTTTTTTTCCCATTGACCCCCTCCACCCTGCACCCACCCCTCCCAGGCCTTTACCACACTACTGTCTGTATCCAAGGGCTATGCATATATGCATATAAATTCCCTGGTTAATCTCTCCCCACCCTGCCCCCTATCCCCATCCTCCCTCTGAGATCCGTCAGTCTGTTGCATGCTTCTATGTCTCTGTATCTATTTTATTTTGTTCATTAGATTCCACATCTGAGTGAGATCATGTGATACTTATCTTTCTCTGACTGGCTTACTTCGCTTAGCATTTTCAGCTTTTGGAATTCTAAAGAGAAGCCATTTGCTTCACTTACTGCTTTGCACGCGCCTGAGAAAACTAATTTCCTCCATGATGTGGAAGGCACAGGAACACTTAACTCTGCCACAACTAACACAAAACTAAAAAGTACCCTGTTCTTTTTAAATCAGACCTGTGGTCTTATTATCCTATTTGAATTATCCGAAACCCAATAGAAAGGAACGTAATATATTTTTCTTAACCCTTCCAACATCTTATTTCTTTTACTTCTTTCCGTATTTTTCTTATGCTTTTATGTTATGCTTTAAATAAGTATGATTCCTTTCTGAGTTATCGCTTTTTTTAAATTTTGAAAGTAAGCAACAATATGAAAAATTTTAAGACATATTGAGACAAGGGTAGTCAAATGGCTATTCTACCCTACCCTGAGACATATTTTGCAGCCATGAGGAAAGCCATTGCTGAAACAATAAAGATGGCAGAGCAGAAAGATCAAAAGATTCCAAGTGTTTCAGTGGGAAAACAGAGCCACTGTGAACATAATGAGAATAAGGGATTTGTTATAAGAATATTACACCTTATGTAAATATAAGAATTGTGGAGACAGTGAAGGTCTGGTAAGGGAGACAGAGGATCAGAGAAATAAGAACTCAACATTCCACCTGAAGCATTGGTGTGAGTGGACAACTAGGAGCTGGCAGAGAAACCAAGAAACCAAGCCAAACTCCTTCCCAGAGTGGGACTGCATAGGGAGGGCTCAAGGAGAGGGCTCTTCAAAGTGTCACCTCTGGGGAAATAGTTGCCTTTGTGTAGCTCTCATTTCTGGGTCTGGAGCGGAGTGTCCAGGCTTTTAGGTCAGGAGCTGCTATTATTTGGCAGGACCAGCAGGTGGCAAGAGAGGCAAGACAGAATGGAGACCAGGAAACACGATCCCCAGGCATCTCTGCCTCTGCTGTCACCCAGTCGGGCAGCAATGACCTTCTGAGCAAAATGACTTCAATTTCACATACTTTCCAAATCTCACACAAATTCTTCTTTTATCCAATTCTAATCTGGGACCACATAGGAAAGGGGATTCTGGGAAATGTTCTCAACCTTAGCCAAGAAAGGGGATAAACAAACAAGGTGTAATCCTTATGGAAAGTCTAAATTTGGTGGTTAAAATCAGTAATAAAGATAAGTTTGGAAATGATATCAGTTAACTATCCCTTACAACCTTGCCTTTCCCTCTATTATAAATGAAAACCAATTTCCTTAAACTTGTAGGTCAACTTATAAACTGGCCCTCGCTGGTTTAACTCAGTGGATAGAGCTTTGGCCTGAGGACTGAAGGGTCTCGGGTTCGGTTCCAGTCAAGGGCACATGCCTGGGTTGTGGGCTCCATCCCTGGTTGGGAGCTTGCAGGAGACAGCTGGTCAATGATTCTCTCTCATTGATGTTTCTCTCTCTCCTTCCCTTCCTCTCTGAAATCAATAAAATTACAAAATTTTAAAAAAGAAAATATAACCTGCAAAATATAACAAGCCTGCCCTTTAATGTGCACTTTGCTTTTTGGTTGACCTTCATACTGTTTAGACCGGGTTTCATTTTCACTCTTATAAGTATTGATAGGCAAGTAATAAGGCAAATGAAAAACACAATGTGTTTTTTTTGTTTGTTTGTTTTTACAATTGTTCAAAATATATTTAACCTTTAAATCTTATAGAATACAGCTTAGTTTTTCTTCAGTGATTCAATAGGGTTTCAAAACCATCCTTTTTTCCTTAGGAACCTGAATTATTCTTGTACATATCATAGAACAATCTCATCTATAATATATTGAATATCTAGGTACATGGATGTTTACCTTTTGGTTTTGGAGTCATTTCAAGAACACCATATATTGTGAATATATATACACATGCACATACACACACACACAAATACATGGTCATTTATATTTGCAAATTCAAATATCACTGGGTTATAGCATGGTGAGTTCTGCACAGACTTCTGGAAATACCTTTTTTCAAGAAATAAAAAGGATTTTCAGTATAATAATATTACCAAAACTGTACTAACATAGTATGATATTATAAAAGTTGTAGGAAATATTAAAAATCTGCAAATAACAGGATTACTTCTATTATATTCTAAAATATTCTTTTTCCAAGGACACATGTGTTTTGTCTTGGGTGCCACATTCCACCAGTGATATCTATGCCCATTATAAAGCGTCTGTAAACTCCCACTGATGCCCTGTGGGGGCTAAAAAGATAATACTTTTCCTCCCACCATCTAAGTTCTTCTCCCTGGGCTAATAGTCAAATCAACGGAGACAGGTTAACAGGAGAAAATCAAGTTTTAATACATGTACATGGAGAATTCACATAAGTGAACTGGAGTTTCCCCCCAAATTAAAAATGGAACTGGCATTTGACCCAGTGATCCCACTTCTAGGAATATGTCCTAAGAATCGTGAATCGCCAATCAGAAAGAAAACATGCACCCTATGTTCATGGCAGTGCTATTTACAATAGTTAAGATCTGGAAATAGCCCAAGTGCCCATCAGTTGATGAATGGATTAAAAAGCTGTGGTACATTTACACCATGGAATACTATCTATATATACATAAAAAAAGAAGTAATATGCAAATGAGGCCAAGACTCCCTCACTGGTCACGACCAGCTCAGGAGGAGGGGCCGAGCTCCACCTGAGCCTGAGAGATCAACACAGAGGAGCGCCTGCTCCGAGCCTCCGAGGCGTGGCTGGGGGCAGGCCCCCTGCGGACACACACACACACACACACACACACACACAGGGCACCTGCTCCAAGCCTTCGTGGCCAGTCTGTGGCTTATGCCCGCTCCCCACGGGGAGCAGGCCTAAGCCGTTAGTAGGACATCCCCTGAGGGCTCCTGGACTGTGAGAGGGGGCAGGCTGGGCTGAGGGCCCCCCCCCAGTGCACCAATTTCGTGCACTGGGCCTCTAGTGTAGCAATAAAAAATAAGGATCTCTTAGCCTTAGAGACAGCATGGAGGGAACTGGAAAGTATTATGCTAAGCAAAATAAACTAGTCAGAAAAAGGCAACTATCATATGATCTAATGAACAAAATAAACAGATGAGCAAAACAGATCCAGAAACATAGAAGCATAGAATGCACTGAAGAATCTCAGAGGGAAGGTGGGGGTGGAGGATGGGTGGAAGAAATTAACCAAAGAACTTATATGCATATATTAATAACCCATGAACACAGACAATAGTGTGGTGAAGTCCAGGAATGAGGATGCAGGGTGGAGGGGGTTATGGGGGGGGGGGGGGGACATCTGTAATCCTTTTAACAGTAAAGAAAAAATAAAGAAAACAACTGGAAGTGGCCTGGCTGGTGTGGCTCATTTGGTTAGAGCAGTGGTCGGCAAACTCATTAGTCAACAGAGCCAAATATCAACAGTACAACGATTGAAATTTCTTTTGAGAGCCAAATTTTTTAAACTTAAACTATATAGGTAGGTACATTGTTATTCACTTAATTAGGGTACTCCTAAGGCTCAGGAAGAGCCGCACTCAAGGGGCCAAAGAGCCACATGTGGCTCGCGAGCGGCAGTTTGCCGACCACGGGGTTAGAGCATCATCTCATACACTGAAAGGGCACTGGTCCAATTCCCAACCAGGGTATATTCCCAGGTTGTGGGTTTGATACTGGTCTGGGCATGTCCAGGAAGCAACCATTGATGCTTCACTCTCACGTTGATATTTCTCCCTCTCCCTCTCCCTTCCTCTCTCTCTCTCTCTCTTTCAAATCAATTAAAAAAAAAATGCATGTCCTTGGGTGAGGATTAAAAAAGAAAACAGCTGGAAGTAATAAGTTCTATTTTGATAGAGCAGAGATCCCTACAAACCATAGCATCATTTTGTAGCCAGCGTATCTGATATTCCTATTTGGTGGCACGTAGGAAAACCACAATATATGCATAGAATTTCACAGTCAACAAACAAGTATAAAATTATCACTGAATATACTAGATTTTTATTAGAAATTTCATTGGCTTACGAATAGTTATATATTTTCAGAAAAACTTCATAGCGAAATCATAAAGAAAATAGCTCTTGGGATCTTCTTTAGTTACCTTTTTATATTTTTACATTAAATTATAAAACACTTCAGGCATATAAAAAAGTATGAAAATAAAGATACGTTTACTAATGAACCACAAGATTGAACAAAAGTAAACATCTGACCACATCAGCTCCCTTCCTCCCCCCATTCTCTCTCTGCCTCTCTCTCTTTCTCTAAATTAGATACAATTAAAAAATCATCCCCATATTTCTACCTTCCTTTTCTAGCTCTGCCATATAGGACTGCAGATTGTAATCATTGTAGTTTCCATGAATGGTGCCCCAGAAAGTCATGCAAAGCAGAACACAATTAAGCATGGCAGTCCCAGTATTAATGTACTGAAATTAGTAATTTTCATGGTTATTCTCATTTTTATACTTTCACTACAAATGAGGATTATATATAAACTAGAGGCCCGGTGCACAAAAATTTGTGCACTCGGGGGGAAGGGGGGGTTCCTCAGCCCGGCCTGTGCCCTCTCCCAGTCTGGGACCCCTCGGGAGATAACACCCTGCTGGCTTAGGCCTGCTCCCGGGTGGCAGAGGGCAGGCCCAATCCCTAGGTGCAGCCCCTGGTCGGGCTCAGAGCAGGGCAGATTGGGGAGTTGGGGCACTGCCCCCGTCATGCACAGAGCAGGGCGGATTGGGAGGTTGTGATGCCAGCCTCAATCACGCTCAGGGTAGGGCCGATTGGGGGGTTGGGGCACCGCCCCTGTCACACTCAAGGCAGGGTCGATAGGGAGGTTGCGGTGCCACCCCCTGTCACGCACAGAGCAGGGCCCATCAGGGGGGTTGGGGAGCTCCCCCCTGTCACGCACAGAGCAGGGCCCATCAGGGGGTTGGGGAGCTCCCCCCTGTCATCCACAGAGCAGGGCCCATCAGGAGGTTGAGGAGCTCCCCCCTGTCACGCACAGAGCAGGGCCGACCAGGGGGTTGGGGCACCGCCCTCTATCACCCACAGAGGAGGGCCCATCAGGGGGTTGGGGCACCGCCCTCTATCACCCACAGAGCAGGGCTGATCAGGGGGTTGGGGCGCCGCCACTCTCACACTCAGGGCAGGGCCGATGGGGAGGTTGTGGCTCTACCCTGTCACACACAGAGCAGGGCCCATGGGGGGGTGGGGGGGTTGGGGCGCCGCACCCTGTCACACACAGAGCAGGGCCAATCAGGGGGTTGGGGCGCCGCAGCCTGTCACAGAGCCGCAGGGCGATCAGGGTGTTGGGGAGCTCCCCCGTATCAGGCACAGAGCAGGGCTGATCAGGAGGTTGGGGCGCCTTCCCCTGTCACAAACAGGGCAGGGCGGATAGGGAGGTTGTGGCCCCGCTGCCTGTCACACACAGAGCCACAGGGCGATCAGGGGGTTTGGGCGCTGCCCCCTGTCACACTGATCCCGGTGCCAGGAGGCCTCTCAGCTCCGCTGATCCTGGTGCTGGGAGGCATATTACCCTTTTACTATATAGGATAGAGGCCTGGTGCATGGGTGAGGCTGGCTGGTTTGCCCTGAAGGGTGTTCTGGATCAGGGTGGGGGTCCCCACTGGGGTGCCTGGCCAGCCTGGGTGAGAGGATGATGGCTGTTTGCAGCTGGTCACACACCCTTCAGGGTGGGGGTCCCCACTGGGGTGCCTGGCCAGCCTGGGTGAGGGGATGATGGCTGTTTGCAGCTGGTCACACACCCTTCAGGGTGGGGGTCCCCACTGGGGTGCCTGGCCAGCCTGGGTGAGGGGCTGAGGGCTGTTTTCAGGCCGACTGAAACTCCCAACTGCTCCTTTTTTTCTTTTTTTATTCTGCGCCAGCTTTAGCTCTGGGTCCAGCTCTGAGGCCTCTGCTGCTGAAAGAAAGTATCTGGTTTGTTTGGGTTCTATAATCGAAACAATGTATAACTCCAGCTCTGAGATCCCGGCTCGCTGAAAGCAGGTTTCTGGGGTTTTGTTTAGCTTCTATATTTGTTACAATGTTTCTTAAACTGCAAGCTCAGAGGCCGGCAAGGCAGGCGGGGAACGTTGGAGTCCTCCGTCACTGAAGCAAGCAAGCCTCATGTTCAGTTTAAGCTGCCTGGCTGCCGGCCGCCATCTTGGCTGGCAGTTAATTTGCATATCTCGCTGATTAGCCAATGGGATGGGTAGCGGTCGTACGCCAATTACCATGTTTCTCTTTTATTAGATAGGATGTTCTTCATATGCTGACCTTGAAATTTTTACATAGATAATTTATTTTGCAATTTGTTTTTTTACTTTCCTTATCCATGTCAATACATGTGTGCCTATAATTATTACTGCTCGATAGTATTCCATTTTATGAGTCCCCCTGGGTCCCATTGCTTCTGAGTTGCCTATCAAGGATTTTCCTGCCGTGTATGTTCCGCTCTTCCTCAACTACCTGTAAATTACTTCTGAAATTTAATAACCCATCACACACACACACCCTTTTCTTCTTTGTCCAAATATGTTACATATATATATCTTACCTAATAATAGACAAACATGCAAATTGACCATACCTTCGCTATGCCCCAAGCCACACCCACCAGCCAATCAGAGCGACTATATGCAAATTCACCCAACCAAGATGGCGGCCAGCAGCCACAGAGCTGGAGCAAGCAGGAGGCTTGGTTGCCCCGGCGATGGAAGAAGCCAATCTTCCCGGCCCACTGCTGCCTCCTTTCAAGGCAACAAAGTTTCAATTATAGAAGGTAAATAAACCCCAGATATCTGCTTCCAGTCGCCATGGCCACGGAGCTGGAGCGAATGAAAAAAAAACAAAAAAAGGAAAGGCTGGGAGCTTCGGTCGCCAGGGGGCTTGGTCAGTCTGAAAACAGCCATCAGCCCCTCACCCAGGCTGGCCAGGCATCCCAGTGGGGACCCCCACCCTGAAGGGGGTGTGGGCAGCCTGAAAACAGCCCTCAGCCCCTCACCCAGGCTGGCCAGGCACCCCAGCAGGACCCCACCCTGATCTAGGACACCCTTCAGGGTAAACCAGTCGGCCCCCACCCATACACCAGGCCTCTATTCTATATAATAAAAGGGTAATTTGCAAATTGACCCTAACAGCAGAACGACTGGGAATGACTGGTCACTATGACACACACTGACCACCAGGGGGCAGATGCTCAATGCAGGAGCTGCCCCCTGGTGGTCAGTGCACTCCCACAGGGGGAGCTCTGCTCAGCCACAAGCCAAGCTGATGGCTGCCAGCACAGCGGTGGTGGCGGGAGCCTTTCCTGCCTCCTTAGCAGCACTAAGGATGTCAGACTGCAGCTTAGGTCTGCTCCCTACTGGCTAGTGGACATCCCCCGAGGACTGTTGGGCTGCCAGAGGGATGTCTGACTACCAGCTTGGGCTCGATCCCCCAGGGACTGGGCCTAAGCCAGCAGGTGGACATCCTCCGAGGGTTCCCAGACTGCAAGAGGGCATAGGCCGGGCTGAGGGACCCCCCATCCCCGAGTGCACAAATTTTTGTGCACCAGGCCTCTAATGTATATGTATATGTATATGTATATGTATATGTATATGTATATGTATATGTATATGTATATGTATATATATCCAATGTGCCTCACCATCTTTGGCATTTCATGCCTATGTGAATTCTCCATGTGCTTATATTAAAAACTTTCTTTTCTCCTGTTGATCTGTCTCTGTTAATTTAATTATTAGCCCAGTTAGAAGAACTTAGAGAAGGTGGGAGAAAAAAGTTTTGTAACCACTTAGAAATCTTATTTCTTTAACCTGGCCTTTTATTTTGATTTTGTTTTTCTTGGACTCAAACGGGCCTCCCTGGCACCCTGATTCATTCACCTCCCTCTTCCTTGCCTAATCATTGAGCCCGCAGGACAATGAGGTTCTGGTCAGTATCCAGTAGTCTTACAAACAAAGTCCTGGGTCTATTGACTATTGAGACAGAGTTTTCAAGCAAACTAAACATAATTTTGGCTTCAGTGATGTTTTAGCTGGACCCAGGAAAGCAAAAACTATACCACAAAGCAAATCCTTGCAAAATTGGACAAAACAACTCCATGGCTGACATCAGAACCAAATGCAATGATCAATTACCCCCTACCCTAGCACCAATCAATCAGTAGAGACCACAACCCTAACTCTATTGGTCACCATGATTAATGATTTTTTCTTTATGTAATCCATGTCCAAAAAGCCATTGAGGGGCCAGGTCTTTGAGCATGAGCTACCTGTGACTCCGGGCATGGCGCCATGTGCTTAATAAATCCTTACTTTCTTGGCTGCAAGCTCCTGTTTGTGTCTTATTGGGCTTTGAAGTGTTCAGGCAAACAGAGCCCTTCAGTCTGGTAATAGTATTAATTATTTTTGTCCCCACACTGTTCCTGGATGTTCATTGCAACACTGATGGCAATAGAAAGAAAAAGGGGAAAAATGAACTACTCTCATACAGGAATGAATAAATTGTGGTTCTTTCTGAGTATTTTGTTTCTTAATAAACAGCTTAAAATTAATATCCAAAAAATGCAGCTCCAGGGTGGAAAATGTTGGTTCCCTTCATCGGGCATCCCTGTTGACATGACTGTGTTTCTTTAGGGAATAAATATACCCAGAAACAGAACTCTCACAATGACCATATATAGATATTAAATATAGCCAAATGCATCTCTAGGAATCAAACTGTGAGCTCCTGGGAAGGTTAGGCTACAGTAATAACTGGACCAGCTGTTCTCAACCTGTGGGTCGCGACCCCTTTGGCAGTCGAATGACCCTTTCACAGGAGTTGCCTAAGACCATCCTGCATATCAGATATTTACATTATGATTCATAACAGTAGCAACATTACAGTTATGAAGCAGCAACGAAAATAATTTTGTGGTTGGGTCACAACATGAGGAACTGTATTTAAAGGGCCAGAAGGTTGAGAACCACTGAAATAGACCCCAAAATGCCCTGCTTCAGTTCAATAGCAGTTTACTTCTCATTTACCTAAAAGCTTACAACAGCATGTGCTCAGACCTTCATAGTTACTTATAACTTGCAGAGTGGATTGGGTGAAGGGGACCCTGCTCCGTACAGCTATTTAGGTAACCATACTGTCAGGGATTCTGCCATTTTTAACATGTGCTTTCCAAGTTTCCCTGTGCGTTGCCATCCCAGTAAGCCATAAAGGGAAAAGTACATGGAGAAGCACATCACTTTAAAAAAATTATTAAATTTATTCGGGTGACATTTGTTAAAATTTATAGGTTTCAGGTGTACAATTCTATAATACATCATCTACATACTGCCGTGTGTGTGTTCACTACACAGTTAAGTCTCCGTCCACCACCATTTATCCCCCCTATACCCTCTTCTACCTCGCTCCACCCCCCCCTTTTCCTCTGGTAATCACCATACTTTGTGAAGCACATCACTTTTCATCCCATTCCACTGGTAACACTCAGTTACATGACCACATCTAAATGCAAGAGAAGCTGGGAAAGATAGTCTAGCTATATGTCCAGGAAGAAGAGAATGGATTTGATAAAAACTTAGTAGTCCGTGCTTTCTTTATTTTCCCAAGTAATGGAAATAATTATATTTCTTCTAAGAGTGTACAAGAATTTCTAATCCTGTTCTGCCAGTGTGACTCGGTGGTTGAGCATCGACCTATGAACCGGGAGGTCACAGTTTGATTCCTGGTCAGGGCACATGTTCGGGTTGCAGACTTGATCCCCAGTGTGGAATGTGCAGGAGGCAGCCAATCAATGATTCTCTCTCATTATTGATGTTTCTATCTCTCCCTCTTCCTTCCTCTCTGAAATCAATAAAAATATATTTTTAAATAAAATATTTTCTCTTCTTATATTCAATCAACTATGCAAGTCATTCTATATTTCAGTTTACTATATTTGAACCACTGTTTCTCATAAAGCTTTTATTTTTTGCTGGTATTCCGAATTGCTTTTCTTTTGCCTTGCTGATAAAACAAAACCAAAACAAAACAGAAAGCCTCTGAATCAGCCCAAGGAGCAGGCCAAGGAGATGAACGAGGAAAATAAGGCAGGCATTTGAGCAGGAGCAAAAAGAGAAGAAACTCCTAGGAACTAAAAGGGAAGGCCTTGGGGAAGGGCCCACTGGCCACAGGTGGAACGAAGAAATCTGGCAAAAAGTAAGCTGTTCCTTGCACCTGGGCAGGGCAATGATGATCCATAATCCCATTCCTGTTTTAACACACGGATTCCCTGCCATCACATCTGTTGTCACCCAAAGCTAAAATGAAGCGCTTTCTTGGGGCCTGTTGTAATCGTCATCATGCAGTGGCTCATCTTCTCTGTAGTTCTTCCCATTCATAATGTCTGCCTTGACTGTGAGGACAGAGTAAAGCCAGCACAGAATTCTCCAAAGTATGTTCTATTCTTCGGCCTTTGTTCTTTCCTGAATTCTGTGCCACCTGGCATTCTTAGTAAACCAACGCACTGGGGAAAAAAGACAAATGTCAGTTGGATTTCCATTACTACACAAGTGAATGAACCGGGATTCTCTTTATGGAAGCTTCTATTCATTTTATTTATTATTTTTTTATGGAAGCTTTTAGAGTTTTATCTTTATCCTTTGTAAGGTGAAATATAATGAGGAAAAATATGTATATTTTACTTTATGTTTTATACAGCTACCTGATTCTTCATAGGTATTTTGCTTTCAGCCTGGCTGTTGTGGCTCAGTGATTGAGCATCGACCTATGAACCTGGAAGTCATGGTTTGAGTCCCAGCCAGGCACATGCCAGGGTTTTGGGCTCGATCCCCAGTGTGGGGTGTGCAGAGGGCACCTGATGGATGTTCCTGGGAATATTTTTCCATTGAAAATGGAAAAATACTATATTTTTATTGATTTCAGAGAGGAAGGGAGAGGGAGAGACAGAGAGAAACATCAATGTGAGAGAAGCACATCAGTTGGTTGCCTCCTGCATGAGCCCCGACCAGGGCCCGAACTGGGAGAAGCCTGCAACCAAGGTATGTACCCTTCACCAAAATCAAAGCCGGACCCCTTGGTCTGCAGGCTGATGCTCTATCTACTGAGCCAAACCGGCTAGGGCTCTCTCTCATCATTGATATTTCTCTCTCTCTCTCTCTTCCTCTATGAAATTAATAAAAATATATTTTTAAAAAACACAAAACTTTATTTTCAGTCCCATCCCCCCAAATTTCTTTTATAATCTTCTGTCCTCTAGTTCTTTAATTCTCTGTTTGTGAAGTACATATCAGTCAACTGTTGGAGTTTCTGGATTGATCTTCTATATACCATCTTTCCATCTCCATCTTTTTCCTCTTCATTCCAGGAGACTTCCTTGTAGTTCTTTTCTTTTTTAACAATCATTTTTTTGCTTCCAAAGCTATTTGTGTTTTCTGATTTCTTTTTAATAATTTCTAGCATTGTATCTAGCATAGTTTTATAGGTCAAATATCACTTTGAGCTTTTCAGAGGGCACTAATTCAGTCTTACTAGTATTGTAAGTTCTCTTCTCATCCCAAATTGGCTGTTTCCACCAATTTTTTTTATTGTTTGGTTGCTCATCATGGCTTTTTACATTCCGATTTTTAATTTTCTTCATAGTCCTGGGGATATGTACTTTTCCATTTATATTTACAAAATAAAAGGCCAGGTTAACTAGTATAGATGCTGATGTAGGTTTCTACTGCTGTGTATTGTTCCTCCAATAGCCTCACCCGGGGCTAGGAGCAATATATAAGTAAATGAGTGAGAGTACTGGTTGGCCAACTTTATGCAGGCTTTCCAGGTAGAGAGAAAGAGGACAGTTTGGAGGACTACCAAAAGTCAGAATGGGGGTGGGGAGACTGCTCTGGGATATAACTCTCATAGCAGAATCCTTAGGCCTCCTTAGGAAATTTTTTAAAACGTCTTTGGAAAACTGCCTCCACTCTTAACCTACTGGTAAATTCAGGGCTTCTAGTTGCTGTGCTCTTTCAGAAAGAGGGATACCAGGAAGACAAACACAATAGTTGTTCCAGAAATAGACTTACTAATTACCATGTTGGAACATGACAATTTCACAACTGGAGCCTCTGTAGAATCTTCCGCTGGCAAGTTCAGATCCTATCGGTAGCTTTCCCATGCTTGTATTTTAAACTGAAGCTTCTGCTTTGTGTTATTTGTCAATGAACTACTACCCATTTTCCTTCTCCCAGAAATGCATTGATAACTCTGCTTAATCAACTGTTTTCCCATTTTATTTACTGCTATGGTTTTATTCCCATTTGTATTGCTTTACTATTATTTCAATGATATTTAGGGAGGGAGGAACAGTAAGTGCACTCACTCTATTAATTTTATTTATTTGTCTTATTTACTGAGAGCATACGAGGTGTTAAAATTAACATGAGATTGGTTTCTTGGCCTGTAAAATTTCCCATTCTTGGAAGGCCATTTTTCCTCTTATTTCATATGTAAGACACAAAGGGCTCTAACACTCATAACTACAGCTCTTAAGAAAAACGAAATGTCTCTGGCCGGTGCAGCTCAGTTGGTTGGGGGTCGTCCCACACACAGAACAGTTCAATTCCTGATTAGGGCACATGCACAGTCTGTGGACTCGATCCCCAGAGGGGCCTTTGGGGAGGTTGTGCAGGAGCCAGTTGATGTTTCACTCTCATATCAATGTTTCTCTCTCTCCCTCTCCCTTCCTCTCTCTCTAAAAGCACACTGTCTAAACCAGCAGTTGAACTCTCTTTTCCTGCTACTTTTATCTTAGGTGTTTTCACCTTTCTCTTACTCCTTTCAGTCTGACTTCTGAAAATTTTTAAGAGTATAGAATAAACAGCAAGGAACAATTAAGGAATAATTAAGGAATTATTAGGCCAAATCTGAAAAAGGAAACAAGAACCTGGAGAGTTACTCTAACAAGGAAACTGCTTTTGGCCAACATTTTCCCAAGGTCCAGGGCGGGAATAGAATTTGACATCTTTATGGAGTGCAAGGAAATAAGTCCACCCAGGTCTTGAGCAAAGGTGTGTGTGTGTGTGTGTGTGTGTGTGTGTGTGTGTGTGTGTGTGTGTGTGTGTGTGAGAGCGTGGGAAGGGGGGAGGGGGCTCTAAAGGATTATCCCTGCAATAAACAGGGGCTGTACTTTCTTTTTTGTTTTGTTTTAATATATTCTTTATTGATTTCAGAGAGGAAGGGAGAGGGAGAGAGGATAGAAACATCAATGATGAGAATCATTGATCGGCTGCCTCCTGCATGTCCCCTGCTGGGGATGGAGTCCACAACCCAGGCATGTGTCCTTGACTGGAATGGAACTCAGGACCTTTCAGTCTGCAGGCTGATGCTCTATCCATTGAGCCAAACTGGCTAGGGTAGCGGCTGTACTTTCAAACTGAGAAAGAGCCCATGTAGAATTACAGCCCAGTAGAAACTTCTGGGACATCCAAAAAATTCAAGACATGAACTTGGTTTTCTATGGTCCAGGACTTATACATGCCCTGACACAAATGCTAATTTTTCTGGAGGAAAGTAACTTCAAAGTATTTTATCTGCAAACACAATGCACGGCAACCATAGACAATCTGCTTCCACGAGCAAGAAGCAGATCCTCAGAGAATTCAGATATTGGAATTACCAAATGCAGGCTCTAAAAATACTATGCTGACCATTTAAATAAATAAAAGACAAGACTGAAGAATAGGAAACTATAAAAAGTAATACCTGGGGAGTGGGTAAGTGTGAAAAACAGAATAGTCTTTTAATCTTGATAACCTAACAGGAGAGGTTCTAGGCCCCTCATGGGCTTGGGAAATAATAGATAATAACAAGAGCTGACAGAATCTGGACATTTACCATATACCAAATCTTTTCTCTTCTCTTCTCTTTTCTCTTCTCTTCTTCTCTTTTCTCTTCTCTTCTTCTTTTCTTTTCTTTCTTTTTTTGTTTAATCTGGTAAGGCTGCCATCACAAAATACCACTGGCTAGATGACTTAAACAACAGTATTTTTTTTTCTCAGAGTTCTGGAACCTGGACAGCCAAGATCAAGGTGCCAGCTGGGCTGGTTTCTCCTGAACTCTCTATCCTTGGCTTACAGGTGTGTCTACCTCTTTCTGTGTTGGCCTTTTTCTCTGTAGTCCATGATAACACTAAGCAATGTTCTAAAAGCCTTACATTATTTAATCTTCAGAACTCTTCTAAAAGATAGGTGCTCTTATTATCTCCATTTTTTAGGGGAGAAACCAAAACATAGGGACTAAAAGGGCAACTTCATTGCTGTGTGTTTGACAATAATTTTTCCTGACCTGTAATATCAAACTTTTAAAATTAAACTGCTAATACTTTTTATAATAAATGTATAATAACAATAATTTTTTTTTAAGTTTTGGACTTATTATCGTTTTCTAGAAGCTCATTCTTTTAAGGTGCCATTTGGTTTGGCACCAATTTTTTGCTAAATATTAACTACCATGCAAGCATTTGTCATTTGCCTAAAATGTTAATCTCTGCATGACTAAATATGTACTTCATTTCATTGTAATATGAAAGGGATACCCAGTTCCTCCTACCGCTGCTGGAGCTGGCCTGCTCCAGTTCTTATGTACTGTGTAGGAATTTGATCTCCATATCCTGTAGTGCATCCCTCTTGCCACCTTTATTGGGGGTGGAGGTGGGGGAACAAGAGTCCAGTGATCCCATAAGAAATATCAATGGCTAAGTTTTGGTTTATAGATATTTAGCATAATCTTATTAATGGGTTTCACATGAGCTCACAGTGTTCTCCTATTATCCTGCCCCAGCTTTCCTCATGTTCATTGCCTACTAAATCACTAGTATTGTGTTTGGGGAGGGGGAGGCACCGTGACAATGGTGATGGCCAGACTGAAGGTCACATCTTTCAAAGCTGTCAAAAGTGTGAATCCCCAAAGGTGCTAACAAAGCAACACATCCCCCAAAGTCTGGTGGATGTCAAAGCTGTCTGTGTTCTACTCAGAAATAGAGGAAATGCCTCCTCCCTCTTCTACATGAGCCTGGCTTGTGGCTGAGTGGCACTCCCCCGTGGGAGCGCACCGGATTGGACACTTGGCCTTCTGAATACCAAGGAACAGTGCTTTGCATCTTCACATTTCATGAACTCCTTCAATTGAAAACAACTCCTTTGGCTTCTTCCTGGAGAAGCACTGGGACAGAATTATACTGGACCTACCTGGCTCATGAACCAATATCCATGGTTGCTCAGTCTCAACTCTCTTTGACCCCAGGCCTAGGGGATGCTGGAGTGGGGTGATTGGATAGAGACAGTAAAAGATGGTAATGAGACACAACAAAAATGCTTTCTTAGAGGTTAAAGTCCTCATGCAAATCCACTTTTGGTAGATTTGAGTAATTATGCCAAGGAATGTTTATTAGATTTCTATTATGAGCCAAGTTTGTGCTGGGAATGAGGAAAGGTTTGAGCAGTTTTGTATAATCTTTGCTCTTTTGAAGAGGACAATATAGGAGAGAGGAGGAACATTAAACAATTTATTTACACATGCTTAATTAAATAATTACAAGTGGTAAGTGTTAGGGAAAAAGAGACCATAACAGAGGATCTGTGGTGCAGGGAATTAGGGAAGGTGTCCTGAAAGAAGTGATGTTTGAACTGAAACCAAAGGATTAGGTGGTTTTATGATTCTGTTCATATGAAATCTCCAGAACAGGCAAATCTGTAGAGAAAAGAAATAGATTAGTGAAAAGTAATTACTGGTTGCTTAGGGCTGGCAGGAGAATTAGGGTTGGGTGGTGAGGGCTAAAAAGTTAGAGATTTATTTTTGGAATGACAATGTCAAGTAAGAAATGTCCAAACCTGTAAGAATTTTTATGAGTATATTTGAGCCAAATTGACAACAATTGCTGGGAAGCAAAATTTCAATGGATTGAGGAGGGGCTCCAGAGAATAGCAGTTTTGCACCTTATTTTATGCATTAGAATAAAAGAAGGAGACATAAAGGGGTTATATGAAATTCATTGGTGATGGATTAGGAAGGCAGAAGTAAGCCAAGTGGGGAATTCTCTGGGATTGGACAAAAAGTAAAACAGAGAAACACATACTTCTTTTACATTGGTGGGCATTGGATAGTTAATAGATAACAATTAACACAATAACAATAACAATTGTAAAGATTGATTTTTGGCTGACCTGTGTGACTCAATAGTTGAACATCGACCCATGAACCATGAGGTCACTGGTTCGATTCCCACTCAGGGCACATGCCCAGGTTGCAGGCTTGATCCCCAGTGGGGGGCAGGCAGGAAGCAGCCCCTCAATGATTCTCTCTCATCATTGATGTTTCTCTCTCTCTCTTCCTCACTCTCTGAAATCAATAAAAGTGAAAAATAAAAAAAGAAATGTTCATTTCAGTCCCTCATATGTGGTTACTTTAGAGGTCTCTGAGTTGGTAAGACTCACAATGTAGGCCTTCCCTGAGCTTGTCAGGTTTAGTATGTGGCCCATTTTCCATCCACAAAAATCTTTTTTTTTAATACTATATTTTTATTGATTTCAGAGAGGAAGGGAGAGGGGGAGAGAGGTAGAAACATCAATGATGAGAGAGAATCATTGATCAGCCGCCTCCTGCATGCCCCCTATTGGGGATTGAGCCCACAATCCAGGCATGTGCCCTTGCCCGGAATCGAACCTGGGACCCTTCAGTCTGCAGGCCAACGCTCTATCCACTGAGCCAAACCGGCTAGGGTGCCATCCACAAAAATCTAAAATTAATTGTGGTATTGGTGTGCAATTTTATGAATGGACTTTAAAAAATTAAATTGTACAATTCAAATGGATAAATTTTATGATATGTAAAATTTATCATAAAATTTATCAACAAGCCCTAGCCGACTTGGCTCAGTGGATAGAGCATCAGCCTTCGGACTGAGGGGTCCTGGGTTCGATTCCAGCCAAGGGCACATGCCTGGGTTGCGGGCTTGATCCCCAGTAGGGGGCATGCAGGAGGCAGCCAATCAATGATTCTCTCTCATCATTGATGTTTCCATCTCTCTCTCCTCCCTTCCTCTCTGAAATCAATAAAGAAATATATATTTTCTAAAAAAATTTATCAACAAAGCTGTTACAAAACAACAACAAAAAACAGATCATGTTGCTCCTTGCTTAAAAATCCCTCAATGCTTCCAATTTTGTTTGCAACAGATTCTAGCTTACTAGGTTCTTGCCAATCTCTCAGCTCTCTGTCTCATACTTTATGATTCAGTCATACTAGCTTTTTCTTTTTCTAGAACATCCCAAATTCATTACCACCATCGAGTTTGGGGATTAGCTTTTTCTTCCGATTAAGCACTCTTCCTCTATGACCTCCTTGGTTATTAGTGAAGAACCACAGTCTCATCCCCTCAGTTCCCAGTCCTGCCTCTAGTCTGATGAGATCCTCTTCCTTGGTCCTCTCTTCCCAGCTTTCCAGTTTGTGCTCTGATTTCCAGCTTGTGATAAGCAAAGCTTCTTACATATTTTTATTGACCGTACTACCTGGGAGAACTTTTCTCCTAGGGACTAGACCCTCCTAGCAAATGCTGCATTGCCTTGAGGCTCTCAGATCTGCAGATAAATTAAACACAAGAATTTATAACTTTTCCTTCAATAGTTTGAATTCAAACACCAATGACAAACAAGTGATTAGCTTTGAGTGATATAACTGGAAAGAGTCATGAATGTATTGTTTAGCCCAGGAATACTGGTACTGCTCCCTTTTGAGAAAAGCCATAAAAAAGAAGTTCCTTAGCCCCTATTCTGAGGCAGTCTGACCTAATGGACCTGCATTCTGCTTTGCTGAAACTTGCTGAGATTCCTGTTGGTGACATGACTCAGTGCATCTTGGGAAACTGCAAGTTGTTGGGAGGATAGCCACCACCTTCTTTGTCCCCTGGGGGAGTTGGGAGAGGGGGACTGTTACCCTTTCTGTGCCTTTGGGCTAAGGACCTGCCCTTTAGCGTTCCTACTGTGCTAAGGTCCAAATACAGGCAGTGCAAGACTTACTTTTATCTTAATCCTATCTGATGAATCTGGTTCTGTATGTGCTAGGAGTGGAAATCACTGCTTTCTCAACTGGAAGATGAGTCTTTAACCAGTCAAAAGTTATATTTAACTGCCTGTCAGCATTTGACCTTTACCTCCTTGATTTAAACGAATTCTGGCTATTTCCTGAGGACCTTATTAGCTCTCCAATTCTCTCAAGTGGAGGCTACATATTTCTTACATTTCTCTTACCTTAGGTTAGGCTTTCCATTTCTGCATTGCAGCTTCTTCTTCTTCTTTTATAAATATACTAGTGGCCCGGTGCATGAAACTTGTGCAGGGAGGGGGAGTGGGTTCCCTCAGCCCAGCCTGCACCCTCTCCAACTGGACATCCCTCTCACAATCTGGGACTGCTGGCTCCTAACTACTCATCTGCCTGCCTGCCTGATTGCCCCTAACTGCTCTCCCCTGCTGGCCTGATCTCACCCCCAATGCACCTCCCCTTCCAACCAATTTGGTTCTGATTGGTCAGTTTCTATGCTAGTCAGCATCAAAAGCTCCACCTCCTAGACAGCCATTGGCTCCTCACAGTTCACCCAAATTTGGTTCTGATTGGTCAGTTTCTATGCCAGTCAGCATCTCTGGGCTTATCTCTGGGCCTGATCAGAGAGGTGGGGCTGATCAGCAGCCCCCATGGAGGCCTGAAGAGAAACAAAGGCGTGGCTGCTGGCGAAGCCCAGAGAGAAATAGAGAGGCAACAGCTGCCACAGAGGCTGCGGATCAGATCCTGCCTCTCTCTGTGGGCCTCTCTTCAGGCCTGATCCACAGCCCCCTCGACAGTAAATGGTGGGTCGCTACGGCAACCCAGCACTTCCAGTGGGACTGACTTCCAGTGTTCGGTCGAGCCTTCGGTTGGTCCTTACAGTCCCTGGGTTTTTATATATTAGGACTAGAGTCTCAGTGCACAAAATTTGTGCACTGGGGGGCATTGCTCAGCTCATCTGTGTCCTTTTGCAGTCCAGGAGCCCTCGGGGGATGTCTGACTGACGGCTTAGGCCCACCTTCGGACATCCTTAGGCAGGGGTGGGCAAACTTTTTGACTCGAGGGCCACAATGGGTTCTTAAACTGGACCGGAGGGCCGGAACAAAAGCATGGATGGAGTGTTTGTGTGAACTAATATAAATTCAAAGTAAACATTATTACATAAAAGGGTACGGTCTTTTTTTTTTTTTTAGTTTTATTCATTTCAAACGGGCCGGATCCGGCCTGCAGGCCGTAGTTTGCCCACGGCTGTCCTTAGGGCTGCTGTGGAGGCAGGAAAGGCTCCCGCCACCGCCGCTGTGCTTGCCAGTCATGAGCCTAGCTTGTGACTGAGTGGCACTCCCCCTGTAGGAGTGCACTGACCATCAAGGGGCAGCTCCTGCATTGAGTGTCTGCCCCCTGTTGGTCAGTATGCATCATAGTGATTGGTCATTCTGCCGTTCGGTCGATTTGCATATTAGCCTTTTATTATATAGGATTTGTATTTATTTCAGAGAGGAAGGGATTGGGAGAGAGAGAGAGAGAGAGAGAGAAGAGAGAGAAACATCAATGATCAGAAAGAATCACTGACTGGCTGCCTCCTGTACAACTTCCACTGGGGATCAAGCCCAGAAACCTGCAACCCGGGCATGTGCCCTGGCTGGGAATCAAACCATGACCTCCTGGTTCATAGGTCAATAGTCAACTACTGAGCCACATCAGCCAGGCTCTCCTCTTAGATCTTTAATGAACTGATACTGTAGGAACCAAAGTTTCAGTGATGGCATACATTTTTTCATATCAAAATTAACTTTTTTAAAAAAAATATATTTTATTGATTTTTTATAGAGAGGAAGGGAGAGAGATAGAAAGTTAGAAACATCGATGAGAGAGAAACATCGATCAGCTGCCTCCTGCACATCTCCCCTGGGGATGTGCCCGCAACCCAGGTACGTGCCCGCAACCCAGGTACATGCCCTTGACCGGAATTGAACCTGGGACCTTTCAGTCTGCAGGCCGACGCTCTATCCACTGGACCAAACCGGTTTTGGCTCAAAATTAACTTTTGTATCTGTATTGTGAGATGTCTTCCAATGCCTCACTCTCCTCCAGGCTCAATTTTCCTGGGTAAAGTTTACAAGATCCAAATTTTGTCAGTTCCCATAATTTTCAAGTCACTTACAAATATATTGTCAGTTTTAGCCATTGTTGGTTGCCTTGTTTTCTGCCAAATTTAATTTTCCTGAGTTAATTTGGAGTTTTCAATATAATATGATTTTCTGATAGGTCTTTTAACTAAAACAGTGTCCTGCATGAGGTTAGATTCATTCCCAGTGTTATGCTGGTTTTTTCTTTTAGCAAACTTTGCATGGATTGTGTTTATATCTGGAAGCAAAAAGCAAAGATCATTAATGGACAAATGTGAAATTTAAGCACTTGGCTTGTTCAAAAATAATAGAATCAAAACATTATGATTTGTGACAAGTTTGTTGGATTTTTTAGGATTAAAAATCTTTGTTTTATAAATATGACAGCCTTATGGTTCCTACATTCTCTTTTTACCTCCATTTTTTAAAAATTAAATCTTTATTATTGAAAGTATTATATATGTCCCTTTCCCCCCTCATTGACCCCTCATAGTCTGCCCCTACCACAGGCCTCACTATCCTACTGTATGTGTCCATGGGGTGCTGGGGTCCAACCCCAGCAGGTCCAGGGGTCCCCAAAGGTGTGGACGCAGTCGGCGAAGAAGGAATGACACGGAGACAGCGTTCAGTTGATCAGCAGCCTAGCCAGGATCTCTAGCCAGGATCTCCAGCCAAGTTCTGTTCAGGATCTCCAGCGAAGTTCTGGTCTGGATCTCCAGCCAGGTTCTGTGTCCATGTTCCCTCGCTAGGTTCTGTCCAGGTTCTCCAGCCAGGTTCTGTAGCCATGTTTCCTCGCTAGGTTCTGTCCAGTTTCTCCAGCCAGGTTCGGTCACCAGGTTCTAGTCAGGTTCTCTTGCCATGTTCTAGCCAGGTTCTGTAGCCAGGTTCTGTCTCTAGGTTCTTTAGCCAGGTTCTCTCGCTAGGTTCTTTTTTTTTTTTAATGTTATTTATCTTTTTTTTAATTTTAATTAAATCTTTATTGTTCAGATTATTGCATTTGTTCCTCTTTTTCCCCCCCATAACTCCCCTCCTCCCAGTTCCCACCCCACCCTCCGCACTCACTCCCCACCCACTGTCCTCATCCATAGGTGCACAATTTTTGTCCAGTCTCTTCCCGCACCTCCCACACCCCTTTCCCCCCCCCAAGAATAGTCAGTCCATTCCCTTTCTATGTCCCTGATTCTATTATAATCACCAGATTATTTATTCACTTGATTCTTAGATTCACTTGTTGATAGATGCATGTTTGTTGTTCATAATTTGTATCTTTACCTTTTTCTTCTTCTTCCTCTTCTTAAAGGATACCTTTCAGCATTTCATATAATACTGGTTTGGTGGTGATGAACTCCTTTAGCTTTTCCTTACCTGTGAAGCTCTTTATCTGACCTTCAATTCTGAATGATAGCTTTGCTGGATAAAGTAATCTTGGTTGTGGGTTCTTGGTATTCATCACTTTGAATATTTCTTGCCATTCCCTTCTGGCCTGCAAAGTTTCTGTTGAGAAATCAGCTGATAGTCATATGGGTAGTCCCTTGTAGGTAACTGAGTTTCTTTCTCTTGCTGCTTTTAAGATTCTCTCTTTGTCTTTTGCTCTTGGCATTTTAATTATGATGTGTCTTGGTGTGGTCCTCTTTGGATTCCTTTTGTTTGGGGTTCTCTGCGCTTCCTGGACCTGTAAGTCTATTTCTTTCACCAGGTAGGGGAAGTTTTCTGTCATTATTTCTTCAAATAGGTTTTCAATATCTTGCTCTCTCTCATCTTCTGGCACCCCTATAATTCTGATGTTGGTGCGCTTGAAGCTGTCCCAGAGGCTCCTTACACTATATTCGTATTTTCGGATTCTTTTTTCATTTTGCTTTTCTGGTTGGTTGTTTTTTGCTTCTTCGCATTTCAAATCTTTGACTTGATTCTTGCGCTCCTCTGGCCTGCTGTTGGGAGTCTGTATAGTATTCGTTATTTCAGTCCGTGTATACTTAATTTCTAGTTGGTTCTTTATCATAACATCGAGGGTCTCATTAGATTTCTTGAGGATCTCACTATATTTATCGGCGGCTTCTAGACAGTTCTTAAGAGACCTTAAAAGTGTGGTTCTGAACTCAATATCCTCCATTGACAGTTTTGTCCTGTTTCTTTGTCTCCGCATTTTTTATGCTTTCTTGGTGCACCCCTAGTGGTCTTTGTGCGCAGTCTTGTTGTAGTTAAGCCTTGATTGTTGTCGGCAATACTGGGGGTGATTTGACCTCCAGGCTAACTGGCTATGAGAGTCCGCTGAGTCTGCAGTGGGAGAGCTTCTGTGCTGGATCTCTAGGGCGGTGCTAATCTAGCGTTTGCCTGAGGCTATCCGGCAAATGGCTCTGCACAGGGCTTGGGCGGGACGGGTCCCCAGGGATCTACAGGGCGGGCTGGAGCGAGCAGTTATGGCTGCTCTCAGTTCCGTCCCTAGGGGCTCTGCCTCACAGAGTCCCAGCAACCGCTGCAAACCTCGGAGAGAAAGCTGCCTTCGAGTTCCGACTGAAGCCAGACAGTCCTGCTTCTCCCGTTTGAGTCTGGGTCCCTAGAGACTCGCCTCGATCTGGAACTCAGAGTCTGAAACTCCCTCCAGATTGAAAACAACAATCGCGCCCTCCGCCTCCAGCCCGCTCCGCGTGCACTCCGCACCTTAGTATTTCACTTCAGCACTGCGCCTCCTCTGAGTCTGGGTATGGTATTCTCTTTCCTCCTAGTTGTAGAATTTCCCCTCAGCCAGCCTTCCTGTGGTTCTGGATCTCGCTAGGTTCTGCCTCTAGGTTCTGTGGCCAGTTTCTGTCCAGGATCTTTTGCCATGTTCTCTCCAGCGAAGTTCTTCTGCCCCTGTGTTCTGTGTGGGTTCTGTGTCTAGGTTCTGTCTCTAGGTTCTGTGGCCAGTTTCTGTCCAGGATCTTTTGCCATGTTCTCTCCAGCGAAGTTCTTCTGTCTCTAGGTTCTGTGTAGGTTCTGTGTCTAGGTTCTGTGTGTAGGTTCTGTGTCCTGTTGTCTTGTTACATCTGTATTTATACCAGTTGATTCCAATCCTATCAATCTCTATTCCAAAGGTTAGGGCGTTTCTTATCTCCATTCCAGGGAGTAAAGATTATGTAGCTTAAGCATGATTGTTCATAGTTAAAGTGATTAATTACCCGCCTGGCACTTAGTTAAGGGGTTTTATTCCCTCCCTACCTTCAGGGGAAAATCCCTACCTGGGGAAACAACCTTTCTCAGAGAGGTGACCTTGGTCAAAACACATAGTGCCAAGAAGGTGAGCAAACATATTAAGAACAGTATGCCATATATGCCAGGTCCCTTGAAACAGCAAGGATGGACCGGCTCCCAGCAATGGGGTATGCATATATGCATATAAGTTCTTTGGTTGATCTTTTTTTTAAAACATATTTTTATTGATTTCAGAGAGGAAGCAAGAGGGAGAGATAGAAACATCAATGATGAGAGGGTATCATTGATTGGCTGCCTCCTGCTAGCTCCCTGGGTATGGAGACCAGAACCTAGGCATGTGCCCTTGACCAGAATCGAACCCGGGACCCTTCAGTCTACAGGCCGATGCTCTATTCACTGAGCCAAACCAGCTAGGGCTGGTTGCTCTCTTCCTACCCACCCTCTCCCATCTTCCCTCTTAGCATTTTTTTTTTTTAGGGTGTGGCAAGCCGGCACAGCCATTGCATACTCAGCCCCACATTGGGTGCCTTATGTGCCGAGCCAGCTCAGCCAGGTTCAGTGAGCCTGAGAGGGGGCAGTGAAGGATTGAGAAAAGACAGACAAGACTATGAAAGCTGGGTCTGGGTGGGACGCTGTCTTCTCTGATGGAGAGCTAGTGATAGTGCCATGGACTACAAGCTGTGTCTTTATTTTATAGCCAGATTCCATGAGGCAAAGTAAGGGAGTGGTCAATATGTTTACACTGTTCTAATCTACTCAATTACATGCACCTGAACTCTATCAAGTCCACATTACTCAGACACGTGGGGCCACGTGTTCCGACCAGAGTTTCAAGCTTACAGCTATAACTGTTGGTTATAATTGTGCTGGGAGGGCTCTGCCATCCAACCTGGGACTTGCACGTGGCCATGAGAGGACTGTGCCCTCTCATTAGTCCAAGGCTTGAACCTATCCAAACACTGTAGCCGCTCTCCACATTAGGGCCTTCCGGTGAAAGCCGGAAGACCTGCTGGACAAATTCAAAAAGAGCTGTAAGCACTTGAGCATTTTTTAAAAATGTATTTTTATTGGTTTCAGAAAGGAAAGGAGAAGGAGAGAGATAGAAATATCAATGATGAAAAAAACCATTGGTTGGCTGCCTCCTGCACGCCCCACACTGGGAATTGAGCCTGAAACCCGGGCATATTGCCTTACCAGGAATCAAACCCTTATCCTCCTGGCTTCTAGGTCAACGTTCAACCACTGAGTCATGCCAGCCAGGCCAGCATTTTTTTTTTCTTTCATAAATTTACTAAAATTTCTCTAACATGGTAAGTTTTTCCCAGCTCGACTAAAGGGATTTTCCATCTAATGACTTTTCATTTGAGCTTTATTCTATTGAATTCCTTTAGGATTGGATTTTGTTTATAGCAATAATCTTATTTTTTTTTCTTAATGCTTTTGAAATAGGAATTTTGAGGGGTGAAATAGGCAGGTTTAGGAAATTTTTAAAATTAAGGGGGTCCATGGAAAAAGCACAGGGCTACAGAGTAGCAGAAGGTATATTTCCATAGAATAGGGGACCTGAAAAGCTGCAACAGGTATATTTCCATGAATGAGGGAGCTGGAAACAGCAAAAGATCTATATTTACAAAATAAAGGGAAGGAAGCCATTCATTCAAAAGGAGAAGAAATCCTAAAAGGGAATAGGAAAACAATAAGAAAGGAGGGGAGGAAATGTGAGGTTCCACCTTTGAGCCCAGGAGTTACTATAGTAACCAGTCTAAGGGAATAGTGACCAATCAGAGGGGATATCAAGGCACAAAGATCTGCAGCCTTTATAAGCTGTAGGAAAAAGGAGCTCAGTGGGACTCTTTCCTTTTCCCCACGTGGGAGTTGTTCTTCAATAAATTTCCACCTTTGCTATACCACCTTCTGTCTGGGGATTCATTCTTTGACTCCGTCCGACAAGAGCCCGGGAACTAGTCTGCCCAGGAGAATACTGTGTGTTTTCCAGTCCAAAAATTGCGTTTCATAAGCACTGAGCCAAACTGGCCAGGGCTAAAAAACAATTAAAAAAAAAGATTGTAAAACAAAGTTTTGAAGGGTTGATGAGTTAGGGCAGGGGCTGGAATTCTAGGATTCCAGTAGAATTAGGACAACCTAAATTTCCTTTGTGGGCAAGCATTTAGAATTTGGAGTGCTTGAAATATCCGAAGACTGGAGAGAGTTACAGAAAAGATCTTCACCACATGCCTGTAAACTATTATTCTACTCCGTACAAATTTTAAGATGTGGCCTGTGGTTGGCGTGAGGCTTAAATCAACAAAGGTTTTCGAAGAGCACAGCAGGTGCTGGCTGCCATTTAAAATTTCTTTTTTATTGCTGACAGTATGGCTGTCAGAGGGCACTGTAATGGTCCTTGCAGATAGCAGACGTAATTCCTGTCCTTCACGGGTGCATTTTGAAAAAAAAAAAAAAAAGTTCATTTGGTCAGGGTGATGACTAGCAAGTTACTCGGAGTGCTTAGTAAAGGCTGAGATAGGGGTCAGTCCAAACTGCTGTTGGAAACACATAAGCTAGAGTGGTGGTTTTTCAACTTTTTGGTCTCAGGACCTTTACACACACTCTTAAAAATTACTGAGGGACTTCCAAGAGCTTTTGTTTATATGGGTTAGTTACACTTATTGACGTTTACCCTCTTAGAAATTAAACCTAAGCAAAATGACATTTGAAAACAATTCGCTGTGATCACATATAGCTATGATGAAAAACATTTTCCCCAAAACTTAATAGAGTGGCACTGTTTTACATTTTTGCAAATTTCTTCAACGTGTGGCTTATGAGATGGCTGAATTCTCATTCTTGCTTCCTTATCGTTTTGGTTTAAAGAGATCAAAAAAGTTTGGCCTTATCCATATGGAATGGCAAAAGGACTCAAGAGTCTCTGAGAAGTCTTGGGGACCTCTCAGGGGGTGCCCCGGCCACACTTTGAGAACTGCTGACTTGGGCCAGAAATGTTTCTTGGAGGCGGCAACTTGAGTCCTGAAGGACACCAGCCATTGAGGGTGGAGGTGGCTCCGGCTGGGACTTCTGTGCCGCGCCAGCAGGGGCTCTTGGGCAAGAGGCTTTCCTTTTTCCTTCTCTGCAAAGTACCGGGGAGCAGATCTGCCCCTCGATATCACACTAACGATGAAGCCTCGCTGCTTATTACACCCGAGAAAAAGAAGACCATCCCTTCGCCTCTCCCCTTCCGGCTGCCGGCGAGGTGAAAGCTAGAAGCCCGCGGGCGGTACGCGGTCGTGTAAAAGCTTAGGAACCGGGCGGAGGCGAGTCGGAGCGCGGCCGCCGGGGGCCCCGCAGAGGCGCAGCGCGGCGCGGGAGGGCCCACGGTGCGCAGGCGCGGCGGCGGCTCCGGCCGCGGCCCCGGAACGGTAAACAGAGGGGTCACGTGACGCGGGCTGGCTTTTACCCCCGCGCCGCCGCCGCACGCCGATGGCTGTGGGGTCTCGCACCGCCGTCCAGTCCCCGCGAGGCGAGCGACCCTCGGGTTCCGGGCGGCGGCGGCTGCAACGAGGACTGGGAGGGCGGCGCAGAAGCCAGGAAGGTGTCGTCAGCAGCAGCCGCCCGACCCCGTGAGGAGAAGAGGCTGTGGCAGCGACGCAGACGTCCTGCGCATACCCCCTCTCCGCGGCACCCACCGGGCCCCCTCCTCCTCCTCCTCCTCCTCCTCCTCCTCCTCCTCGGCGGCGGCCACCATCTTCCTCTTGCTGCCAGTGGTAGCGCTCGTCGGCGGAGCTGGGTGAGTTGCGGCTCTGGCCGCGGCCAGCGAGACGGGCAACCCTCCCCTCCCCCATCCCCTTCCACACGCTCGACGCCTCGGCTCCTCTCCCCGCCCCTCCCGCGGCGGGCACTCCGCGCCTCTCCCCGGCGCGGCGGGGAGAGCTCTCTGGCCTCTTGCGTAACGTCCTCGGCCTACCCGGGCCGCGCCTCCGCCGCCCGGGACCGTTTGGACCGCGGGCTGGGGAGGGAGGGCGGGAGGGAGCCGCGGTGGCGAGGTCGCCGCGCGGAGGGTCGGGACCGCGGTCTCTCCCCGGTCCCGGCTCCCGCTCCCGGGCCCTCGGGGGTGAGTGTGTCCCGTCGCTGCCGCGCGGGCGAGCAGGCCTGGAGGCGCGGCGGGCCTGGCCGGGAAGGCCCGGCCTGCAGGCCCCGACCCTGCCCACTCGGGCCTCTTCCCTCCCGGGGAGCCCGGCCATCGAGCTTGGGGCCCTGGGTCCGGGGAGGCCGAGTGCGGTTCCCGCGTTTGGAGACGGGGGAGTTGGCGCTCCATCCATCCTCTTCCTGCCGCGCGCTTTTGTGCTCGGGAGCCAAACTGTCGACGCCTTTTTTGCTGAGGTTGGAAAGGAGAAGCCTGGGGCCCGGCCTCCCGAGGACCCGTGTCATTGACCGAACCACTTGTCGCTGTGTGCGTGTTGCTAATGGTGCCCAGTCACTAATCACCTGACACGCACCGGGGGCGGGGGCGGCGAGGAAGGGGGAGAAGCGGGGAGCCCCGCGCAGCCCCGGCCCGGCCCCTGCCTGCCGCCTTCGGCCCGGCCCGGCCCGGCCCGAGGAGCCTTTCCTGCCTTCGGGTGGGAAATGCCATTTCCTAGGGACTTAGGGTTCGAGGTCATTTGAGCTTGGTGTGTGGGTGCCGTTCAGGAATCATTCGCAGAATACGACCATGGATGGCTAGGGAGAGTCATTCTTGTAAGTAGCAACAAAGCTTTTCTCTCCGCCTGGCCCTCGTTCATCTTCATCACGTGTAGAGAGGCTTAATTTGCAATGAGGCATAGGTCATTGGACCTTCACCAGAGAAATTTACCACCTTGTTTTTAAGCTAAAAAAATAAATAAATAAAATGATATGGCAAACTACTGGGGAATACTTAAGTACTACGTTCTATTTGGTTACTATTTGGGGGAGGGGGGGCGAACTTGCCTTTTTCCCAAACTGGTTGGTTGAGATCTTCCAAAATAGGACGCCTCCATTGCTCATTCATTTCCTACCATTTTTTTTTTTTTTGATAGTTGACAGGTATTTGGGATTGCGAAAATGTTTGGATGTGTGTGTGTAGTAGAAAAGAGACACGAGTCAAAGAGCCAGGAGACCTTTGTAGTAGTCTTTTGTTTTTGAACTTGTAGCTTCATTCCAGAGCCCATAAGGTGTTGCATGAAGGTTGTTAGTTAAAGTAGTAATTTTTAACATTCACTGCCACGTGGACCTTTTCTGAATTTACTGTTTTTCTCAGTTCTTTTGTTTACTGGCCATATGTTAATTTCCCTCCACCATCTATCACTATTACTGCTTTGAACTGCATACTCCATTTCCCCAAGATAGTAACAGAATTTAAAGGGGGATTTTAGGAGTTATTATTGCACGCACAGTTCAGTGGATTCCTTAGCAGCAGGAAGTTGGCCATTTTTTAAGGATGCAGACTTACAACCTTAGATTTTGATCTTTATTTGATAGCTGTACTGGAGAATTGTCAAAAGGATAAAAAAATGAGTTAGTGATAGGGCCAGTTTTCCCATTCCTTGCATGCTTTATAGGTCCGTTTATTGAAGAGCACGGGCATGTGATTTATTATACTGCTTTTGCATCCTTATGGAGGATAGTGAACTTCTTTATCACACTGAATTAATTATGCATTCCATGCTGTTTGGATAGACCTCAGCTAACTTTAGCTGATCCTGTAGTATACTCATCGGGTTGCAGATTCAGATACCTCAAATCTAAGAGAATGTAGGTGAAAAATAGTTTTAGTCAAATTCAAATTTCAGGATAGAAAAATTGAAAGGAATTTGTATGTTAATTACTTATAACCATACTATTAAAATTTAAATTGTATTTAATGTTGGAATCAGCTAGGAAAGGTTAATCTTTGCTTATGTAATAGCTTTTTAATAAAACAATTGATTAAAGTTGGAAGGAAGCAAGTGATTTGGATTAGTGCAAAATTTAAGAGTTTAGATTTTTACATTGTATGGGTTATACTTGGAAAAACTGGCAAATGTAAATTATGTATGCAGTTCTGTTTTGGGGGGGGGTACTAAAATATAGATAATGGTTATCTTCCTTGACATGGTAATATGGCGTTTGCCTTTTTGATACATTTTGCTTTTATTAATTTTTTAAAAATTTTATTGATTTCAGAGAGGAAGGGAGCGGGAGAGAGAGAATCACCAATGATGAGAGAATCATTGATTTGGCTGCCTCCTGCACACCCCACACTGGGGATCGAGCCTGCAAACTGGGCGTGTGCCTCAACCCGGAATTGAACCATGACCTCCTGGTTCATAAGATTGACTCTCAACCACTGAGCCATACCAGCTAAGTGGTACATTTGGATTTTTTAAGTGTACTGTTTTGTCTTCAGAAAGATTTCTCATGAAATTCTTTTTACTTAAGGTTTGGAGATATCTTTTCTATATTTTGGGGATAATGAGTTTTATTGATTAGCATCTCAGGTTTGTGGATTATCATAACTACTTCACCACACACTGTCAGGGAGTTCAGGGTTCTTGGAGTCCTGTTTTCTTTTCTTTTTTAAAAAATATTTTTTTATTGATTTCAGAGAGGAAGGGAAAAGAAGAAAAGGGTAGAAACATCAATGATTGGCTATCTTCTGCATGCCCCTCACTAGGGATCGAGCCCGCAACCTGGGCATAATGCCCTGACCGGATTTGAACTGTGCATGACCTGGTTCATAGGTTGATACTCAACCACTGAGCCACCATAGCTGAGTGCTGTTTTCTAAATATTTTCATGCATCTACATTTCAAGAATTCTCACATTTGGTTGCTGGATTTCTTTTCTTGGGCTCTATTTCTCTTTTATTTCTTGGAGCACCCTCTGAGGATCCTGGAGTAACTTTTCAAAAGCATAGACATTTTACATTTTAACTACAAAATTGACTTGGCAAATTGTTACACATTTATGATACTGGTGCATTTTTGAGAGCAGAAATATATTCTTTTTTAAATTGTTGCCCTGTGATTAAACAGGGAAAGATATCGATAGTATTGAATTGATTCAAAGTATTTGAGCTCCACGTGCTGTTTGTACTCTCAAGGAACATTCTAGATTGAGAAAAAGATTTAGAGAAATGAGGTGTTAAATCATATTAGAGTTATTAGAGTTAAAAGCTATTGTATGAGAAATTGCCCAGAGTATGGACTGGAAATTCTATGCATTGTGCATTTAATTTAGATTATCTTGTAATAAGGGAATTTAAATTTTTATGATAATTTGTATAATGCAGAGGGGATGAAAAGAGAAAGTTAAGTAAAAACTTCAAACTATTACAAGTTTTAATATCTTAGCACAAATATAACTATCAGACGGTTTTGTATGACATAGTAGATTGTACAGGAAGGCAAAACTTTAGAGTCTTTTTAAAAATATATTATTTTTTAATATTTTTATTGATTTCAGGGAGAAAGGAAGAGAGAGAGATAGAAACATCAATGATGAGAATCATTGATCATCTGCCTCCTGCACAACCCCCACTTGGGGGGGGGGGGGTCAATCCTGTAAACTGGGCATGTGCCCTGACCGGGAATTGAACTGTGATCTCCTGGTTCATAGGTCGACACTCAACCATTGAGCCATGCCAGCTGGCTAGAGTTTTAATTCATTCATAATTTGTGTGAGCTGGCCACATGAAAACATTCTAATATTGTAGGCTGAAAATAAATGGCGAAGTTTGTAGTTGATAATTTGTAAAATGTTTATACACATAGAGGATAGCCATTTTATTTTTTATGTGTAGGGAGGGGCTAAATGCATATTTCCTAATTTATTTTGGAAGAAGTGTACATCACTTTGTTTCCAGTATTTTTATTTATTTATTGATTTCAGAGAGGAAGGGAGAGGGAGAAAGAGATAATGAGATGGAATCATTGATTGGCTACCTCCTGTGCACCCCCTACTGGGGATTGAGCCCACAACCCACCATGTGCCCTTGTCTAGAATTGAACCCGGGACCCTTCAGTTCACAGATCGATGCTCTATCCACTGAGCCAAACCAGCTAGGGCTGTTTCCAGTATTTTTTTAAGGTTTCATTAATGGTATATTAACAACATAAAAATATGTTATGCAAGCAGAGTGCATAAAGTGCAGACTTGGGAATCATACTGCCTGGGTTCTGATTTAGGTATACCGGGTATGTGACCTTAAGCAAATTATGTAATGGTCGGATCTCATTTTGCTCTTCTGTAAAATAGAAATAATAATTGCACTTACCTCACGGAGTTGTTGTGAGGAACAAATGAGATAATGCATAGAGCCTGGTTGGTACCTTGTACATGCTAAATACATCTTAGTTTGAACTACTATTACTTAGGCCATAGTTTTAGTGGTGAGTTGCTTTCACTGTTTTTATGGTTAATCCAAACTGTTAATGCTTCCCATAATGTCAGTAGGATATGGTTGTAAACTTTTTTTTGGTAAGTATGTTTTTACTGATTTTAGAGAAAGGAAGGGAGAGGGAGAGAAGGGTAGAAACATCAGTGATGAGAGAGAATCATTGATCGGCTGCCTCCTGCACACCCACCTACTGTGGATTGAGCCAGCATATGCTCTCACCGGGAATCATCCATGATCTCTTGGTTCATGGGTCCATGTTCAAGCTCAACCACTGAGCCACACCAGCTGGGATGGTTGTGAACTTTAAAGTTACGCCTTAGTACTGTTCACCTTACACTTGATAGTTCTTTTTCTGGGTTCTTGGTTCTGCTTTGGTATTAGTAAGTCATATACCTTGGATTTTTATATATTATTTTTCCTGATAAATTCAGAAAAGAAGTTGTGATTCTTGGCTTTTTCTTATGAAATCTTGTTAATAGATTCTAACCAGTGAAACTTTACCATAATTTAACATGGGTATGCAGAACAGGTGATTAGGTTGTATCACTTCGTGGAATTTTTGTCATATCACATGGCGTAACCACTTAGTGATTTTCCTTGACTTTACATTGGAAGGGTAACCTATTATTTCCTTTTAATGTTACCATATCATGGTGGTTAAGAACTGACTTTTGAGTCAGAGTGGATTTGAGTCCCAGCTCTGTTACTTACTTTGTAATATTGTGTGTAACTTTGCTAAGCTCTATCCTCTCTCATAAATTGAGAATGTAATAGTACCTGCCTAATTGTGTGGTTGTGAAGACTAAATGACGTTATGCACTTAAATGAATGTAGCACAGTGCCTTACACATAATAATCATTCAATTTAATTTTACAAAGAGATAATAAATACAGGGTACTGTTAAATGCATTGACTCTTGAATGAAATTCTGGGTTCAGATTTCATCTCTACCACTTACTATGTCAAGTCATTTTATTTTTATTTTTATTGATTTAAGGGAGGAAGGCAGAGGGAAATAAAAACATCAGTGATGAGAGAGTCATTGATCAGCTGCCTCCTGCATGCCCCCTGCTGGGGATCCAGCCCACAACCTAGGCATGTGCCCTTGACAAGAATCAAACCTGGGACCCTTCAGTCTACAGGCTGATGCTCTATCCAATTAACCAAACCAGCTAGGGCTCAAATAATTTTTTTGATTCCACTTTTATTTTATTTTTTGTATAATTGGGATTATAATACAGCATTGGTAGGAGGATTATATTAATACATGTTGAGCAGAGTTTCTTAATCTCAGCATTTATTTTTGGGGGGCAGGTTAATTCTTTGTTGTGGGGCTTTCTTAGTGCATTGTAGTATATTTATTAGATGTCAGCCTTCCCTCTCCAGTTGCTATGACCACAAATGTCTCCATACAATTCCATATTTAATTTAGATTATCTTTTAATGGTCAAGGGATTTAAGTTTTTATGATCATTGGTATAATGAAGATGGGAAGAAGAGAAATAGCTAACTAAAAATTTCAAAATATTACACAGGAGTTTTAATTTCTTAGCAGTGTATCTCTTAAAAAAAATACATTTTTATTGATTTCAGAGAGGGAGAGAGAGAGAAACATCAGTGATGAGAGAATCATCCATCAGCTGCTTCCTGTATGCCCCCTACTGGGGATCAAGCCCACAACCTGGGTATGTGCCCTTGACCAGAATCAAACCTGGGACCCTTCAGTTTGCAAGCCTATCCTCTATCCACTGAACGAAACCAGCTAGGGCCAGTCTATCTTTACTAGACAATTTTGCATGGCATAGTAGATTGTACAGATTGGCCAAATGTTCTCTGGAGGGATGTAATCACTTCTGATTAAAAACTGATGTAAAGCATGTAGGATAGTTCCTGGCATGAAGTTAGAGCACATTAAGTTTTACATTTTGTCATCATTAGTAGTAGTGGTATTTTTATTTTTCTTCTCTTTCTGCTACTAGTACTACTGCTGCTGCTGCTGCTGCTGCTACTACTACTACTACTAGTACTACTACTGCTTATTAGAAATTTGTTCATTGTAAGCATGCTTAATTAATTGATGGCTTAATTTAAACTGTGGTGTAAGGGCTGGAAGGCACCAAGTAGTTGTTTCATTCCTAGGGCCTTTGCATTTAAGTCTTTGCCTGGGTTGCTGTTTCTCTTATGCATGGATCATTTCTTCATTTCAAGTTTTGGCTCACAGGTTTCCCTGTTAGCAGGTCCTTCATTTACCATCATTTACAGAATGCCCTCTTTAACCTTAACCCCCCCCTTCCCAAATCACTATTACCCTATAGTCTACACGAGACAGCTTCCTAATACGATAACCTGTTAGGCCTTTTGATTGCTTTAGCGATTTAATTTTTAGGTTTATATGTACTATTTTTTTTTAAAGAAGATAAGATATCTAGTTTTACTTGAAGATGTTTCTGAAAAGTTGAGCTACTCTTAATTTACTCTTAAGTTAAAGGGGATCTTTGTAGAAATGCATTATTGTTGTTGGTACTTTCTAAATCTTATCTTTTTACATTCTGTTCATACATGAAACACTTGGAAAACAATGTATGCTGGTTTCATGAGTGTAAATGAAAGTATAATTCTTTGAGAGTTCAGATGAAACAAGCATTTTAAAGTGGGATCTATCTCCAGACTTAGGTTAAATTTTATTCAGAATCTTAGAACTAATACTTGAATCTTTCTAAATGGTCCATTAGGATCAAAGTTGGCTGTATATAATTAGCAAATGCTATTCTCTTTGCCTGAGTATCTTCTGGACTTTTAGGAGCCAGCACTCACATAACCTGCTTAGCTTTTCTTGTCTCAATGATTTTCACCTTTCTCTGTGATACTGTCTGCAGCACTTCAATATAACACTTTTATATTTTGTTGTGATATTTACATGTATTACTTTTTATGTCTGTCCTCTGTTTTGGGGTGTGCGTTCCTTGAGTTAGAGACGGGTTTGTTTCACTGGCACCTATGATGCTTAATAATTAAACTATGAATAAATGAGTAATTTTAAATTAAGCAGATTATCCAATTTCCTGATTTAGATTGATACATTTATTATCTGTAACCATGAGGTGTGACTGTGAACTCAGAAATATTTTCTGATTTTAGCATATATGTACTGGTCTAATTGGATATGTATATTTTATTAGCCACCTAAAATAGACCCTAGATAGACTTGTTATGTTTTAATTATTAAATTTATAATCCCAAATATAAGGAAGCATTTAAAATTTCAATGTAAGAAATAGGAATTTGTTTAAATCAAGTTGACTAATAGTCTATTTAATTAATCAACTCAAGTTTTCTTAATTAGATTTGATTATCTTTGTCTATTTACATTACTAGGTATCTCAGGGCATTATATTTTAGATTGTGTTTATTTTTTTAAAAAAGGACTAATTTTGGAATAATTTCAGAGTTATAGAAAAGTTGCAGACATTGTATAGAATTTCTATATACCCTTTATTTAGTTTCCTTTATTGTCTTATCTGACATGCCAGTGCCTTTATCAGAACTAGAGATTAACATTTGTACATTACTATTAGCTGAATTCCAGACATTATGATTTTACCAGTTTCCCAACTACTGTCCTTTTTCTATTTCATTTTAAATGTGTGTTAATATTTCTATAATTGGCTAACATTTGTTTTTCAATTTAGCATGTGAGTTTTTTTTTTTAATATATTTTATTGATTTTTTTACAGAGAGGAAGGGAGAGGGATAGAGAGTTAGAAACATCGATGAGAGAGAAACATCGATCAGCTGCCTCTTGCACACCCCCAACTGGGGATGTACCCGCAACCAACGTACATGCCCTTGACCGGAATCGAACCTGGGACCTCTCAGTCCGCAGGCCGACGCTCTATCCACTGAGCCAAACCGGTTTCGGCTGAAATTGATTTTTTAAAATAAATTATTTTATACCTCCATTAAATGTTACTTTCAAGATAGTCTTGTGGGATGTCTGTATACTATTATTTTTGCATTCTACTTTTGGAATTGCCCCAGAGCCACTTATGAAAAATCAGTCTTACTAATTTATAACAATTTCACAAAATACTAGTCTTGTTATGTTTCCTGTAGATATTGTTGTCTTTGGACCCATAGGTTTGAGTTGCTTTGCTCTGTTTTGTCTTAGGAACATTCCCAGTCTTACTGGCCTATTAAAGGTGTTTCACACAATGCTTAACATTTGTTGAATAAAGGTATTGTTAAAAAAGAAATTTAACTTTCTGTGATATCATTCTTTCTCAGTGTTTGACCATGGAAGCTTTTTCCCCCCTCATATGCTTACTTAAATCCAGGAAAGCACACTTTATAAGTAATACTTGTTTTGGCAAAAAAAAGAAAAAAAAAAAAAGAAAAAAAGAAAAAAGAAAAAACAGCCAGAAAGTTTTGTTTCACCCATCTTATTTACAATATGCTTTACTACTTTTCTTAATTGATCTTCTTTTTAAAAATGTGTTTTAATGATTTTAGAGAGAGGGAAGGGAGAGGGAGAGAGGGCTTGAGACATCAATGATGAGAGAGAATCATTGATGGGCTACCTCCTGCACGACCCCTACTGGGGATTGAACTGCCAACCCAGGCATGTGTGTCCTGATCTGGAATCAAACCATGACCTCTTGGTTCATGGGTTGATGCTCAATCATTGAGCCATACCAGCTGGACTCTTAATTGATCTTTAAAGAGTAAATATTGTCTACTGTTGAGATTTAAAAATATGCCATAGGCTCTGAAGGTACTTCTAGTAAAGGGGTTTTGGGATTGCTCACTAATAGCAGTATTATTGAGGAAAAAATATTGCTCACCTGATCAATGTTTTGAATGAGCTGGTATTTCTTATAGCTGTGTGATTTCAAGCTGTGTGATCTTAATTTCTGAATGTTCTGAATGTCCCCACCGTTTGAAGCACACACAGACAGTATTTGCGATAACAGAAAGGCTGACCTCAGGTGAAGTTTATAGAGTTTACCAGACACATGATATTGTGGGATGCCTTATGGGATGTCTGTATACTATGGCAAGATGGCAATGAATGCATTTTTAGGAACTGAGCATACCATTTTTAGAAGGAGTGTTAATAATTTTTTTCCAAGAGCTGAAATTGTCTTTTTGATTCTTCTGAGAAAAAGAGGATTACTAATTTGGATGCAGCTCCGAAGAGGAGGTAGTTTTGGACTGTTGTAAACTTTGAATTCCAGCACATTTAGCTATATAAATTCATCGATCATTCTGGCTACATCATTTGTAAAGATTTAGTAAACCTTTTGTAAATTATTTTTAATTACTAGAAATTTATTTTACTAAATAATAAATGGAACATGAAAACAGTGGGAATGTTGGTGATGTGTGATAATTGAGCCTCTCTTAGGCACTGGGATTAGATAGTTTTAGGGAAGTAAAACTTTTCCTGACTTTTTCACCAGCATTGTAAGCTATAATTTCCTCTTGATCTTATAAAGAGAATGCATGTAAAATAAATAGTCATCAATTAGATAACATTTTATTTCAGTGCCTTATCCTATCTAATAAAAGAGAAACATGGTAATTGGCATACGACCGCTACCCTTCCCATTGGCTAATCAGTGAGATATGCAAATTAACTGTAAGCCAAGATGGCGGCCGGCAGCCAGGCAGCTTGAAGTGAACATGAGGCTTGCTTGCTTCAGTGACGGAGGAAACCAACGTTCCCCGCCTGCCGCTGCAGGCCTCTGAGCTGGCAGTTTGAAACATAGTTACAAAAATAGAAGCTAAACAAAACCCCAGAAACCAGCTTTCAGCTAGCCAGGATCTCAGACCTGGAGTTGATACAGAGTTTCGATTGTAGAACCAAAACAAACCAGATACCTGCTTTCAGGAGCTGAGGCCTAAGAGCTGGAGCCTCAGAGCTAAAGCTGGCTCAGAATAAAAAAAGAAAAAGAAAAAAAGGAGCAGTTGGGAGCTTCAGTCCCAGCCTGAAAACAGCCCTCAGCCCCTCACCCAGACTGGCCAGGCACCCCAGTGGGGACCCCAACCCTGAAGGGTGTGTGACCAGCTGCACACAGCCATCATCCTCTCATCCAGGCTGGCCAGGCACCCCAGTGGGGACCCCCACCCTGATCCAGGACACCCTTCAGGGCAAACCAGCCAGCCCTACCCATGCACCAGGCCTCTATTCTATATAGTAAAAGGGTAATATGCCTCCCAGCACCGGGATCAGCGGAGCCGCGAGGTCTCCCGGCACCGGGATCAGCATGACAGGGGGCAGCGCCCAAACCCCCTGATAGCCCTGCGGCTCTGTGTGTGACAGGGGCAGGGCCACAACCTCCCTATCGGCCCTACCCTGTTCCTGACAGGGGAAGGCACCCCAACCCCCTGATTTGCCCTGCTCTGTGCCTGATAGGGGGGAGCTCCCCAACGTCCTGATCGCCCTGAGGCTCTGTGTGTGACAGGGTGTGGCGCCCCAACCCCCCCACCCCACGGGCCCTGCTCTGTGTGTGACGGGGTAGAGCCATAACCTCCCCATTGGCCCTGCCCTGAGTGTGAGAATGGCGGCGCCCCAACCCCCTGATCGGCCCTGCTCTGTGGGTGATAGAGGGTGGCGCTCCAACCCCCTGAGCCGTCCTGCTCGGTGCGTGACAGGGGGAGCTCCCCAACCCCCTGATGGGCCCTGCTCTGTGCGTGACGGGGGGGAGCTCCCCAACCCCCTGATGGGCCCTGCTCTGTGCATGACTCAGCCCGGCCTGTGCCCTCTCGCAGTCTGGGACCCCTCGGGAGATAACGACTAGCTGGCTTAGGCCTGCTCCCAGGTGGCAGAGGGCAGGCCTAATCCCTAGGTGTAGCCCCTGGTCAGGCTCAGAGCAGGGCCGATTGGGGAATTGGGGTGCCTGATGGGCAGGGCCAATCAGGGGGTTGGGGCGCTGCCCCCTGTCATGCACAGAGCAGGGCCTGCTCTGTGCGTGACAGGGTGGCGCCGCAACCTCCCCATCGACCTTGCCTTGAGTGTGACAGGGGGTGGTGCCCCCCCCCACCCATCGGCCCTACCCTGAGCGTGACTGAGGGCGGCATCGCAACCTCCCAATCCGCCCTGCTCTGTGCATGACAGGGGGCGGCGCCCCAATTCCCCAATCGGCCCTGCTCTGAGCCTGGCCAGAGGCTGTACCTAGGGATTAGGCCTGCCCTCTGCCACCCGGGAGCAGGCCTAAGCCAGCTGGTCGTTATCTCCCGAGGGGTCCCAGACTGCGAGAGGGCACAGGCCGGGCTGAGGGACCCCCTCTCTCCCCCGAGGGCACAATTTTTTGTGTTTCGGGCCTCTAGTCCTATATAATAAAGAGGTAGTATGCAAATTAATGCTCATGCCCTCATAAGATGGCTGCCAGCAGGGGGGTGAGTGAGGAACGACCAAACGACTGAACAAGCAGGCTGTGTGGGGCGACCAGGCCGGCAGGGGTGGCAGTAAGAGGCAACCAGGCTGGTGGGGGTTGGGGGAGGGTGCAGTTGGGGGCAACCAAGCCGGCGGGGGTGGGGGGGCAGTTAGGGATGATCAGGCTGGCACGCTGAGGCAGTGAGGGGCGATCAGGCTAGCGGAGGGGGGGGGGGACAGTTAGGGGCGACCAGGCAGGCAGGCAGGTGAGCGATTAGGAGCCAGTGGTCCAGGATTGTGGGATCCCAGATTGGAGAGGGTGCAGGCTGGGCTGAAGGTTCCCCCCCCTCCCCCCCCCCGCATGAATTTCATGCATCAGGCCTCTAGTTTTAATATAAATACATTGTAGAAGAGGTATTGAGATCTGTCTGTTTAGAAGAGGATTACTTTTTGTGAGAGAAAATTTTCTTTCCTTTTTAAAAAACTTAAAATTCAGTTACAATAAGTGCATCCATTTAAAATGAACAGGTTGATGAATTTTGGTGGATATATATACATTCATGAAATGACTACCACAATCAAAATTTAGGATAGTTTCATTATAAATTTCAAAGTATCTTCCTGTTCCTTTGCAGTCCATCCCTCTCTTATTCAAAGCCCAAGGCAACCACTGATTTGTGGGAAAATAGTTTTTAAAGGAGAGCCTTTAGCCTACTAGGTCTGTGTTGCTCAGTTGGTTGGGAGTCATCCTGTGCACTAAAAGGTTGCTGGTTCAATTCCCAGTCAGGGGACATGCCTGGGTTGAGGGCTTCATTCCCGGTGGGGGGCGTGCAGGAGGCAGCTGAGCAATGTTATGCTGTCACAACAATGCTTCTTCTCCCTTTCGCTCTCTCTAAAAATCAATAGGCTATTCTTAAAACAAAACACAAGCGCCTTCAATGAATCAAATCTAGTCAGTTTTAGCTAGGTAGCTCAGTGTGTAAGGATTATGGCCTTGGGCTGTGGAACTTGTAAACCTATTTGAATCTTGGCTCTGTTTTGTGACTTGGGAAGACATTTAAATTATTTGAATGCATTTTTGTTCTTAAAACAATAGTCTATTCTGATTGGAAATACATTAATTAAATGTAGGTAAACTGTTAGCAGCATATGATATACTAGAGGCCCGGTGCACAAAAATTTGTGCACTCGGGGTTGGGAGAGGAGGTCCCTCAGCCTGGCCTGTGCCCTCTCACAGTCTGGGACCCATCAGGAGATAAGGACCTGCTGGTTTAGGCCTGCTCCCGGGTGGCAGAGGGCAGGCCTAATCCTAGGTGTAACCCCTGGTCGGGCTCAGAGCAGGGCCCATTGGGGAGTTGGGGCCCCGCCTCCTGTCATGCACAGAGCAGGGCGGATTGGGAGGTTGCGATGCCACCCTCAGTCATGCTCAGGGTAGGGCTGATTGGGGGGTTGGGGCACCACCCCCTGGCACACTCAAGGCAGGGTCCATAGGGAGGTTGCAGCGCCACTCCTGTCATGCACAGAGCAGGGCCGATCAGAGGGTTGGAGCTCCGCACCCTGTCACACTGATCCCGGTGCTGGGAAGCCTCCCTGCTCCGCTGATCCCAGGGCCAGGACGCCTCTTGGTTCCCCTGATCCCTGGCCCGGAGGCCTCTCGGCTCCGCTGATCACCGGGGCGGGAGGCCTCTCTGCTCCGCTGATCGCAGGGCCTCCGACTCCGCTGATCACGGGGCCGGGAGGCCTCTGGACTCCGCTGATCACCGGGGCTGGGAGGCCTATGGACTACGCTGATCACCGGGCCGGGAGGCCTCTGGACTCCGCTGATCACCGGGGCTGGGAGGCCTCTCGGCTGATCACAGGGGCCAGGAGGCCTCTCGGCTCCGCTGATCACCGGGGCCGGGAGGCTTCCCGGCTCCGCTGATCACAGGGGCCGGGAGGCCTCTCGACTCCGCTGATCACCGGGGCCGGGAGGCCTCTTGGCTCCGCTGATCACCGGGGCCGGGAGGCCTCTTGGCTCCGCTGATCACGGGGCCTCCGACTCTGCTGATCACCGGGGCCGGGAGGCCTCTCGGCTCCGCTGATCACAGGGGCCGGGAGGCCTCTCGGCTCCGCTGATCACAGGGGCCGGGAGGCCTCTCGGCTCCGCTGATCACCGGGGCCGGGAGGCCTCTGGACTCCGCTGATCACGGGGCCTCCGACTCCGCTGATCACTAGGGCCGGGCCTCTCGGCTCCGCTGATCACCTGGGCCGTGAGGCCTCTCGACTCCGCTGATCACCTGGGCTGGGAGGCCTCTCGGATCCGCTGATCACTGGGGCCGGGAGGCCTCTCGGATCCGCTGATCACTGGGACCGGGAGGCCTCTCGACTCTGCTGATCCCAGGCCCTGAGGCCTCTCTGCCCTGCTGCTTCAGGGCTGTTTGGCTTCGCTCTGCTTGGAGCCTGAGTATGCAAATTAACCGCCATCTTTTAGCTTCTATAATTAAAACATTGTATCTTTTGGAGTTGTTGCTTCAGGAGCTCAGAGCCCTGCAGCTGCGGGGATCCTTGACTTTCTCCATCGCTGGGGCAACCAAGCCTCCTATTCTCAGCTGCCTGGCTGCCAGCCGCCATCTTGGCTGACAGTTAATTTGCATATCTCGCTGATTAGCCAATGAAAAAGGTATCGGTTGTACGCCAATTACCATTTTTCTCTTTTATTAGTATAGGATATACCTAGTAAATTGTAGAATATCTTTGAACTTCCTCTCTCCTCATTTTCTTTCTTTTTTAATCCTCACTGGAGGATATTTTCCCATTGATTTTTATTTTTATTTTATTTTATTTTGTTATTTATTTTTATTTTCCCATTGATTTTTAGAGAGGGAAAGGGGAAGGGGGAGGGGGGGCGGGGAGAGAGAGAGAGAGAGAGACAGACAGAGAGACAGACCTATGTGAGAGAGACACATCAATTGGTTGCCTCCCGCCTTGGTTGTCTCCCCCCCAGGACCTAACTGAGGTACATGCCCTTGACCTTGACCAGAATCAAACCTGGGATCCTTCAGTCTGTGGGCCAACACTTTCCACTGAGCCAAACCAGCCAGGGCCCCCTCATTTTTATAGGGAAAATAATTCAAGGATAGTTTGAAGAAGTTTTGGTAGATTTGGCTAATCTAAAAAACCTTGGAATCTTGCTTAATTAGTGGAATTTTCTAGCTAACTGAATATTACTAGATTTTTGTTGACTCCCCTACCCCCTAGAGTACATTATTTCAGTTTTTTCTGAAACCAATATTGAAAATAATTCAGCTTTTTATAATTGAGGCTCCTCTAGAGTATAAGACAGCCGTGGGCAAATTACGGCCCGCGGGCCGGAATCCGGCCCGTTGAAATGAATAAAACTAAAAAAAAAAAAAAAAAAAAAAAAAAAAGACCGTACCCTTTTATGTAATGATGTTTACTTTGAATTTATATTAGTTCACACAAACACTCCATCCATGCTTTTGTTCCGGCCCTCCGGTCCAGTTTAAGAACCCATTGTGGCCCTCGAGTCAAAATGTTTGCCCACCCCTGGTATAAGAGGACTTTTACTGAGTGATATCTAGTAGGGTACATTTCAAATAGGAGACTAGCTTAATATGTGTATGAGCTGCACATAACTCACTAAAATAAATTTAAGTCTCTGATATGTTGTTGTCTTGTTTATCTCTTTGTATCCTAAAAGGGTTCCCCTCTCAGTGTGTGTATGTGCACATCTGTTCCTGAATGTGTGTAGTTTTTTGAGTTTTGACTTGTTGGTTTTAGTTTAATAGTTTCTTTCTACCTTCCCCACTCCCCCCACCAGAAATCTTTTTCTCTCTATATTATCGTTCTTTAAATGCTTTGTAAATAAAACAAGGCTATTTTACAGTTTTAATATGTATGGGACAACAAATTATTTGACTTTAGCTGTTTTATATGGACTTATTGTAAAACCAATGTCTGATTCTTAATTTATGGAAAGATTATGGTTGAAAACGTGATTTTTATGGTTTAAGCCTTGTAGTTCTTTCAAATGTGTGAAATTAATGGAGTATGTACATAGTGTTGTTGTTTTTTTCTTTTCTAAAAGTGAGTAAACATTTAATAGGGTTTCTGGTACAATGATATTCTACATGCATGATGAAGAAACATTTAGTAACGATTTGTTCTACATATCCAAATGTATATTGGAAACAGTGAGGATTTTTTTTTTTAACAATTCAATTCAATTCAAGTGTGTTCTTAGACTCAGAACTATTAAAATAATTTGGTTTTAGGTGATTATCAATTGGTAGCTTTATTTCTTATGGTATTTTTTTTGTCTTTCTATAGGGTTGAAAGACACACAGAAGTCTTCATGGATATAGTTGATACATTTAATCATTTAATTCCTACTGAACACTTAGATGATGCCCTATTTCTAGGATCCAACCTGGAGAATGAAGTCTGTGAGGATTTTAGTACAAGTCAAAATGTCTTAGAGGACTCGCTGAAGAACATGCTCAGCGATAAGGATCCTATGCTAGGATCTGCAAGTAACCAGTTCTGTTTGCCTGTTTTGGATAGCAATGATCCCAATTTCCAGATGCCTTGTTCAACAGGTAATTCTTAACTTTTTTTTTTTTTTTTTTAGTCTGCAATTTAAAATAAAAGAATTTTTAGCAGCATTTTTTTTCCTTTTTCTTTTTTTGAAGAGGGCAGTGAATTTAGGGTTCTTTCCTTTGAATTTAGATATTCTAGGCATCAGAATTAGAATTTAAACTAAATTTCCTTCTAAGGAGTGTGGAGTTATTTTCGAGGATATTATGGATATAGATAGGGCAACCATATAATTTTATCATCCTAAGTGGGACACTGAGAATTATAGGGGATGCTGTTAATAATTATTTCATGACAACAGGTGTAATTAGGATTTTGCCTAGCAAATTGGGACATGACCCTAGGCTTGCTGGAGTCAAGGGTAACAGCTGAATTGACCTTTCTGTTGCCCTTTCCAGCCTTTCAAGTTTAATATTGTCTGCTCCTATCAGATCTTTTGATATTTTTACAAGTGCCTCAGAACCAGAGAAAGAACTCTAGACCTGTGCTATCTAACATAGTAACTACTAGCCACATTTAACTATTAATCACTTGAAATGACTCTGGTCCTAATTGAGATGTGCTGTTAAATGCATACCATATTTTAAAAACTCAAAATGAAAAAAAAAGAATGTAAAATATTTCATCAAAAATTTTTAATGTTGAGGTGATATTTTGGATAATTTTTGTTAAATAAGATTTTAAAATTCATTTCACCTTTAAAATATATATATTTTTAATAATAACTTTTTAAATATATTTTTTTTGATTTCAGAGAGAAAGGGAGTAGGAGAGAGATTGAGAGAGAATCATTGATCGGCTGCCTCCTACACATCTCCCACTGGAGATAAAGCCCACAACCGGGCCTGTGGGACAAACCATGACCTGGTTCATAGGTCAGTGCTCAACTACTGAGCCATGCCAGTGGGTTCACCTTATTTTAAAATTTTATTTTTGTTTTTAAAGTGGTTACTTGAAAATTTAAAATTAAATATGTGGCTTACATTACATTTCTGTTGGCCAGCACTGTTCTAGGATCTCTATGTAGTTGAAGTCAATGAAAGATTGAGGAAAGTAACTTTCTGTAGGGCTAAACTAGTTCTCAATAAGAAATTATTTTGGAGCTAATATTAATATGTGGAAAAATATATAGATTTTCTTACATAGTGCAAAGAGAATATTACAACAAACTTTGGTGCAATTAACCTATCCTTTAAGCTAGAATTAGATAAGGGAAATCAGCTTCAGATGGAGAAGTTAGGCTTTCCCTTCACTGTTCCCTAGAGTAGTTCAGAGGTTTAGGTTGTGTTGGTCTATTTTTCAGTGACTCTAGACTTCCTCTGCATTACAGTTTTTCAGTATATTTTTTCATTTTCTTTTAACTTTTTCTACTTAATATAATAATACTTAAAGTTTTGGATTAGGTGGCCTGCTATTTATCCATAAATTTATCAGATAACTCTGCCTAAAGACCTCGACATTTTGGCTAACTAGGAATCTTTTCATTCTAACTACTGTATCTTTTGAATTGCTTGCTAATGATGTATCTCTGAATTATATACATTGTTTGTGTTATTGCATAGGCTTACACTGTTTTGTTGTATTCTAAATGTTTTAAAGCTGTAAAAATTTTGTTTTATGTATATGCATTGTTCAAGTTTTTTACTTTGGTTCCTGTGTCAGTACAGTATATTGAATTATCTTTATTGTCAAGCACTTTTGACAATGTTTGATTGTATGTACAAAATTTCAGTTTAGTCCAAATTAAGTAAAAACATTTATTGAATACTTCAGTGCTTGTTACTGGGAATGCAGTAACCCACAAGGATGCTATACTAGGCCTTGAATTGGCAAGTATAACATCCCCTAGACTTATTTACTTAAGAATTCCAGCCCTTTAGTAATATTGGTATTCCTACATGCAATCCTTTTTTTTTTCCCCCTTTTTCTTCAGTTTTGGTGAACATTTTCTTTTGCTTTTAGAATACTTTGAACATCTTTATTCACATGCTTAAACTTTTTTTGAGGTATGATTATTAATTATTTGTTTGTGATTTTATTATTTTGTAAACTTTAACTTTTTATTTGAGTTTTAAGTAAAATTATTTAAATATTTTATTTTAAATTTGTTTGCTACAATTATTTATTTTGGTTCCGAACAGACTCGTTCTATTAATATATGTGTAGTACATGTTTTTAAGATATACAAGGGAATATGTGGTGGGAAACTTAAGGTAAAGCTTTTCTGTCTAGAATTATTTAGATTTCATTGTGCCATCAGGCAGGGGATTTATCTTGATTGCTTCAGAATTTGTGTTGCCCATTGGGATATTTGGTTCAGTAAAAGGCTTATATATTTTCTAATGATAGCAAAGTGGAATACATGAAAAAGTTTTTCTTTTAAAATCTGTTTTGAAATAATAGATTTAAGAGCATTGCAAAGAAGAAATTTTATTGTAAATTATTTACTGAAAACCCAATGTGGGCAACTTGTATAATTTTCAGATAGTCAGAAACTACTTCAGTTTTTGCCGTATGACACAGTTCTTACCTATATGTTTGTATTTGGATCTATACAAACTAATTGTCTTTTTACTAATTGTCTTAACTGAAGCTTATCAGGGAAATGACCCTATCGGTATTTCTCAGGCCAACAAAAGCTACAGATTATGGTTATTTGGTAACATTGGTTTTGGTAGTGCTAAACTATTATATCTTGTTCTCTATGCTGAACCAGGTTGGTTTGCTGTAATTGTTAAAGATCAGTATTTTGGTTGGCATAGTTGAGTGGTTTGCATTATATTTAAGCTGTCTCCAAAAATCATAGAAGGCGCTTTAAAGTTTAAAAGTAGGAAAGAAAAAGGGAAGATTATGTCTAGTGTTCTGTCATATGCACAAAAGTTAGGATACTAATTGTTAAACTCTCCAAAGCAGCGGTCACCAACCGGTGGTCCGTGGACCACGTCCGAAAGGTTGGCTACTGCTGCTGTAAAGTGTTTCTTTAACTACAGTGTTTGCATATGGTTTTTATTTTATTGGAGTGACACTGGTTAACCAAATTATACAGGTTTCAGGTGCCCAATTCCACATCATATCATCTGTACACTGTATTGTGTGCTCATCACCCCAAGTCAGGTCTTCTTCCATCACCATTTATCCCCCCTATCCCTCCTGTCACCACACTGTTAAATATGGTATTTTTTTGAATTTGCCCAGTAATACATTTTAAAAAAACTCCAAGTGAGGAAAATCATTACGTGTGAGAGAAATATTTGATCTTGATGATAAAATCAATTATTAGTGTTTTTAAAAAATCCTGGTATCCTTAAAATGAAAATTAGATTTTCCCAGGTATTATGTTCAAGATACCAAATATATTGTGTATATACACTACTTGAGGAATGTATTCAAAGTCATTATAATGGTGTTTGAAAACCTGGCATTATAGGGTCATGAAGAAATGTTTATCATTTTACAAACAAATGTGTTCCCTTTTTACATAAATAGCTATGATTCATAAATGTGAAATAAGTCTTACATTTATGATCTATTTCTTTATTTGATATATTGAAAATAAATGTCCAGTAACTATAATTTGATTTGTTGCATTAAGACCAGGAAGACACACTGTAGATATAAGGACATTCAGAGCAGCCTTTCATTTAAAAGCACTTGTAGGTATTGCATCCTTTAATGAAAACCAAGATGTCCTTTCCAAGTTATCATTCACTAAATTAAAAAATTATAGCCCTTTTGTAGCATGGATTTTAGAGGTTAAATCCATCAAAAAGTCATGGAATTCTTACAGTATCTTGGCATATTTGTTAAATGTTGACTCATTGTGTATTTAAGTGTAAAGGAAACTTTGTGCTAGCATGCATATATAATAGTTGTTTTCTTATCGTGAATGACATTGGTAATATATGACATCAGGCAGTGTTATTTAATAAGGATTTTAGCACGTGCTGCTTCCTTCCGAGCAAAGTATTGTAATAGCATGTTACAAGTTTCTCGGTAATAGAGTGATATGGTCCTTTTATTAGTACACAGATTTTGTTTTAAATATTTTTATTGATTTCAGAGAGGAAGGAAGAGGGAGAGAGATAAAACATCAGTGACGAGAAAGAATCATCCATCGGCTACCTTCTGCAGGCTCCCTACTAGGGATCGAGCCAGCAATCTGGGCAAGTGCCGTAACTGGGAAATGAACCGTGATCTCCTGGTTCATAGGTTGACACTGAACCACTGAACCACACTGGCTGGGCTGACACACAAATTTTTAATCTTTAATCATAGATCTATAGCTTGGGGCTTTATCATTTGAGGCAGGTTTCATTTGTAATATTGGAAAAATTATATTGTACTTGTTCTGGAGAAATGATTAGTGTCCTTAGTGTATCACTGAGATTTGTTTGAAAGGTGTTTACAAGTTTTTATAGCTTCATACTTCTCTTGGACAGTATTTCAAGACAGTGCATTGAACTAACCACAGTGGCCCTCTAGTCCAAAAAATTCATGTTTTCAGAATTCTTCTTATTTGTACTTTATTTGTGGGGGGGTAGCAAACTTTTTGTACAAATTAATTACAGATAATGGATCTAACTGCACATTATTTTGAGTGGTATCTGTCATTTAATATTTTTTTTTTAACTTCTTAGCTTCAGTGAACCTCTTGTGCCGTTGTTCTTATTTTTGAGAATTGCATTTGAACAAGAAAATACAAACAATATATGTAAAGTAGTCATGCAAATGAGATGAAAATATATTGGTTAAGACAGTGTATACTCTTTTTTTTTAATTGATTTTTTTTTTTTTTAACAGAGAGAAAGGGAGAGGGATAAAGAGTTAGAAACATCAATGAGAGAGAAACATTGATCAGTGCCTCTTGCACACTCCCTACTGGGGATGTGTCCGCAACTAAGGTACATGCCCCTGATCGGAATTGAACCCGGGACCCTTGAGTCCGCAGGCTGACGCTCTATCCACTGAGCCAAACCGGCTAGGGCTGACAGTGTATACTCTTAATTGAATGTTAGAGAAGAGTAACTGATTAGCCTTTTAAGAACATGCATAGCCTCTAAGAATAAAACTTTATTTCTGTAAGGTTGATGATTAATATTAAATAATCATTTTGAGTTATACTTAAAGGGATTTTGGTGAAAGTGGAGTATGTTTAGAAGAGAGCAAACAGAAAAGAGAGGCAAGATTCAAAATGTAGCAGTTAGGGGGAGACAAAGTTTGACTAAAAGAAACTTGGGATTCACCCCGAATAGAATGATAGTTCCCTGTGGGAATATGAGATTTAATCTTTTGCTGGATATGACCCTCTAGCTTGGGGTGTTTCATTGGGAATCAGGTATCAGATCCACATACCTCATTTTATTGCGATTCACAGGTGTTGTGTTGCTTTTTTTTTTTTTTTTTAAATTACAAATTTAAGACATCCTCTGCCAGCAAAAAGATGACAGCTCGTTTATTGCAAAACACACAAGGAAAGGAAAAATGTAGGGCCAGGTAGTGGAATCAGAATTTAAGATAGTAAAATATTTGCTGCAGGTGGGACACAATTTTGGCTTTCAGATTTCTAGCAGTCATTGTGTGAAAGTACAACATTCCACAGTGAAACATTAGTGTCCTTGAAGTAAAAATAAAAATAAAATCGGTGCCCAGGAAAAGGAAAACTATTTCTGACACTAAAATCAGAAATTTCATGTACAGTTTTATCATGATGTGTGATATAATAAAGGAAAATCCTTAACATGCTTTTAATGAACTGGGCATTTTTTCTATAATCTCTCTCAATATGCATCACAGTACACACATATTACAGGGCTAGTATAATGGTTTGGCCCAATCACAGGTTAGATTTTAAGTCACTTTTTTGTTGTTGTTAACCCTTTGAGTGCCAACCAATATCCTAGGAACTATGCTAAAATTGCCAAGGCATTTTTGCAGATTTTACAGCAGTTTAGGAAAAAAATGAATCGCAAGTAAATGAAGTTACATATTCAAAAACTTTTTTCCCCCCAGGTATTTTTTTTAAAATTAAATCTTTATTGTTCAGATTATTACATTTGTTCCTCGTTTTCCCCCCCATAACTCCCCTCCTCCCAGTTCCCACCCCACCCTCCGCACTCACTCCCCACCCACTGTCCTCATCCATAGGTGCACCATTTTTGTCCAGTCTCTTCCCGCATCTCCCACATCCCTTTCCCCCCCAAGAATAGTCAGTCCATTCCCTTTCTATGTCCCTGATTCTATTATAATCACCAGTTCATTCTGTCCATCAGATTATTTATTCACTTGATTTTTAGATTCACTTGTTGATAGATGCATATTTGTTGTTCATAATTTGTATCTTTACCTTTTTCTTCTTCTTTCTCTTCTTAAAGGATACCTTTCAGCATTTCATATAATACTGGTTTGGTGGTGATGAACTCCTTTAGCTTTTCCTTATCTGTGAAGCTCTTTATCAGACCTTCAATTCTGAATGATAGCTTTGCTGGATAAAGTAATCTTGGTTGTAGGTTCTTGCTATTCATCACTTTGAATATTTCTTGCCACTCCCTTCTGGCCTGCAAAGTTTCTGTTGAGAAATCAGCTGACAGTCGTATGGGTATTCCCTTGTAGGTAACTGAGTTTCTTTCCCTTGCTGCTTTTAAGATTCTCTCTTTGTCTTCTGCTCTTGGCATTTTAATTATGATGTGTCTTGGTGTGGTCCTCTTTGGATTCCTTTTGTTTGGGGGTTCTCTGCGCTTCCTGGACTTGTAAGTCTATTTCTTTCGCCAGGTATGGGAAGTTTTCTGTCATTATTTCTTCAAATAGGTTTTCAATATCTTGCTCTCTCTCTTCTTCTGGAACCCCTATAATTCTGATGTTGGTACGCTTGAAGCTGTCCCAGAGGCTCCTTACACTATCTTTGTATTTTCGGATTCTTTTTTCTTTTTGCTTTTCCAGTTGGGTGTTTTTTGCTTCTTCGCATTTCAAATCTTTGACTTGATTCTTGTGCTCCTCTGGTCTGCTGTTGGGAGTCTGTATAATACTCTTTATTTCAGTCAGTGTATGCTTAATTTCTAGGTGGTTCTTTATCATAACATCGAGGGTCTCATTAGATTTCTTGAGGATCTCACTATATTTATCGGTGGTTTCTAGACAGTTCTTAAGAAACCTTAAAAGTGTGGTTCTGAACTCAATATCCTCCATTGACAGTTTTGTCCTGTTTCTTTGTCTCCACATTTTTTATGCTTTCTTGGTCCAACCCCTTGTGGTCTTTGTGCGCAGTCTTGTTGTAGTTAAGCCTTGATTGTTGTAGGTAACACTGGGGGGGATTTGACCTCCAGGCCAACTGGCTGTGAGAATCAGCTGTGTCTGCAGTGGGAGAACTTCTGTCCTCTAGGGAGGTGCTAATCTAGCCTTTGCCTAAGGCTATCCCACAAATGCCTCTGTGCAAGGCTTGGGCAGGGGGGGGTCCTAGAGGATCAACAGGGCGGGCGAAGTGAGCAGTTATGGCTGCTCTCAGTTCTGTCCCCAGAGGCTCTGCCTTTCAGAGTCCCAGCAACCGCTGCAAACCTTGGAGAGAAAGCTGCCCTTGAGTTCCGACCGATGCCAGACAGTCCCGCTTCTCCCGTTTGAGTCTGGGTCCTCAGAGACTCACCCGGAACTGGAGCTCAGAGCCTGAGACTCTCTCCTGATTGAAACAGGCAACCACGCCCTCAGCCGCCAGCCCGCTCCGCACGCACCTCCGCACCTTTGTATTTTCTGCACTGCGCCTCCTCTGAGTCTTGGTATGCTTTTCTCTTTCCTTCTAGTTGTAGAATTTCCCCTCAGCCAGCCTTCCTGTCATTCTGGGTGATGTCCGTTCCATCTTTTAGTTGTATTTTTGAAGTGGTTGTGCAAGGCAGCAATCTCCGGTGTTTACCTATGTCGCCATCTTGGTTCCATATTAAAAAACTTAAGGAAACCTTTACTACATTTGTTTTCATCTTTGACATATATTGTTTGCTGATTGTATTATAAATACTAGTAGAAAAAAAAATTGCCGCTAGCGCTCCCGGCACTTTGGCAAAAGATAGAAGGAGCCGATCATGCTCCCCGGCACTCTAGGGGTTTATCCTCACCAGTTGATATTTTTTCATTGATTTTTTTTTTAAGGGAGTGGAAGGGAGAGGGAGAGGCAGAGAGAGAAACATCAATGTGAGAGAGACACATCTATTGGTTGTCTCCTGCATGCACTCCAACCAGGGCCAGGGATTGAGCTTGCAACTGAGGTACATGCCCTTGACTGGAATCAAACCCGAGACCCTTCACCCTTCAGTCCACAGGCCAGCACTCTATCCCTTGAGCCAAATTGTCTAGGGCTTAAGTTACCTTCCAAACAACTTCCTTGGATATCATTTTTTCCCACCAGATTTTTAAATGTATTGATGTGAAGGTGAGTTTATAATACTGTCTGAGAACTGCTGGGAATGCAGTTTCTCCCCTCACCCCCTTTTCCAACTAAGTGCATAGGTATAAACTTTATAAAGAAATAGTTCTATGTATGGGATTATGTAGATTTAAAGGCTATGATGGGGGCATTTGTTTGAATAGGAGGCTGTTCTGCCCATCCTGAGCAGAAAAGGACAGAGCCAAGATTTTCCTGAGAAGATAATTTTGGGACCCTTTGTAATACAGAAATGGTCAGGAGAAGCCTCATAATTTCAGACATAAATGAAGATAATTTTGGCATAGATAAGTTTTGTTTCATAGACCATATTTAAAGTGGCAAAACATTGAGTAAAATTCATAGATTCTATCATCTTTAGTTCCAGTTGATTAATCATGCTGTTTTCTTCTAGTTGTGGCAGGATTGTGGAATCCCTTGTTCCCATTTTCATCATAATCATTGTCTGGATTCCTTCGGAACTCTTTAAACCAGGTCTTTTTTTTTTTTTTTTAAATATATTTTATTGATTTTTTACAGAGAGGAAGGGAGAGAGAAAGAGAGTTAGAAACATCGATGAGAGAGAAACACCGATCAGCCGCCTCCTGCACACCTCCCACTGGGGATGTGCCCGCAACCCAGGTACATGCCCTTGACCGGAATCGAACCTGGGACCTCTCAGTTCGCAGGCCGACGCTCTATCCACTGAGCCAAACCGGTTTTGGCTAAACCAGGTCTTTCTGTGTCTACCCTTTGTACTTTTTACCCATTCCTTAATTATTTGTCTTAGTTGGAGAATGTTCTGAAAAGATTTTTGAACTGGAGCTACATTGGTATCCTTAGCTGTCTCTTCTTCCCTAAAGTATCACCTTTCCCTAATTTTGATTTTTTTTATTATAGACTTTATGTCTTTGAGTGCTTCTTGAATGACAAATTACTTGCCAATTATAGTTACATAACAAAAGAGGTAAATTGTCATGGGATGATGAGCTAAAGCAGAGGAATATCCAAAATGATGACATTCTTCTAAGCATAAATGATCTAATTCCTCCTTTCCTGGTAAAGCTATTTACCTGTAGCCAGACTCTATGATTAGCATGAGGGCACTTTACTAGTTGGGTTGCACAACTGTACTAGGTACCAATCAGAGAACATGTGAATTTGCCCCCTTAAGGTGAGTGGACAGTGGCATGGGATAGTTTAAGAGAGTGAACAATAATTTATATATATATATATATATATATATATATATATATATACATATATATATATATATATACATATATACATATATATATATGTATATATATATGTATATGTATATTTTTAAATATATTTTATTGATTTTTCACAGAGAGGAAGGGAGAGAGATAGAGAGTCAGAAACATCGATGAGAGAGAAACATCGATCAGCCGCCTCCTGCACATCTCCCAGTGGGGATGTGCCCGCAACCCAGGTACATGCCCCTGACCGGAATCGAACCCGGGACCCTTCAGTCCGCAGGCCGATGCTCTATCCACTGAGCCAAACCGGTTTCGGCTATAGATATTTTTATTCAAAATTATGTCTGAAACTTATTTGATTATATTGTTGTTATTTTATTTTTTAGATCCTCACTTGAGGATTTGTTTTAATTAATCTTTAGAGAGGAGAAAGAAAGAGAGAGAAGGGAGAGAGAGAATACTTTGATGTGAGAGAGAAACATTGATCAGTTGCCTCCCATATGATCACTCACTGGGGATGGAACTTGCAACCTAGGTATGTGCCCTGACTAGGAATCAAACCTGCATCCAGGCTTGATTGTGTACTGGACGACGCTCCAATCAACTGAGCCACTGGCCGAGGCATAGTTTGGTTATTTTAGTTTTTAATTTTCTTAAATAGGAGAAACGAGACATTTGACAAATCTCATAAGACTACTTTGAAAAACTAGTCTAAAACAAGATTGCTGGCCCTGGCCTGGTAACTCAGTTGCTTAGAGCATTGTCCCGATGATATACCAAGGTTGCAGACTCGATCCCCAGTCAGGGAACATACAAGAATCAGCCAGTGAATGCACAAATAAGTGGAACAACAAACCAATGTTTCTCTTTCTCCCTCACTAAAAAATAAAATAAAACTTTAAAACAAGATTGCTATCTGGTTATTGGACTACCACCACCTGATAACGATGTATTCTAATTACCTGTGTTTTGAGTAGAAAGGCAAAGGTCCCGTCCCCCCCCCCCCCCCCCAAATTAATGATCATCTGATCATTTTATAGCTGTTACTGGTCAGGAAACACTCTTTTATTATTTATAAATATAAAATTCATATTTTATAGAGAATATATGTCAGATATTAAAGATACCTTAAATTTTATTAAAGTATTGTTAAGAAACAGCTATGAGTCATTTCTGAAGATATACCAGTATAAGTTTGAAATTTCTCATTAGGAAGGTTAGGAATGGTCATATTTCCAAATTAGCTTTAACATGCTTTTTAAAACCTGTAACTTTGTTGTTTTAGAATTATAATAGAATGAGCCTGACCACTTTGAGTCCTGGTTTTGTACAGAAGTATGAAAGAGAATTGTTTTTAAACCTCTTATCCTGGAACATTTTGAAGTGTGTAATATGCTTGTTTACCATCTTACAGTTTATTTTCTGAGTTCTATCACCTGTCTACCTCTTCCTTTTTCCCAGTTGAATTCTTTTCAGCTTCATTCTTTATCTGAAAACAAGGTTTTTCCTTTCAGAATTAATTGCTTACTCTATCAGTATACCTTGTCCATGATCTCAGGTCAGCATTTAAGCAAGAAGCTTATCATACTAATATATACCCAATTTAAACTTGACTGATAGTTCTTTAACAGTTCCAGAACTATTTGTATTATTAAAAGAGGATGTTTTTAATGCAAATGATTGTGCAATTATTGGATGTTCATACATTTTAATAATTATGGAGTAAAAAAGTTTTATGGCCCGGCCAGCATGGGTCAGTGGTTGAGCATCGATGGACTTCATGATCCAGGAGGTCCATGGTTCGATTCCTGGTCAGGGCACGTGCCTTGGGTTGCAGGCTTGGTCCCCAGTTGGGGGACGTGTAGGAGGCAGCCAATCTATGATTCTTTCTCATCATTGATGTTTCTATCTCTCCCTTTCCCTTCCTCTCTGAAATCAATAAAAGATATTTAAAAGATTTTTTATGGTACCGTATGTGGATAATGGGTAGTCTTTGGGCAGAAAGGCTGAACTATGATTTTTGTAATTTGAAAGGGTAGGATTCTTAGTTTGATAATTATTTAATGTGGTACCAACTTGATCAAATGCACTTCTTTTTCATAATCATAGAATATTATTTCATACTAGATGTGCAAAAGTTGATATTTAACTTATTTAATCTTTAAAGTAGTGAATTATTCTACTTTAAAATTCAAAAATAATTTTGTTGTAAAGAAAATTAAGGATCCTTGAGCAAATACTTCCTTGACCTAGGTTTTGATCTTCTATTCCTTTGTCATATTAACCCATACTTTTTACTCTTCCTGTTTTTTCCCCCAGCTAGTATGAAACATGAATAATAAAATCTCTATGCCCTTTGCTTTGTTGAGGATGTTGATTAAAAAGAATTCTGATAAAGGAGAGCTGTATCTGTGATTCTTCTGGGTTCTCTAGGATGAGACTGGCTGACTTTTAGTGGGCCGAGAGAAATTTGCTTGCTAATAGGACCCCTTTCCTATCTAACAGGTGTACTTGCCTTGCAGCCAGAGTTGAATTTTATAATTCCTTGGTGGTTGTTGATTCCTATTGTTATAGAACATTAAGAAAATTAGTTACCTGGATTTCCCTAAACCAGACCTAGGTAGTTTCAGCATTTAGGCTGACCCCAGAAATGCTTTCTCTGTTGGAGGCTCTTTGTTCTTTTCCTAGTTGGTTGCTGTCATGGATTTGGTTCTCATGGACTGGGTCATCTTTGGCCTAGGATTAGGTTCAGCTGGGAGTGACAGAAAACTCCACATAACAGTGATGTAAAGAAATAAATTTATTTGGTCATGTATTAACTCAAAAAAATAACCGAGAGCTGGTATGGAGCTCCACAGTGTCAGGGACCTAAGCTCCTCTACGTGTATGATCCCGATTTCAAGGCTTACTGCATAGTTTGACATGGCTCCTCCAGCTGTCAAGTTGGAATTCTAGTCAATAAAAGAGAAAAGGAGAAAGGGGAAGGGGAAGGTATGTATGCTCCTTCTTTTACCATCATATCCTGAAAGTTGTATGTACCATTTTATCTTATATTCTGTTGGCCATAACTTGTGGCCACATCTAGTAGTTAAGGTGGATTGAAAAGTGTAGTCTTTATTTTGGGTGACCATGTAAATAACAAGAATTCTAGTAAATGAGGAAGGATGGCTGAATGGATATTGGTCAACAGCTAACCATCTCAAGCATAGCTTCTGTAGTTTACTCCACGGAGGTTAGGTTAAGATTAGAACCTTTTACGTGGTAAGCTGACCCCAGCTCACAGGTCATCCTGTGAGATTTGAATACTGGGTTTGTTTTCAGTGCTGATTCTGCTTCACTTGTCAAAAACTTTTCTATGTTCCATATCTATTTTTTACTCCTAGCTAGTGGAACTTGTTTGGGTCTCAGTTTGTAAATTCGGATTTCTGTTCATTGATCATGGTCAGTTGCTCATATTAAAGATATTAAAGGGCCCTGGCCAGTGTGGCTTAGTTGGTTGAGTGTCATCCTGTGCACAAAAGGTCGCTGGTTCAATTCCTGGTCAGGGCATAGGTTCAGTGTGGGGATGGGGTGGTAGTGTGTGTGCGGGAGGCAGCTGATAGATGTTTCTCTGTCACATTGATGTTTCTCTCCTCCCTCTCTCTTTAAAAATCAATAAAAACATTTAAAAAAATTTAAAGGGAGATTAGATTCTTGTATTGCTTCACCCTGAAGGGGTAGGTGTCAGAATCACTAATTGTGTACCTCAGGCTTCATTTTATTAAGTATATTTATCATAAGACCTTTTTGAGTACTTATCAGTACTTTTATTTTTAAAAATACTTGTCCTACTGTGCTAATATGTTACTGTCCAATGTAACATACAATAGGCATTTAAAAATAATTAACTATAAAAAAGATTAAAATGATTAGCTATAGATAACGTAAGTGGTATTTACACTTTAAGAATTAATTACAATTGTATAAAAATGTTTTTTTGGAGTGCATTATGATTGGATATACTTATTTATTTTACTTTTTTAAATGCTTTTTTATTTTTTAAAGACTAGTAGGTTTTCTGAATGCATATGTTAAGAATTGACAAATTAGTTTACCAGTTTTTAACATTTGTGTAATTAAAATTAAGTATGTATTAAAAGCTTAATTTCACAGAAAAGTTTTCTATATGTATTACTGTAACTTTAAATTTATACTGACTAGTAAATTGGTGTATTCACCAATCACCGTGAGTAAACACATGCACACCGCTGGCATATGCCTTAGCATATGGAACATTGGCCAGTATGCATTTAAACTGCTGCAAAAACTCACCCCACCCCACAACAGAACCAGTTACTGCAGTGTGGTTACGTGCTAATCATTCAGCAAACGTTGTTTACATTGGTGATTCTTGGATTTAAATATGTAGACTGTAGTTGTAGATATGTAATATTATGTCAGGAAATTACTACAGTGTTTTTCCAACTTAGGACCTATTCGTCAAAATTGATTAAACATAACAGTAAATTAATTACAAAAAATAACCTGTTAACTTATAAACAAATTTTGGTTAAAATCATTTAAAAATTAACAGGGTGCTAATTTTTACATGATATACAGACTGGAAATTTTGTCCGTTAAATCCAAAGTCCATTAAATCGAGGTTTGCAAAATTGAGGGTTTATGGTACTTAATTTTTTTTTTGGAAAATTTCATCTTATTCTGATACAATCTTTTATACATCTGGTTCTAAGTTGAATTTGATTTTAATGTCTGTTGTGGATGAAAAAGATAAACCCAAGAAAGATACATGTATTCAAATAGAAAAAGTTCACTGTAGGTTCTACTAACAAGTCATAAGCCTAGTTTTTTGTTTTATTGAGTATACAATGTCTGTTATTTGCAGCTACATTGGAACATATCTGCCACCTTTAGTGTGTCTGTTGTTCTTTTACACCAATAGGAAGTCTATGTTTTAAAATATTTACCATTTGAGCTCAAAATTCTCTGAATCTTTTTTTAATATCTCAAGAAAAATGATTTTAAATCTAATAATGTTACATGCAATATCAATTACTCAAGAAAAATGATCTTACATATAATAATATTACATGCAGTAAACATTAATATTTCAAGAATAAAAGGATTTTAAGTATAATAATACCCAAACTGTACTCACATAGTATGATATCACAAAAGTTGTAGGAAATATTAAAAATCTGCAAATAACAGGATTACTTCTATTATATTCTAGAATATTCCCCTCCCCTCCCATCCTGTTTTTGTTCATCAGTTCATGTTCATTATATTCCACAAATGAGTGAGATCATATAATATTTACCTTTCTCTGACTGGGTTATTTCACTTAGCATGATTCTTTTAAAGACTATTTTGTCGAATATGAGTATTGCTACTCCAGCTTTTTTTTCTTTTCCATTTGCATGGAAAATTTTTTTCCATCCCTTCACTTTCATCCTGTGTGTGTCTTTTTTTTTGAGATGGGTCTCTTGTAGACAGCATATACAGTGGGGCCTTGACTTACGAGTTTAATTCGTTCCGTGATGGAGCTCGTAACTCAAATTACTCGTATGTCAAATCAAAAAGTGAATGAGTGAGACACGTGATGCTGGGCTGATGTTGTGGCGTTCACTGTGACGTTCGCTGCGCCAACTAGGGGTGGGGTATCTGAAGCTGGCTCGTAACCCGAATTTTAGCTTGCAACTCAAAGCAAAAAATTGGCCGAGAGATGACTCGGATCTGGAAAAACTCGTTAGTCAGGACACTCGTAAGTCAGGGCCCCACTGTAGTTGGGTTATGTTTTTGTATCCATTCAGCTACCCTACACCTTTTGATTGGAGCATTTATTTCATTTACATTTAGGGTTATTATTGAGAGGTATTTATTTATAGTCATTTTAATTCTCTATGGCTAGGTTTCTCTCTCTAATTCTTCTTCTCAGCAGTCCCTTACAGCAATCCCTTTATCATTTCTTGTAGTGCTGGCTTGGTGGGGATGAACTGCTTTAGCCTTTTTTTGTCTGGGAAGCTTTTTATTTGACTCCCTATTTTGAATGATAGCCTTGCTGGATATAGTAATCTTGGTCTCTGATCCCTGGTTTCCATTTCCTTAAGTACTTCATGCCATTCCCTTCTGGGCTGTAGAGTTTCTGATGTGGAATCAGGTGTCAGCCTTATGGGAACTCCTTTGTAGGTACCAGTTTTCTTTTGCTGCCATTAGATTCTCTTTGTCTTTAATTCTTGGCATTTTAATTATGATGTGTCTGGGCCTGGGTCTGTTTGGGTTCCTCTTGTTTGGGGTTCTCTGTGCCTCTGAACTTGTGTGACTTTTTCCTTTTCTACAGTGGTTCTCATCTCAACCTTCCTAATGCCGTGACCCTTTAATACAGTTCCTCATGTTGTGGTGACCCCAAATTTCATTGTTACAAATTGAACATAATTAAAGCATAATGATTAACCAAAAAACAATATGCAATTATATATGTGTTTTCCGATGGTCTTAGGCGACCCCTGTGAAAGGATCGTTCGACCCCCACAGGGGTCGCGACCCACAGGTTGAGAACCACTTCTTTACCAGGTTAGGGAAGTTTCCTACCATTATTTCTTCTAATGCCTTCTCTTTTCCTTTCTCCCTTTCTGCCTCTTCTGGCACACCTATTCTAATATTGTTACATTTCACATTGTCCCACAGCTCCCTTAAGCTGTCTTGTTTTTTAATAGTTTTTTCTTTTTGGTTCTCTAATTGAGTGATATTTTCAACTCTTATCTTCTAATTCACTGATTCCTTGGTCCTCAGCTTCCCCTAATCTGCTGTGTATTCCTTCCAATGTGTTCTTTATTTGTGTATGTCATTCTTTATCTCAGACTGTTCTTTTTTCATAGTTGCTATATCTTTTTCATACTGTTGAGCATTTTGAGCATCATTACTCTGAGCCTCTGTTTCAGATAAATTTCTTATCTCTGCTTCATTTATCTCTTCTGGAGAATTCACTAGTTCTTTCATTTGGGGGTTGTTTCTTTGTTTCCTCATTTTGGTTGTCTGGGTTTGTGACTATGTTTTAGGTAGATCCTCTACGCCTCTCAATCTCTATTGCAGGACAGTGTTAAAGGTTGTTTCTGACTAATTGGATCAGGCAAAGACTCAAAGCTTCCAGAGACCTTCTCTGACTATGGACTAATAGGATTCCAACTTGAATTGCCCCCCAGGCAATCGTCCTCAAGTGTGGGGAGAGTTTTTTTTAACAGGGTGGGGCAGTTGCTTCTGCCTAGAGGTTAATTGTTACTTTTAATCTCTTAAATGGCCAGTAGGGTGTGTTTCCCCCAGGCAAGGCAAATGTGTGGGAAAGATGTCCTCTGCTGTGTGAGGGAATGGCTCAGCCCAGGGAACTTGGGGAATCTGCCTTCTGAGCTCTATCCCCTGAGACACCAGTCCTGGGTTCTGCTCTTACAGCTCTAGTCCACTTCACCTTCCCTCTGCCAGAGCACAGGGTGGGTGGCTCCACAGGGAATTTTTGTGCATTGGCCCTTAAGAGGGTGCCTGAACTTTCAGCTGCCACTCCCTGGCAGGCAATACTCCACTGCTTTTCACAGCCAGATATTATGTGGGTACCCTCCTCAGTTTGGTGCTCTCTGCTGGGGAGCTCAGCTTTGGGATTAGATCCCAGAGTTATCTGTGCCCCCCCCCCCCCCCCCCCAGCTGAGCTATCTCTCTGGGACTTCAGTTGCCATCTGTGGGTGCCTGGCCAGCCCTTTCATGCCTCCACCCCTCCTACCAGTCTCTGTGGTTTCACCTTTGGTCCTTGGGTATAAGGGTTCTCTTCTGTGAGTTTTCCATTGATTAATTCACAAAGCCTTTCCATATTTCAGTTGTAATTCCAGCTTGTTTCTGGGAGCATGTTTGTGCAGCGTCTTCCTACTCTTCCTCAATTTTTCCACTAAATCTTTTTATTTGGGAAAATTTTAAGTGTCCAGTAAGAGTTTTTATAGGTGCCACATTACATTTTTAGTCACAAACCACAGAATGATGGAAACATTTCTAAGCATAATTTCCTTAGCCCAAATTATTTTTAGAAAAGTAGTATTTTTTACTCATTACTAAACTGTCAACTTTGTCTTGAAAGGACAGATTAGGGTGCTACTTTTTTTTCTTTTTAAAATATTTTTATTGATTTCAGAGAGGAAGGGAAAGGGAGAGAGGTAGAAACATCAATGATGAGAATCATTGATCAGTTGCCTCCTGCATGCCCCCCTACTGGGGATTGATCCCACAACCTGGGCATGTGCCCTCGACTGGGAATCGAACCGTGACCTCCTGGTTCATAGGTCGATGCTCAGCCACTAAGCCATGCCTGCCAGGCTTGTGTGCATTCCTTAAGTTATGTACATCTCTTTGGGAGAACACCTGCTTAGTGTATACTTAAAGTTTAATGAAAACTTTTTATGTAAGGGTGTCTGTTGAAATGGCAAATACTTTATTTAGTGGTAATACCTCCCCCCCCCCCCCCAATTGTGTAGTTTATTTTTACACTGGAGGCCCGGTGCACGAAATTCATGCACTGTGTGTGTGTGTGTGTGTGTGTGTGTGTGTGTGTGTAGTCCCCCTCAGCCTGACCTGCGCCCTCTCACAGTCCGGGACACCTCGCTGGCAGTCAGACATCCCTCTTGCAGCCCGGGATCCCTCGCTTCTTCTGCCCGCCTGCTTGCTCCTTACCACTTGGCTCGTTGCTTCTTAGCACTTCTGCGGAGGTTGGAGAGGCTCCTGCTGCTGCGCTTACCAGCTGTGAGCCTGGTTTCTGGCTGAGCGGCGTTCCCCCTGTGGGAGCATACTGACCACCAGGGGGCAGATGTTGTGTTGAGCATCTGCCCCCTGGTGGTCAGTGCGCATTATTGCGACCAGTTGTTCTGGTGTTCTGCCATAACGGTCACTTAGGCTTTTATTATATAGACTAGATGTCCGGTGCACGAAACTCGTGCACGGTGTGTGTGTGTCCATCAGCCCAGCCTGCACTCTCTCCAATCTGGAATCCCTCTCACAATCCGGGACTGCTGGCTCCCAACTGCTAGCCTGCCTATCTGCCTGATTGCCCCTAACTGCTTCTGCCTGCCAGCCTGATCGACACCTAACTGTTCCCCTGCCAAGCCCGGTTGCCCCTAACTGCCCTCCCCTGCCGATCTGGTTGCCCCCAACTGCCCTCCCCTGCAGGCCTGGTCGCTCCAAACTGCCCTCCCTTGCAGGCCTGATCACCCACAACTGCCCTCCCCTGCTGGCCTGGTCGCTCCAGACTGCCCTCCCTTGCAGGCCTGATCACCCACAACTGCCCTCCCCTGCTGGCCATCTTTGACCACATGGGGGTGGCCATCTTGTGTTGGAGTGATGGTCAATTTGCATATTACCTCTTTATTATATAGGATGTGAATTAAAAAAATGATATTGTTGAAAGTATTACATATGTCCCCTTATTGTCCCCCTGGGTCCCCATCCCAGGCCTTCACCACCCATTGTCTGTGTCAGTGGGTATGCATATCTGCATACAAGTTCTTTGGTTGATCTCTTCCCACCCACCCACGCTGCTTTCCTCCTGAGTTTCAATAGTCTGTTCCATGCTTCTATATCTCTGGATCTATTTTGTTTACCAGATTATTTTGTTCATTAGATTCCACATATGAATGAGATCATGTAATACTTGTCTTTCTCTGACTTGCTTATTTCGCTTAGCATAATACTCTCCAGGTGCCTGCATGCTGTACCAAAGGGTAAGAGATCCTTCTTTTTTTCTGCTGCATAATATTCCATGGTGTAAATGTACCACAACATTTTTATCTACTCATCTACTGAATGGCACTTGGGCTGTTTCCAGATCTTAGCTATAGCAAATTGTGCTGCTATGAACATAGAGGTGCATACATTTTTTCTGATTGGTGTTTCAGGTTTCTTAGGGTATATTCCTAGAAGTGGGATCACTGGGTCAAATGGCAGTCCCATATTTAATTTTTTGAGGAAACGCCATACTGTTTTCCATAATGGCTGCACCAATCTGCATTCCCACCAGTGTACTAGGGTTCCCTTTTCTCCACATTCTTGACAGCACTTGTCATTTGTTGATTTTTTGATGGTAGCCATTCTGACAGTTGTGAAATGATACCTCATTGTCATTCTAATTTGCATCTCTGTGATGATTATGACTTTGAGCATTTTTTCATCTATCTCTTGCCATCTGTATGTCCACTTTGGAGAAGTGTCTATTTAGGTCCTTTGCCCATTTTTTAATTGGGTTGGTTTGTCCTTCTTTTAAGTTGTATGAGTTCCTTATATATTTTGGATATATATATATTTAAAATATGTTTTATTGATTTTTTTACAGAGAGGAAGGGAGAGAGAAACATCTACAGCTACCTCCTGCACACCCCCCACTGGGGATGTGCCCACAACCAAGGTATATGCCCTTGACCGGAATCGAACCCGGGACCCCTCAGTCCGCAGGCTTACGCTCTATCCACTGAGTCAAACTGGTTAGGGCTATATTTTGGATATTAACCCTTTATCAAGATGTATCATTGCCAACTATTTCTCCCATACAGTAGGCCCCCTTTTCATTTTGTTGATGGCTTCTTTTGCTGAGCAGAAGCTTTTTATTTTAATGCAGCCCCAATTGTTATTTTTCTCCTTAGTTTACTTTGCCCTAGGTGATGAGTCTGCAAACATATTGCTACAAGAGATGTGTGAGAGTTTGTTGCCTATGGTTTCTTCTAGGATTTTATCCATTTTGAGTTTATTTTTGTGTATGGTGTAAATTGGTGGTCTAGTTTCATTTTTTTGCATGTACTTGTCCAGTTTTCCTAACACCATTTACTGAAGAGACTTGTCTTGACTCCATTATACTCTTTTGCCTCCTTTGTCAAATATTAATTGAGTGTAATGGCTTGGGTCGATTTCTGGGGTCTCTGTTCTGTTCCATTAATCCATATGCCCGTTCTTGTGCCAGTACCAGGCTGTTTTGGTCACAGTGGCTTTATAGTATAACTTGATATCTGATATCAGTATAACTGATCTCTCCAACTTTGTTCTTAAGATTGCTGTGGCATCTGGTCGGTATGGCTCAGTGGTTGAGCATCAATCTATGAACCAGGAGGTCGCCGTTTGATTCCTGGTTAGGGCACATGCCTGGGTTTCAGGCTTCGATCCCCCAGAGTGGGGTGTGCAGGAGGCAGCCGGTCAATGTTTCTCTCATCATTGATGTTTCTCTCTTCCTTCCTCTCTGAAATCAATTAAAAAATATATTAATAACTATTACTGGGTTAAGGTGGCAACAGCCAAAACTTTTCTTCCTAAATACTTGGGATAACAAATATTCTGTAGGGGTATATAACCTTGGCAACATGAAAATCTTTAGTTCCTCTTTAGCCTTTCCTGTAATGGTTTTATGCATTCATTGATAAATCAGTTGTAGCAAAGGGAGGATTTTCTAATTCTATCTTTTCTTTTACATTTATTTGTTGGCATTCTTCTGGTAAAGAAAAATTCTCCCTCATTATCTGGTTACTCTGTACTGCAGAGCCTACTGAAGAGGCAGATTAAAGTTAAAGAATTGAAGTTTCATTACCATTTTCCAAAGAAAGGAGTTGGTGAAATGATCACATCTAATGCCAGAAGTGGCAAATTATTATTATTATTATTATTTGGCTCTTTTTTTTAGGTTGCCATAATAGGTTCATGGGTTTTATTTTATTATTATTTTTTAATCAGAGAGGAAGGAGAGAGGGAGAGAGAGATAGAAACATCAATGATGACAGAGAATCATTGATCAGCCTCTTGCACATCCCCAACTGGGGATTGAACCCGAACCTGGGCATGTGCCCTTGACCGAAATCGAACCCAGGACCTTTCAGTCTGCAGGCTGATGCTCTCTCCACTGAGCCAAACTGGCTAGGGTGGGTTCATGGATTTTAAAAATACGTTAAGTGCTCACTTAAAATCACTGTTAGGTTTTGTGCCTTTAAGAGAAAGGATGTATAAGGAAACCAATTTTACTATAGGCTGATTAATATATAAACAAGACTTAAGTTTTTTTTTTCCCTTTTGTCTAAAGTTTTACATATGTCTTCTTTTACCCCAATTGACTCCCCCCCCCCCCCAGCCATTCCCACCCCGGGCAAGCTCCCACCTCCCCCAGTGGCTGTGTCCATTGGTTATGCTAATATGCATGCATACAAGTCCTTTGGTTGCTCTCTAACCCCTCCCTTTCCTACCATTTGTCTCTGGATCTATTCTTGTTCATCAAATTATGTTGATCATTATATCCCACATATGAGTGAGATCATGTGATGTTTATCTTTCTTGGACTGGCTTATTTCGCTTAGTATAATGCTCTCCAGTTCCATCCATGCTGCTGGAAATGGTAAAAGTTCCTTCTTTTTTATAGTGGCATAGTATTCCATTGTGTAGATGTACCACAGCTTTTTAATCCACTCATCTGCTGATGGGCACTTAGGCTGTTTCCAAATCTTAGCTATTGTAAATTGTGCTGCTATGAACATAGGGGTGCATATATCCTTTCTGATTGGTGTTTCTGGTTTCTTGGGATATATTCCTAGAAGTGGGATTACTGGGTCAAATGGGAGTTCCATTTTTAACTTTTCAGGAAAGTTCATACTGTCTTACACAGTGGCTGCACCAGTCAGCATTCCTACTAGCAGTGCAGGAGGGTTCCTTTTTCTCCACATCCTCACCAGCACTTGTTGATTTGTTGTTAGTAGCCATTCTGACAGGTGTGAGATGGTATCTCGTTTTGATTTGCATCTCTCGGATGATTAGTGACTTTGAGCATGTTTTCATATCTCTGGGCCTTCTGTATGTCCTCCTTTGAAAAGTGTCTATTTAAATCCTTTGCCCATTTTTTTGATTGGATCATTTATCTAAGAGTTAAGTTCTTAATGTTTTGAAATGACGAACTTTATTCAAAGACCTTCTGTGAAGTGTCCTTGGACTTAGTAGTGTATCTTTCTTTAAAAAAAAAAATATTTTTATTGATTTCAGAAAAGGAGTGAGAGGGAGCGAGAGATATAAACATCAATGATGAGAAAGAACCATTGATTGGCTGCCTCCTGCACGCCCCTTACACTGGGGCTTGAGTCCACAACCCAGGCATGTGCCCCAACCAGGAGTCGAACCATTACCTCCTCATTCACAGCTCAATGCTCAACCACTGAGCCATGCCAGCTAGGCAGTAGTGTATCTTTCTTAAACATCTAGTATATTCATCCATCAAATTGAGAGACTAGGAAAACAGATTATTAAAAATATGTGAAATAAAATAAGGGATTAGCCTTGGCCAACCTTGCGCAGTGGTTAAAGCGTCGGCTTGGGGACCCAAGGGTCATAGGTTGTTCAATTCCCAGGCAAGGGCATATATCTCAATTGCAGGTTAGATCTTGCCCCAGTTGAGGCGAGTATGAGAGGCAACCAGTTGATGTGTCTCTCTCACATTGGTGTTTCTCTCTTTCTCTCCCCCTCTTCCCTCCCGTCTACTTTCTAAAAATCAATGGAAAAAAATATCCTCAGGTGAGGACTTTAAAAAAAAGCTGGTAGATGCTTATGAAGGTGTAATAACAAAAATGAGCCTCATTTTTCTCTTCTATTCACTTCATTTTTCTTATGAAGGGCTTGAATTAGAATCTTGGCTGAAATTAACCTGGTAAGAGATCATCCAGTCCAAAATGCTCATAAGAGCCAAGACAGACTTATTGAAGATAAAGTATTTATTGACTTCGAAACTTACATTGTGGAATGGAACGAGATATATTTTACTGTATATAGTCTTTGGTTTAAGACTAAATACATATAGTATTAATTCATTTCTTGTCATTAAGTTAGGACCTTTACCTAGGGATATTTAAGTTTATCAGGTATGTTTAGGTTTATTAGAATTCCTTTCCTTGTGTTCCAAGTTCTAATACTTGCACATGTTCTAAATTTATTGCAGAGTTGACACTTTTTTATATCAAGCTTATATACATTCTTAAATTACCTTTATTGAGGTATAATTGACATATAAAATTGTAAGGTATTTAAAGTGTACATTATGGTGATTTGGTATACATATGCATTATAAAAGGATTCCCCCATTTAGTTAATAACCATCACCTCACATATTTATCTTATTTTGTATGTGTGAGAACATTTAAGTTCTATTCTAGTCATCTCAAAAGTACGATACAGTGGTAATTCACAGTAGTCACCCTGTTTTACATTAAGTTCTCAGAGTTTACTTATCTATAGTTGAAGGTTTGTACCCTTTTGTCAACCTCAACCCAACTCTGTTTTCTCCCACCCCCAAACCCCTGGCAATCACTTTTTTATCCTTAGTTTGACTTTTTTTTTTTTTTTTTAAGATTCCACATGACAGTGATACCCTGCAGTATTTGTCTTTTCTGTCTGCCTTATCTCACTTAGCACAATGCCTTCAAGGTTCATCCCTGTTATCCCAAGTGGCAGGATTTCTTTCTTTTCTTTTTCCAAATGGCAGGATTTCCTTCTTTCTCATGGATAAATAATATTCCAGTGTGGTGTGTGTGTGTGTGTGTGTGTGTGTGTGTGTGTGTATGTATGTATACCATATCTTTATTCCTAGGTGTGGGAGTGCTAGATTATGTGGCAGTTCTATTTTTAAATATTTTTAGGAACTTTATATTGTTTTTAATAGTGGCTGCACTAATTTACATATCACCAGTAGCACAAGGATTCCCTTTTCTACACATCCTCACTAACACTTAACTTTTAACTTTTTGGTAATAGTCATTCTAACAGGGTGTGAGGAACTACTGAATTGTGGTTTTGATTTTCATTTTCCTGATAATTAATGATATTGAGCACCTTTTCTTGTATCTCTTGTTCATTTTATGTCTTTAGAGGAATGTCTATTCTGTTCATCTGCCTATTAAAATTTTTTTGTGTGTGCTGTTGTATGAGTTCTTTATACATCTTATATATTAATCACTTATCAAAAAATGATTTGCAAATATTTTCTCCTGTTCCGTAGGTTGTCTTTTTGTTTTGTTGATGGTTTCCGTTGCTGTGTAGAAGCTTTTTCATTTGATGTAGTCCCATTTGATTATTTTTGCTTTTGTTGCCTTTACTTTTGGTGTCAAATCCAAAAATTTACTGTCAAACAGTGATGGCAAGTAGCTTAATTCCTGTCTTGTCTTCTTTTTCATTGATTTTATTGGTATGGTATAAGATAAGGGGTCCAGTTTTCAGTCTTGCATCTGGCTTCCAGTTTTCCTAGCATCATTTATTTTATTTTTTATATATTTTATTGATTTTTACAGAGAGGAAGGGAGAGATTGTTAATATATTAATATAATATATAAATATAACATAATATATTTACATGATAGAGATTTAGAAACATCGATCAGCTGCCTCCTGACACCCCCTACTGGGGATGTGCCCCCAACCAAGGTACATGCCCTTGACTGGAATCAAACCCGGGACCCTTCAGTCCTCAGTCCAACACTCTCTCCACTGAGCCAAACAGGTCAGGGCCCTAGCATCATTTATTGAAGAGGCTGTTCTTTCTTCATTTTATATTCTTGGTTTCTTTGTCATAAATTAATTGACCATATATGCATGGGTTTATTTCTGGACTCTGTTCTATTCCATTGATTTTATGTGTCTGTTTTTATGCCAGTACCATACTTGTAATTACTATAGCTTTGTGATATAGTTGGAAATCAGGAAGTGTGCTGCCTCCAGCTTTGTTATTTTTTCCTCAGGATTGCTTTGCTTTTGGGGTGGGGGGGTCTTTTGTAGTTCCATATAAGTATTAGGATTTTTTAAATGTTTTTGAGAGAGGAATGGGGGAAGGAGGGAGGGAAGGAGGGAGGGAGGGAGGGGAAGAGAGAGAGAGAAACATTGACTTGTTGTTCCACTCATTTATGCACTCATTGGCTGAATTTTGTATGTATACTGACCAGGGATCTAACCTGCAACCTTTGCATATCAGGAGAAAGCTCCAACCACTGACCTACTTGGCCAGGGTTGTTTTTTCTAGTTCTGTGAAAAATGCCATTGGAATTTTGATAGGTATTGTCTTGAATGTGTAGATAGTTTTGGGTTGTATGGACTTTAAAAAAAATTACATTTATTGATTTTAGAGAGAGAGAGAAACATCAGTTTGTTGTTCCACTTATTTATGCATTCATTGCTGCATCTTGTATGTGCCTTGACTGGGGATCGAACTTGTAACCTTGGCATATTGGACCAATGCTCTAGCCAACTGAACTACCAGCCAGGGCACTTTCAATTTTTTTTTAAATCCTCACCTGAGGATATGTTTTTCTTGATTTTGAAAGAGAGAGAAACATCAGTATGAGAGAGAAGCATAGATCATTTGTCTCCCTGTACACACCCTGACCAGGGATCGAACCAGCAACCTAGGTGTATGCCTGACCTGGAATCGACCCCTCAACTTTTTGGTGTACAGGACGATGCTCTAGTCAATTGAGCCACCCAGACAGGAAGGTAGTATGGACATTTAACAATATAATTCTTCCAATCCATGAACATGGGATAACTTTCCTTTATCTTGTATGTGTGTCTTCAGTTTCTTTCATTGTTTTTAGTGTACAGATCTTTCACTTCCTTGGCATTGTTAATGGGAGGTTATGTCTTTAGTCTGTTTTAATATACTTGATCAAAGTTTTTTTAGATAGAGATTTTATCAGTTGTAGCCCTAGAGAGTGCTAGGTTGCTATGCACATACCCTGAAAAATGGTGTCTTTCTGAGTAAGGAGCTTTTTTGTTGTTTGGTTGCTCGATGTTGGGATGCTTCCTTCTAATCTCTGTTTTCTAAACTATTGCATTCTTACTCTGAGTTCTGCAAGGAATTAATCAGCACTACTGTGATGGGAGTAGAGGCTAACTTCTTGCTTGGAGTGTAGTTTAATGTGGAGGTTCTAATCTCATGACATTTTTAAAAAATTTGAGCTGTTTTTAACACTGGGTACTGTATGTTTTAACTGCTATTCTAGGAATTAGGGATATCTCAGAAAGTAAAATGACAAATTCCTGCCCTCATGGAATTTCTGTTCTGTTTAATATTGGATATATCATTAAAATCTTTTCCTGGGCTGCTACGGATTAGGGATGTTACCTTCTAAGAACTTTTTCTTGAGCCTTGATTGTCTCTGGTTTTTCTCTTTTATTTGAGTAAAATTGAACACAATGTTATAAAACACAGTGCCTGGTTGAGATCTGTGTTTTTGATATATGAGACCAATAAATAATAATAAGGTCCATATTATAAGAGTAGAGTTGCATTTTTTTTTTTTAACTGATTTCTTTTTATGGTAACATTCTTATTAAATAGCATTTCCAGGTATCAGCAGTTTGGCTCATGGTTCCACAATTGTGAGGTATAATGATTTCTTTTGGCATAAAAGTAGTTGGTACTGTTTGTTCATTTAACAAATATCCCTATTGTGTGCCAGACTCTTTCCACTGCTGGAGGATACAGTGGTGTTTGAGACAGTATACCTGTCCTCATGGAGCTCACAAATAAAGTGTAAGATGATTCAAAATGTGTGGTTGTTTGATTGGCAGTGGGAAGTCATGGTTTATTTGATTTGGGCTGGTTAGGGCAGGCCTCCTGTAAGTGACCTTAGGAGTAGCAGCATCCTTAGAGATAAGTAATGGCCAGCCTTTTGAAGATTCTGGGTAAGTGCCCTAGCTGCTTTGGCTCAGTGGTTGGAGTATTGCTCCCCGGATTGAAGGGTCCCAGGTTCGATTCCGGTCAAGGGCACATACCTTGGTTGCAGGCTTGATCCCGGCCTTGGTCAGGGTGCATGCGGGAGGCAACCAATTGATGTATCTCTCTCACATTGATGTTTCTCTCTCTCTGTCTCTTCCCCTCCTTTCTGTTCTCTCTCAAAATCAATGGAAAAATATCCTCAGGTGAGAATTAACAGCAACAAAAAGATCCTGAGTCAGTGAAATACATTCCAAGTAGAAAAATAGCAAATGAAAGGTATACCTACATTAATTTAAGTGATTAGTTAGTCCTTTTTATCAAGTTAAAATCTATTGTTGATACTAAATAGTTCTAGTATCCTCTTGGGTTGTGTTTACATGATTATATTTATATTTATACTAGAGGCCCGGTGCACAAAAATTTGTGCACTCGGGGAGGGAGGGGAGGGGTTCCTCAGCCCGGCCTGTGCCCTCTCCCAGTCTGGGACCCCTCGGGAGATAACGACCTGCTGGCTTAGACCTGCTGCCGGGTGGCAGAGGGCAGGCCCAATCCCTAGGTGCAGCCCCTGGTCGGGCTCAGAGCAGGGCCATTTGGGGAGTTGGGGCACCGCCCCATGTCATGCACAGAGCAGGGAGGATCAGGAGGTTGCGATGCCACCCTCAGTCACGCTCAGGGTAGGGCCAATTGGGGGGTTGGGGCAACGCCCCCTGTCACACTCAAGGCAGGGTCGATGGGGAGGTTGCGGCGCAACCCCCTGTCACACACAGAGCAGGGCCAATCAGGGGGTTGGGGCGCTGGCCCCTGTCACTCACAGAGCAGAGCCCATCAGAGGGGTTGGGGCGCCGCCACTCTCACACTCAGGGCAGGGCCGAAGGGGAGGTTATGGCTCTACCCTGTCACACACAGAGCAGGACCCGTTGGGGGGGGCGGGGGGGGGGGGTTGGGGCACCACACCCTGTCACACACAGAGCCGCAGAGCGATCAGGGGGTTGGGGAGCTCCCCCCTATCAGGCACAGAGCAGGGCTGATCAGGGGGTTGGGGCGCCTTCCCCTGTCCCGAACAGAGCAGGGCGGATAGGGAGGTTGTGGCCCTGCCCCCTGTCGCACACAGAGCCGCAGGGCGATCAGGGGGTTCAGGGGGTTTGGGCACTGCCCCCTGTCACACTGATGCCGGTGCCGGGAGGCCTCGCGGCTCCGCTGATCCCCGTGCACTGGGTGTGTGTGGGGGGGGAGTGTCCCTCAGCCCAGCCTGCCCCCTCTCACATACTGGGAGCCCTCAGGCGTTGACCCCCATCACCCTCCAATCGCAGGATCGGCCCCTTGCCCAGGCCTGATGCCTCTGGCCTAGGCGTCCGGCCCGGGCAGCGGGGACCCGCAGCTGCAGCGGCCCCACGATCGTGGGCTCCGCTTTAGGCCCAGGCAAGGGGCCCCTAGCTCCTGGGACTGCCAGCTTCGACCGTGCCCAGCTCCCATCGCTGGCTCCACCCCTACTTCCTGCTATCACTGGCCAGGGCGGAAAAGGCACCTGATTCTCCGATCATGGCTGGGGGGCAGGGCAAAGGCGGCCCTGGGGGGCCGCCTTTGCCCTGCCCCCCAGCTCTTAGCCTCCCCCCTGGGTTTCCGATCACTGTCAGTGGCAGGGGGCTTCTTCCTGCTTTCCCTTTGGCCTCCCTGCATTGTGCCTACATATGCAAATTAGCCGCCATCTTGTTGGCAGTTAACTGTCAATCATAGTTGGCAGTTAATTTGCATATAGCCCTGATTAGCCAATGAAAAGGGTAGCTCGTACGCCAATTACCATTTTTCTCTTTTATTAGTGTTGATTTAGCTTTACACAAGTGAGTCTTAATTGGTGGTCCATGCAAATGAACTGTGAAGACAGTTATTTCCCATGTGCTCTCCCACCTTAAAAAGAAAAACCTAAGAAATAAAAGTAAGATTTAGCTCTGGCTGCTTTGGCTCTGTTGGTTGGAGTGTGTCCCATGCATCAGAAGGTCATGGGTTTGATTCCTGGTCAGGGCACATAGCTAGGTTGCAGATTCTATCCCAGGTGGAGCCCATATCGCAGGCAGCCAATTGATGTATCTTTCTTAAACACCTAAGTACTCCCTGATGCTTCCCAAACACACAAGCTTGTATTAACAGTGTTAAACTGGTCACTAGTTTTTCCAGAATTGGCCAGTGGGTGTCCCGGTGCCTTTTCTGTGTGCTTGTTTTTAGAAACATTGGGGCACATCTAATCCAGTTGAAATTTTGGTATGTATATTTCAGCATTTTCCTTAAAATCATAATCAGTGTTGCCTGGGAGTGAAACATAAACCTTTAGTAAATTTTCAGCCCTTATATCTTAGATAATATTTAGATTATTTTATGAAATTAGATTTTCATGTTTTGACTTTAGGTTTCTATTCTGTTTTCCATAGATATGGGTTGTAGTTAACATGATGGAATATCCAACGCTCCGTTTTGTTTTATCTGTGCTTGACAGAATTGAAAAGAAGTATATACTCTGTCATTCTTACAATTGAATTTCAGTGTTACCTCCTATAATCTTTTTTTTTTTTTTTTAAGCAGGCTTTTAAAAAATATACATATTTTTACTGATTTCAGAGAGGAAGTGAGAGGGAGAGAGATAGAAACATCAATGATGAGGTAAAATCATTGATCAGCTGCCTCCTACATGCCCCCAACTGGGGATCAAGCCTGCAACCCTGGCATGTGCCCTTGACCGGAATTGACCTTGGGACCCTTCAGTTCGCAGGCCAACATTCTATCCACTGAGCCAAACCGACTAGGGCATGACATATAATCTTTTATATTTATCCCCTAGTATATTTATATTGCCCTGTTCTTCCACTCTGTGCACAACAGAACTCCTGGAATTTCTATGCTCTCTATCCCCGCTGTTTCTCTCCTTCAAATTCAGATTTCACCCTCACTGGTCACTGTCATACTAGCAGATCCAAGGGCCATTTCTCTTTTATTCTACCTATTAGTGCCACTTAGCTCAGTTGATCTGCCTTTTGAAATAATCTATTCACTTTGACTTTTTACAACTCTCTTGGTTATTCTCTCACTTTCCTTTCTTCCTCTCTGCTGCTTTCTGACCGAACAGTGGAGTATATCAGGGTTCAGATTTTAGGCATGATTTTAGAAATCTGTTTCTACTGACTTTTGTGGTAATGTTACCCAATTTCATAATTTAAAAAACTGTTAATTCAGTATCCCAGTACACATACATACATACATACATACATATATACATACATATCTCCTTAGCCTTAACTTGCCTAAACTCTAGACACCTGTGTTTACTTCTTTGGATGTCTATTTGTCATCTTAAGCTTAATGTCTAAAACGGAACTCCTTGATACCTACTTGCCCACATCCCAGGTTCCCTGGTACCATTCTTCTTACAGTCTTCCCCCTCTCTATAGATGGCAACTCCTTCTTTTGAGTTTCTTACTTTGCATCATTCTTTACATATCCTTTTCTTTCACATATTCAATTGGTCAGCAGTCTGGCTACTTGTACTTCTGTTTCTTCACTGCCACTGTGGTCTTAGCCATTTCCATCTCTCACTTGGATTTTAGCTTTAGTCAGTAAGTGGCTTCCCTGTTTCTGCCTTTGAGGATTTCTACAGTGTATTCTCAAACGAGCACCAAGAATGATCCTTTAATAAGTTAGGTCATATCACCCTCATGTTCACAGTGCTTTGGAAACTTTCCATTTTGCACAAAGGAAAAAAGCTAACGTCCTTTGGCCTACAAGACACTCCTCAATTTGGCATGCTACCTAATTTTTTAAAAAATGTTTTTATTGATTTCTAGAGAGAGAAGAAAGAGGGATAGAGAGATAGAAACATCAATGAGAGAGAAATATCATTAATTGGCTGCCTCTTGCAATCCAACCAGCTGAGCCACACTGGCCAGGGCAGTGTCAGTGAGTTCTTACTGAGGCATAATATGCAGCCCTTTACACTATATAAACCGTGTGTAATCTTTATGCAAAGTTATATAATGAGATAAAATAGTAAAATAATATATATTGGCCTTTAACTCAGCAAACCTATGTTTTAAAGTTTATTGTAAAGAAGGAATTGAAGAAGAAAAATATATGTGTATAGTAGTAGTATTTGTATTTTTCAAATTAGGAACTGCTACTATCTAAAATGATAACTTCATCCCAAATGGTTAATTACATATAACATAAAACTTGATGGCGAATGGACTGATACAGCCTATTTTAGGAATAAATGTATGAATTATCCATGAAGGAAACTCTGTTTCAAAACACAAGACTTATCTTTATTCTTGTGACTCTGCAAAGACATCATGGTCTTTAGTTTTTTTCTTAAATCTGATTCTTAATGTGAACTTTTATAATAGAGGAAATACTTGCCATAGAAGTAGTTGAGTTGGCTTTTGAAGTGCCAGCATGAATTAAGAAATGTCAAATGTGGTTCTCCCTTTTGTATGGTACTAAAGTGATTTAAACTAATTCCAGTTGTTGTGAAATTTAATAAATCTAACTCCAAATGATTTTGTTCTGTTTTCTTTTGTCTCCTTTTCCAAAAAAGAGATCAGAATTAAGTAGTCTGAAATAAAGTAGTGTTAGTGTTAGGAGGACTTCCCATAGACCTGACAGGCATCAGACCTCAGCACATTTAATTAGGGCCATTTCGGTATAGGGATGGGGGAGGGATTTTAATGTGATTTAAATTCAGGTTAAAAGAGATTTCTGAATATGGTCCTAGATTTTATGCCAAAATTTCCAAATTAGAATGACACCTAATTCTGAAATGTGGGAATGGGGGAAAAGCTTATTGTTTTTTCTGCATGTTATCGCTGGCTGAACAACTTGTCTTCTAAACAATTCAGGACGTTGTACTTTTTTGGGGTAAACCAAAGTTCCCATTTTAGTGGTTGTATTGAATAGGACTGGTCACTTTTTAAAAAGTTGGTATCAAATACTGAATCTTAGCTTGCCTGTGGCCCTGGGAAGGGAAGATGTGAGAGGGCCCTGAGAATAGGCAGTGTTCTGAAAAGAACCCAGGTTCTCCTTTACTTCTACTCATTTTCTTAGCAAAAGCAGTTGGATTAAACTTTTTAAAGTACCTAATTTGAAGGATTTGCCCGAGATTATTCTTTACTGTGAATTATTTCAATTGTGCATTAGAAGAAAGAAATCTCAGATACCCTTTTTAATGGTTAATTAGTTCTAAGGCAGTGGTTCTCAACCTTCCTATTGCCGCGACCCTTTAATACAGTTCTTCATGTTGTGGTGACCCCCAGTTTCGTTTTTACAAATTGAACATAATTAAAGCATAGTGATTAATCATAAAAACAATATGTAATTATATATGTGTTTTCCCATGGTCTTAGGCGACCCCTGTGAAAGGGTCGTTCGACCCCCAAAGGGGTCGCGACCCACAGGTTAAGAACCGCTGTTCTAAGGGAAGTTGAAGAAAATAAGGGAGAAGGAATACATAATTTTTGATTGTGAGGTACATGAATGGGAATACTTTGAAACAAAACAGTTAACAGTTAATATAGGGCTTTCTATGTAGCAAAGCCCTTTACACACATTAATTTGATGATCACAGTTACCCTCTGATCACTAGTATCTCCACTTTATAGAAGCATTTAAGGCACTGAGAGGTTAATTAGTAGGTGCTTTAGTTGTTGGGGATCCTTGGATAGTATAAGAATCCTGGGACATACATATTTGAGAAGGATTACAGTGATGACTGTGGAGAAAAAGCTTTGTGTGTGATGGGGTGACAATAGAGGAACCTGGGATACTAGGAAACTTATAGTCTTTATGAGAGATGATGGTGGTTATGAGTGGAATGTTAGCTGTGGAGGAGATAAATGGTCATATGAGTGATATGTATATTTTAAAATATTTTAAAATATTCCACATTTCAGAGAGGAAGAGAGAGGGAGAGAGAGAGAGAAATTTCAATGATGAGAGAGAATCATTGATGTGCTACATCCTGCACGCCACCCACTGGGGATCGAGCCCACAACCCCAGGCATGCGCCCTTGACCAAAGTCGAGCCCAGGACCTTTCAGTTTGCAGGCCGATGCTCTATCCACTGAGCAAAACGGGCTAGGGCTCAGATGAGTGATATTTCATAGATAGAGCTAGCAGGGTATGCTTATAACTTGGACGTGGGATAGGAGAAAGGAGCTAAAGATAGTTCTAGAGCAGGGGTGGGCCAACTTTTTGACTCGAGGGCCACAATGGGTTCTTAAACTGGACCGGAGGGCCGGAACAAAAGCATGGATGGAGTGTTTGTGTGAACTAATATAAATTCAGAGTAAACATCATTACATAAAAGGGTACGGTCTTTTTTTTTTTTAGTTTTTTTTTTTAGTTTTTTTTTTAGTTTTATTCATTTCAAACGGGCCATAGTTTGCCCACAGCTGTTCTAGAGTGTTGAGGCTTGAACAACGGGGTGAATGAATGAGGGTTCTGTTACTAGGAATATCCTAGGTTGGGCAGTTTTATTGAGGGGCGGGAGAATAGGTGGTATTAGTGTTTATTTTCAATATGTTAAGCTTGAGATACCTAGTGGAGATGTTAAATTATACTCTTCCAAAGGTCATCTGTGAGTTGGGGATGGAAAAAATAACTTGGGAGTTATCCAAGTATAGATGGGTCCTAGATGAGATTGCTTAGGGAGGAGTGAATGTAGATACAGAAGAGAAAAGGGAGGACTGAACCCACTTAAGTCTTGCAGTATATAGACATCCTGAAAGAAGTGGGAGGCTCTATCAAAGAATTTTAAGGAGTTGCTAGAGGATGTGATGTCTAGAAGCTAAGTGTGGAGGGAGAAGTGTCAGCTGTGTCAGATGCTGCTAGCAAATGAAATATGATAAGACTTAATAACTGACTTTGAATTTGGCTTGCTAAATCCTGTTGACTCTGCTTTGCAATATAGCTCTAAAATTCATAACATACCTTTTCACTCCCTATCAACAAACACTATTATTCAGACTTTAGTCACTTTTCTCCTGGACTATTTTCCTCTTTTGAATTGTTTTTTTTTCTTTACATGTTCATTGTAGAAAATGTGGAAAGCACAGAAATAACAATGAATAAAAAAACTCAAATTCCTTATCCACCTTACCACTAGAAATATAATGACTGATAACACTTGGTTTTGTTTTTTTTCTTTAACTATTTCTATCCATATTTGTAATGCATATATTGTATATATGCTTTTATATAAAATTGATAAAATAGTCTTAAATTTTGCTTTTTAAAATGAACATGGTAGAAATGTAAATATATTAAAAATTCTTTGAGAATATATGTGAATGTGTGGCAACATAAGTTTCCATCATGGTGGGATAGCTTTCTAACTGAACTCCTCACCTGTTTCTCCTTAAATTATATCTTAAATGAGTCCTGATGAATTTTCCTAAAGTATATTCTCTAAGCTTTTAATGCCAAGCTTAGTGATACTCTGTGAGAGCAATACAAATGGCAGGAAATGTGGAAAACAGCAAAAAGTATATTCTTGTCTTTTATAGAACAGCTGTTATAATTTTCATCTATTTCCTGCTAATTTGTCTGTTTATCTAAATGTCCATACACACATATCATTTATTTGTTAACAAGGATCAAAGTATGTTTTTTAAAAAGCCAGCATTTTTTCCATGATTCACTTTTCTATTCTTTGTAATTTTGTGGTCAACGTGCATTAGCAGTTTTGTGATTCCATTTGTCAGATTGCTCTTCAAAAAGATTGTACCATTTGAAACTATATAAGGAATTTTGTTCTCTTTAAATTTTAGGATAGACTACTATCTTGTTGAGCTCTTTTAAATGAAGTTCTACTTGGCTACAAAGATGATGACTAGATAACTTGTTGAGGGTCCTTCTAACCCCCTAGGATAAAGATAATAACTAACATATGTCTAGTATTCTAAAGTTTACAAAGTGAGTTTTCATACATTACTTCTTCCTCATAAGTCCTGTAAGGTAGGTAGGAGAGGTATTGTTATTCTCATTTTAGAGATAAAAAAACAAAACTGATATGCTAGGTTAAGTGACTTGGTCAAGTTTTATTTAAGTACTGGATGCCTGATGCACAAAATTTGTGCAAGGGGCTTGGTCCCCGCCCGGGCCCTGGCTGCCTTGGCTTTGTCCGGAAGGACGTCTGGTCTAAGTAGCATTACGCTTTTTTTTCTTTTTCTTTTTTTTTTTTTAATTAAATATTTATTGTTCAGATTATTACATTTGTTCCTTTTTTTTCCCCCCCATAACTCCCCTCCTCCCAGTTCCCGCCCCACCCTCCGCCCTCACTCCCCACCCACTGTCCTCATCCATAGGTGCACGATTTTTGTCCAGTCTCTTCCCACATCTCCCACACCCCTTTCCCCCCCAGGAATAGTCAGTCCATTCCCTTTCTATGTCCCTGATTCTATTATAATCAACAGTTCATTCTGATCATCAGATTATTTATTCACTTGATTCTTAGATTCACTTGTTGATAGATGCATATTTGTTGTTCATAATTTGTATCTTTACCTTTTTCTTCCTCTTCCTCTTCTTAAAGGATACCTTTCAGCATTTCATATAATCCTGGTTTGGTGGTGATGAACTCCTTTAGCTTTTCCTTATCTGTGAAGCTCTTTATCTGACCTTCAATTCTGAATGATAGCTTTGCTGGATAAAGTAATCTTGGTTGTAGGTTCTTGGTATTCATCACTTTGAATATTTCTTGCCACTCTCTTCTGGCCTGCAAAGTTTCTGTTGAGAAATCAGCTGACAGTCGTATGGGTATTCCCTTGTAGGTAACTGAGTTTCTTTCTCTTGCTGTTTTTAAGATTCTCTCTTTATCTTTTGCTCTTGGCATTTTAATTATGATGTGTCTTGGTGTGGTCCTCTTTGGATTCCTTTTGTTTGGGGTTCTCCGCGCTTCTTGGACCTGTAAGTCCATTTCTTTCACCAGGTGGGGGAAGTTTTCTGTCATTATTTCTTCAAATAGGTTTTCAATATCTTGCTCTCTCTCATCTTCTGGCACCCCTATAATTCTGATGTTGGTACGCTTGAAGCTGTCCCAGAGGCTCCTTACACTATCCTCGCATTTTTGGATTCTTTTTTCATTTTGCTTTTCCGGTTGGATGTTTTTTGCTTCCTCGCATTTCAAATCATTGACTTGATTCTTGCGCTCCTCTGGTCTGCTGTCGGGCGTCTGTATAGTATTCGTTATTTCAGTCCGTGTGTGCTTAATTTCTAGTTGGTTCCCCAATATAAGATCGAGGGTCTTATTAGTTTTCGTGTAGATCTCATTAAGTTTATCGGCAGCTTCTAAACAGTTCTTGAGAGACCTTAAAAGTGTGGTTCTGAACTCTATTTCTTCCATTGACAATTTTGTCCTGTTTCTGTGTCTCTGCATTTTGTTATGCTTCCTTGGTGCACCCCCTAGTGGTCTTTGTTCGAAGTCTTATAGATAAATCTTGATTGTTGTAGCTAATTCCAGGGAGGGTTTGACCTCCAGGCCAAGTGGCTATGAGAGTCAGCTATGAGTGTCAGCAGTGAGAGAACTTCTGTTCTCTAGGGAGGTGCTAATCTAGCCTTTGCCTGAGGCTATCCGGCAAATGCCTCTGTGCAGGGCTTGGGCGGGGCGGGTCGCACAGGATCAACAGGGTGGGCCGGAGAGAGCAGTTATGGCGGCTCTCAGTCCTGTCCCCAGGGGCTCTGCCTCTCTGAGTCCCAGCACCCGCTGCAAAGCTCAGAGAGAAAGCTGCACTCGCTCTGACCGAAGCCAGACAGTCCTGCTTCTCCCGTTTGAGTCTGGGTCCCTAAAGACTCACCCGGATCTGGTGCTCAGAGTCTGCGACTCCCTCCCGATAGAAAACAACAACCGCGCCCGTCGCCACCAGCCCGCTCCGCGCACTCCGCACCTCAGAATTTGACTTCAGCACTGCGCCTCCTCTGAGTGTCCATATGCGTTTCTCTTTCCTCCTAGTTGTAGGACTTCCACTCAGCCAGCGTTCCTGTGGTTCTGGGTGATGTCCCTTCCGTTTTTTGGTTTCACTTTTGAAGTAGTTGTTCAAAGCAGCAAACTCCGGCATTAACCTATGCCGCCATCTTGGTTCTCTCTCAAGAGTTCGGTTCTTAGATCTTGAATCGAGAAAGAAGTTTCTGATCGCATTACGCTTTTATTATAGATTTTAGCAGGGATTTGAATTTGGGCCTTCTAATCGAAATAATCACATTCTTTTTTACTAGATTTCATGCAACTGCACATTTAGAATTGTTTTATGTCAGCTAGTTAAGGTATATTTGTTATATAAAGAAATAAACCCAGTGACAGTATATAAGTATAGTGTTTCAGTATTTATATTTTCTTAAGTATTTCTCAATCCTTTTCTATATCTTCCCACTTTCTCTTTTGAGTAGGAGAAAGTAATTTGATTATATAGCTATATTAAACAACTACCATTTAGGATTTTAGAGAGGAAGGGAGAGGGAGGGAGGGAGGGAGGGAGGGGGGGGGGGAGAGAGAGAGAGAGAGAGAGAGAGAGAGAGAGAGAGAGAGAGAGACACCAATGATGAGAGAAGAATTATTGATCGGCTGCCTCCTGCACAGCCCCCACTGGGACTGAGCCCACAACCTGGGCATATGACCTGACCAGGAATAGAACTGTGACCTCCTGGTTCATAGGTCAGTGCTCAACCACCGAGCCATGCCACCTGGGCAACAACTACCATTTTTTCTAGCATTTGGGGGAAGGGGAAGTTTCACAGTGTTTTCATTTGTGTCTGTGTATTACCACTAAAAAGTATTATCTACAATACTTTCATACATGTAGCATATAAAGTTAGAATCTTTTTGGTTCTAGCACGAATCTAGAATCACAAGCTTTTTAGGATATTAAACTCTTTTGTACTACTTTAACCAAAATTGGTAATCAAGTACTCAGGTATAGTTAGTTGCTTGTTATGTTCACAAAGGAACAGTGAATAAGTGACAGTGATAGTGGAGGTCAAATCAAGAAAGATTATAGCCTTTCCTAGTTTCCTCATAAGGTAGAAGTTTGTAAACCTGAATTGGGAGCTTGGTAGTGGCAATATCATATTCTAGGAATAGACCTAGATTTTCAAGCCTATGTACTATTGCATTCAGTTCTCACAATGTTCTGTACAGGCCATTACGTGCTTAAACATCCCCAATATTTTTTAGAAGTAATTTTTTTGGTTGTTTTTGTTTTTTTCTAGTTGTTGGTCTTGACGATATTATGGACGAAGGAGTTGTTAAAGAAAGTGGCAATGATACCATTGATGAAGAAGAACTGATTTTACCTAACAGGAATTTGAGGGACAAAGTAGAAGAAAATTCAGTGAGATCACCAAGAAAATCACCTCGTTTAATGGCACAAGGTAATCCTTTCAAAGATTACCTAGAAAATCCAAGGTGTAGGGACAGATGTGAGAAATTGTCCGTTTGCTGAGCATTTTGATAATGAGTTTTGAGCTTATACCAATATGCTGACATAATTTTTATAAATTTTAATGGAAATGATACATTCACATAATTTAAAGAATTGACTAGTTCTATGAGTTTCCAGTACTCACTATCGCACTACCCATTTTCATTTCCCCAGAGACATTTATTCCATGTTTCTGAGTAGCATGTATATTGCTACTTTATGATTATTCTGATGTAGGTATTTATTGACTTCCCACTGTGAATTATGATGATTTAGCATTCTTCTCTTGTCCCTATCACACAAAAGTACATTTTCTCATCCTTCTATATAATTTCGTTAGAGCAGTAGTGTTTATGTATGTTACTGTGATTTTCTATTCTAGCAGAGATGATCTGTTTAGTGAACTGTGGTTACTTTTCCTATACATCTTCTTGTCTTTCTGATGTAAGATTTTTTTTTCATTTGCTTATAGCTTTATATATTTGTACACACAGCTTTTTAAAAAATATATTTTTATTGATTTCAGAGAGAAAGGGAGAGGTAGAGAGAGAGAAAGATAGAAACGTCAATGATGAGAGAGAATTATTGATCAGCTGTCTCCCACACGCCCCCACTGGGGATTTAGGTTACAATCCATGTGTCCTGATGGAATTGAACCATGACCATGACCTCCTGATTCATAGGTTGTCGCTCAACCACTGAGTCATGCCGGTCAAGCTCTACTCAGAGCTTTTGTATACATGTTAATAATTACACCCCAACCACTCTGCCAGTTGTCTAAATTTTTCCTAAAGATATATGTGCATATCAGATATTCTGTAATTGTTATTTCATTGAAGAAATATCTCTGGGAGCCTTTGATCTACTCCTAAGGGCTCTCCCCTTACCATTCTGAAGATTCTGTTGTGTATTACAGTTTCTATTTTCTCTTTTTTGGCTTAATGCCTTCATTTTGGTGACACACTTCTTGTATATTTGTAAATGTGATTAATTTGTTCTCATTGAAGTCATGGTTTGGTTGAGCATTGAATTCAGGGTTGGAAATAATTTTCCTTCAGAAAGTTAAAACTGTTCCATTTTTTTGGGGGGGGATATGTTAGCTACTTTTCTTCTGGAACTTAGTGGAATCTCTTCCTTATCAGCTCTAGTGCTTTGATATTTCTGATACTGCATCTTGGTGTAGGTGTGTTTTATATATTGAGCTTGGTATTCAGTAAGTCTTTTTAGTCTGAAACTGTTACTATTCAATTCTGGGAACATTTCTTGGATTGTTTCATTGGTAATTCCCTCTTTATTTTCTCTGCTCTTGCTTTCTGGAAGTCCTGTTAATCTATCTATCCTATCTAATAAAAGACAAAAAGGGTAATTAACCGTACCTCTGCTATACTTCCCATTGGCTAATCAGCACCATATGCAAATTAACTGCCATCCAAGACGGCAGCTAATTTGCATACTGCAGGCAGGGCTGGCCAGTGACAGATGCCATCTGGGCCGGGTGCGGCCCTGGGCGGCCGGGCTTAGGCGGTGCGATCGCATCACCTAAGCCCTGCCCCAGCCGGGACCCCGTGTGCTGCCTAAGCTCCGCTCCCAGCCGGGACCCCCGTGTGCCGCCTAAGCCCCGCTGCCCCCTGGGACCCTATTGCAATCCCAGAGCAGGCAAGTGCGGAAGGTGGGCGGCCCCCAGGTGGGCCTGCTGCTGGGATGCCATGGCAATCCCAGAGCAGGCAAGTGTGGAGGGTGGCGGGCCCCAGGTGGGCCTGCTGCTGGGATCACCATGGCAATCCCAGAGCAGGCAAGTGTGGAGGGTGGCGGGCTCCAGGTGGGCCTGCTCCTGGGATCGCCATGGCGATCCCAGAGCAGGAAAGTTCCCCATAGGCAGCACCCAGCAGGGCCTGCCCCTGGTCTCTGAAGTGATCTGGTGATCCATGAGCAGGAAAGCGCAGCCTGCAGGCAGCACCCCACCCTGGCCACAGCTCAAGGGAGAGAAAAACACGCAGTGGAGGCCAGGAGCCTGAGATACCAACACAGAGGGGCGCCTGCTCCAAGCCTCCATGGTGTGGCTGGTGGCCGGCCCCCAGTGGGGACACACAAACACACACACACACACACACACACACACACACACACACGACGCCTGTTCTGAGCCTCTGCTGCCAGACTGTGGCCGTCAGTAGGACATCCACTGAGGGCTCTCGGACTGTGAGAAGGCAGGCTGTGCTGAGGGCACCCCACCCCCAGTGCACAAATTTCATGCACCGGGCCTCTAGTCCTCCTATCTAATAAAAGAGAAACACGGTAATTAGCATACGACCGCTACCCTCCCCATTGGCTGATCAGGGCAATATGCAAATTAACTGTCAGCCAAGATGGCGGCCGGCAGCCAGGCAGCTTGAAACTAACATGAGGCTTGCTTGCTTCAGTGACGGAGGAAACCAACGTTCCCCGCCTGCCTTGCCGGCCTCTGAGCTGCAACTCTAAGCAACTATGTAACAAATATAGAAGCTAAACAAAACTCCAGAAACCTGCTTTAGTCCGCAGTGCTTCAGCCAGCAGGATTGCAACATTGTAAGCAAAGGTCACATTGGACCTTCAGCATTGGAGGCCTAAGAGCTGGAGCCAAGCCTCAAAGCTAAAGCTGGCCAGAATAAAAAGAAAAAAAGGAGCAGTTGGGAGCTTCAGTCACCCCCAGCCTGAAAACAGCCCTCATCCCCTCACCCAGGCTGGCCAGGCACCCCAGTGGGGACCCTCACCCTGATCCAGGACACCCTTCAGGGCAAACCAGCCGGCACCCACCCATGCACCAGGCCTCTATCCTATATAGTAAAAGGGTAATATGCCTCCTGGCACCGGGATCAGCGTGACAGGGGGCAGCGCCCAAACCCCCTGATCGCCCTGTGGCTCTGTGTGTGACAGGGGGTGGGGCCACAACCCCCTGAGCAGCCCTGCCCTGTGCCTGCTGGGGGGAGCTCCCCAACCCCCCCCCTCCCCCCACGGACCCTGCTCTGTGTGTGATGGGGTAGAGCCATAGCCTCCCCATTGGCCCTGCCTTGAGTGTGAGAGTGGCGGCGCCCCAACCCCCTGATCGGCCCTGCTCTGTGGGTGATAGAGGGCGGTGCCCCAACCCCCTGATGGGCCCTCCTCTGTGGGTGATAGAGGGCGGTGCCCCAACCCCCTGGTCGGCCCTGCTCTGTGCGTGACGGGGTGGCGCTGCAACCTCCCCATCGACCCTACCTTGAGTGTGACAGGGATGGTGCCCCAACCCCCCAATTGGCCCTACCCTGAGCGTGACTGAGGGTGGCATCACAACCTCCCAATCTGTCCTGCTCTGTGCATGATGGGGCGGCGCCCCAACTCCCCAATCGGCCCTGCTCTGAGCCCAACCAGGGGCTGCACCTAGGGATTGGGCCTGCCCTCTGCCACCCAGGAGCAGGCCTAAGCCAGCAGGTCGTTATCTCCCGAGGGGTCCCAGACTGCGAGAGGGCATAGGCCGGGCTGAGGGACCCCCCTCCCCCCCATGCACAAATTTTTGTGCACCGGGCCTCTAGTATACATATATACACACACACATACAGAGATAGATAGATAGATAGATAGATAGATAGATAGATAGATAGATAGATAGATAGATAGATAGGTAGAGTGGAAGTGAGAGGGAAAGAGATAGAAACATCAATGATGAGAATCATTGATCAGCTGCCTCCTGCATGCCCTTGACTGAGGGTGGAGCCCATAACCCAGGCATGTGACATGACTGGGATTCAAACCTTGACCTCCTGGTTCATGGGTTGATGCTCATCAGCTGGGTCATTAGTAGCTTCTTGATCATCCTTGTTTGGCTTCCAAACTGTCAGTTTTCTCTTCTGTTATTTCCTTTTAGATTTATGCCTTTTTTTAGCTTTAGTGGGGTTTTGAAAAGTGGATTGACTTAGATGCATATGTTTACTTTGTCATCTTTTTCTCAATTTATATTTTTAATAATTTATTTTGTATATACTTGTGACTTTGAGAAATGAAAAGAATAGAATGCATATTATAGACAAATTTTTGGCCTATACAGCTAGGCTTCAGACTAAGGCAGTTGATATTTAGAGGAGAAAAAGGGACTTTTTACCCTTTGCTCAATAAATCAATTACTATTGCAAAACCATTTTTTAAAAAATATATTTTTATTTCAGAGAGGAAGGCAGAGAGAGAGAGAGAAACATCAGTGATGAGAGAGAGAATCATTGATCAGCTGCCTCCTGCACGCCCCCAACTGGGGATCGAGCCTACAACCTGGGCATGTGCCCTTGACCAGAATCAAAACCGGGACTCTTCAGTCCGCTCTATCCACTGAGCCAAACCACCTAGGGCCATTTTTTTTTTTTTATCTGAATACTTTCTCAGTTAAATATGCTATTCATTTATCATTTTTAGCAACCATTTAGGTCAGGAGTCCTCAAACTTTTTAAACAGGGGCCAGTTCACTGTCCCTCAGACCGTTGGAGGGCCGGACTATAGTTTAAAAAAAAACAAACTATGAACAAATTCCTATGCACACTGCACATATCTTATTTTGAAGTAAAAAAACAAAACGGGAACAAATGCAATATTTGTATTTGCGTGTGGCCCGTGGGCCGTAGTTTGAGGACCCCTGACTTAGGTAATGGATGTTAAATGTTCTTCATTTATTTTATGTCAGGGTAGGTGAATAAAATAGAGCTGTAAATTATTACAAGCTGTCTTCAAAGCTTTACAAATTATCTAAATACTAATAACCAGCCATTAAAATTTTAGTTATTTAACAGTATTATATAGTTGAACATGTGATAAACAGTTTATAATCCACTAAGAAAAAACTTGAGTGCTTAACCTCATGACCAAATATTATAGATTTGGATGACCATATAATTTTTTGTCCAAGCTGGGGCACTTAAGAGTGAAAGGGTATGCTCTGACATAGGACTGTTATAGACAGATAGGGACATTTATACTTTAAGAGTCCCATAGTTTAGTGATGAATGACAAATTAGGAAAGTGTTCTAAATATGGGTGCATAGTAGGATTTTGCATTAAAAGGAAGGGGAATTTAAAAAAAGCTGATAGTGTTTAGTTATACAGAATTGATTCAGAAGTATAGGATATGCATAGGTTTGGAAATAGCTTTTTATTTTATAGTTTAGTTTGTGAGTTGTTTTTTGTTTTTAACTTAGTGAATTATTTAGCTTTCTCTTTTTCCAATATTTTTTTTTCTTTCCCACACTTTTATGTTTCTCCTTCCCGTAGATAAAATAAAATATACAGATAGGGAAAGAAGGAAAATTAATAGATTTTTTTTTATTAGAAGCATTGTTAAAGGTGAGAAGGTTTATTCAATTATTTTCATACTCTTCATTTTCTTCTATGATACATTTTCTTGGCTTAAGTGTTTTTCATTGTAATTTTTCTTCCTGTTGATCTAATACTCTAGTATATACTTCATTTCCTCTTTTAGGAATAGCTTGGATGCTAAAATGGTAATATAAGTGAAGCACATTCAAAAAGAATTTGAGTTCTTTTGAAGTTGTGCTTTAAAACACAGAGCTTGTTTGTAATAGGTAGTTTAGTTCATTTTATTGGTAGTTGAATTTTTGTTTGGGTTTTATATATTTAAAAATATTTAATGTTTAAAATGGTATGGCAGCCTTGCTTTAGGATGGGTATTGATGTAAATGAAGCTTTTTAAACTTATTTTACTCCCAGCTTATTTCTTTTTATTTTTTCCTTTATTGATTAAGGTATTACGTATGTGTCCTTATCCACCCATTGCGCGCCCCCCCCCCCCAGCTTATTTCTGATCGAAAAGAGACTTGGTTTAAAAAAAAAAAAAAAAAAGAGCCCTAGCTGGTTTGACTTAGTGGATAGAGGGGTCAGCCTGTAGACTAAAGGGTCCTGGGTTCGATTCCAATCAAGGGCACATGCCCGGGTTGCTGGCTCGATCCCCAGTAGGGGGCGTGCAAGAGGCAGCCAATCAGTGGTTCTCTCTCATCATTAATGTTTCTATCCCTCTCCCTTATTCTCTGAAATCAATAAAAATATGTTAAAAAAAAGAGATGATGAAAACATTTGTCTTATAATAAGGTATAATAGTCTAAACTTTAGAGGTTTCCCCCCCTGCCAGAATTTATAGAACTTTGATAAATATAAAATTTAACATGTATGTATATATCTTAAAATCACCATCATGAGTAACTGTTCAGGACATTTTCGTTGAAATGATACATTTTGTAGCTCAGAATAAAGAAGTGTATATTCTAGGTTGTATTGAAATAAAAACACATGGCAAAATAGCTAAGTTATTTTTATTTTTTTCCCTTGTGATAGAACAAGTAAGAAGTTTGCGACAAAGCACTATTGCCAAGCGTTCAAATGCAGCACCTTTAAATAGCACAAAAAAAGCACCTGTGAAGACTGTATCTGCCCCTAAAGCAGGCGGGAAACAACCAGAAAGGTGTCAGATAAAAGAAGAAGCTTGTGCATCACCGAAACCTGAGTATCATAAAGAGAGCAGAAGGAGCAGTCGGCATCTTGAACAAACTGAAGTATCGGAAGTATCTGTGTCTTCAAGTCACTCTTCAGTGTCATCTTGTCTTGAAATGAAGGATGAAGTTGGATTAGATTCTAAGAAGTGTAATAATCAGGAAAAAGCAAATGTGCCATCTGATGAAATAAATTGTCCACTCCTTTCAAAGACTTGTGATAGTATTGAAGAAAAGAAAAATGAAGCTCTGGTGGAATGTAAAATCAAGACTGTTAGTAGCCCATTGTTTACATTTTCAGGTAAAGAAGAACATGAACAGAATGATTCTGTTTCAGATAAAGTGGATGAGACTATTGTTGAAGAAATGAGTACAAAGGTTGAACAAGAATCAAAGGAAACGGTCAAATTATCCCTTGAAGGTGACCAAATTGTTAAGGAACCAGAATCTGCTGCTGCTCTCTGTGGTGATGCTGCTTGTACAAATCCAAATAAGACCGAAAAGAACCTTGTAGGTTTGTCTAGCACTGTGGATGAAGTAAATGAATGCCATTTGGAATTGAAGAATACGATGGAATTTGATCAAGCTAAGAACTCTCTTCATAGAAATGAACTAGAACCATTGAGTTATTGTAAAGACATAGAGTCTAATCATAAACAGTTGGAGAGCACTGAATTTAACAAATCAAACTTGGATGAGGCGGTTACTAGTGCTTTTGAACCAGAGTGTAATATTGTAGAAAATGCTATTTGTGATGTGCCTGACCAAAATTTAAAACAGTTGAATATTGTTGAAAGTATTAAAATGGAGTCTCATGAAACAGCAACCCTTCAGGATGACAGAAACAGCCCATCAAATAGTGTTTCTTGCTTAGAGTCAAAAAACATAAAATCCAAACACACAAAACCTGTAATTCACTCTAAGCAAAGCATGAGCACAGATACTTTGAAAAAAATTGTTGCAGCAAAGCATGAATTAACGCATATCAAAACTAAAGCTAGTGTCAAAAGTGTGAAACGGAATGCCGATGAACTAGAGTCTCAGCAAAATTTTCATAGGCCAGTCAAAGTGAGAAAAAAACAAGTTGATAAGCATTCAAAGATTCAGAGTTGCAATTCTGGGGCTAAGTCTGTGAAAAATCAAGCTCATTCTAATTTGAAAAAAACACAAGATCAAAATTTAGTACAGATTTCCAAACCTGTAACACATTGGTTGAGTGATAAGCCTCATGATCAGCCTGGTTGCTCTAAAGAACCTCATCATCCTGCACAAACTGGACATCTATTACCGTCCTGCCAGAAACAGTGCCACAAGCCCCAACAGCTGGCTCCAGCAGTAAAAACCAATAGTCATGTGAAGGAAGAGTTTGAACATGCAAGTGGTGCAGAACATTTTAAGGAGGAGGATAAACTGAAACAAAAAAAACCCGAGAAGAACCTACAACCCCGCCAAAGAAGAAGCAGCAAAAGTTTTTCTTTGGATGAGCCACCATTGTTCATTCCAGATAACATAGCTACCATAAAAAAAGAAGGCTCAGATCATAGCTCTTCATTTGAAAGCAAATATATGTGGACTCCCAGCAAGCAGTGTGGGTTTTGCAAAAAACCCCATGGCAACAGGTGTGTGTGTGTGTGTGTGTGTGTGTGTGTGTGTGTGTGAGTGAGAGAGAGAGAGAGAGAGAGAGAGAGAGATGTGTGATGTGTACATTGAAGAGAAATTCCTTTTTTAGTGTGGGATTAGTGTGAACATTTTAATAGAAAGAAATTAACATACAAAGACTTTTGCAGAAAAAAAAACCCCTCATCAATCCTGGATTAGTGATAGGAAGATGGAGCCACTGAATTTGCAAATATATTATCTTAGCACATTTTAAAAAGTATAGCGTGACCAGCAGTCGGTATATGTGGAAATGTTCCATCATTGTAACCAGTTGGTTTAATTTAGTCATTACATATAGAGAAACAAATTTTTTCTGCTAATCAGAAAATGGTTACACTGCCTTGGGTCTCTATATATTTTATTTGGCTGGAGAAAAATTAGTAATAAAGTGTGAAGGTCATAGTGGAAATTCTGTTTCTTTTGAAGGTTTGGGGAGAGGGGGTTAAATGAAGCACACTATAACTTCAACTACTTCATAACAATCAAACTTAACCTTGGAGTGAAATTTGACAGCTAAAACAACTGCTATATTACCCAGGTGAATTTTATATGTATCATGGAATGGAGTAAAAACATTTATTAGTTTCTTTTTGGAAAATTTTAGTGATTTGGAGGATTTCTAGTGAATTCTGATCCTTTAAGAAATGATTTTTAACACTGTCTTTGGCATTCTTTCCTTAGGAATCAGTGTTTTGTAGTTGATGGTACTTCCACCCCCTGTCCCCCATCCCCCATCCCGGCCCATATATTTTATTTGCTAGTTTTTTAAGAAAGGAAAACAAGAAGTGAAGTGGATATTGCAGCTACAAGATTATCCTGTTCAAGTGTTAAGATTGCTGTTGGGACTTCTATCAACATTGATAATGATAAAAGAACATTAAAACTTGCACATTGTAATGTTCTCCTTACTCATGAAAGTAAATGTTATAATGACTTTCACAGCACTGTCAGATTACATAAGTGAAACTATTTTGGGGGGACCTTTTAGTAAAGTGTTGTACATTATTTTAGTGTGGGAAAATGTGGTTGGGGAGAGTGTGTGGGTAGTTTTGGGGCTATTCCTGTAAAAAATCAAGTTGATGTCAAAGGGCTTCTTCATTGTTGATTCAGCCTGTGGCCTATTTTTAGTGTGATTGGTTATTTTATAACAACATATTTCAGTTTTTCAAAGTTGTGACTTGTTTGAAGGTAGTGCTACATTTGCCCTCACTTATATCTTTATGCTTTTTTTAAAAACTTAAAACACTTTATTCAAATATTCTAAAGTGGGCCTGTTGAATTTTTAGGTCTAAGAGAATTCGGGGCTGGAAGGTACATGTAAGTGCTCTTTTATGCCAGCCCCTTTTTCTTTCTTCCAGAATCTTCTATAAACTATCCCAGTGACATGTGGTCAGAGGAATAGAATAGGAGTCTTAGAGTGAATGAATTTCTAAAATGAAACTTTGGCCAAGAGTTGGAAGCCAGGTTAAGGATGTTATTATGTAACTTTTTTTGCAGATAAAAGTTCTGTTCTGATGATCAGTCCTTAGTAGTTCTGCTCAGGCTTTTAGATGATGACTGTCACTTTATCAACATCAACAGTTATTTTCCTAAAGTGAAGATTAAGTGTTAAGTCCCACTTTTTTTTTTTTTTTTAATCGAGTGCTGCCTTTTGGTTCTACTCTGTAAGATCTAGAATTTTTTTGCTTCAGTCTGGAAAATGACAGTATAGGGATTTTGAGTTCATCCTGTGTAATTTATATGAATAATAACATTGGAAACAGTCTTGGAAGAATCATTACACATTACTTCAATTTTGTGAATAAAGAACCCTAAATAAATGATTGGTTTTTTTTCTTTACGTATTAACTAGCCTGCACTTTGACACATTGTGCTTATATATATTGAGGTTACTCAAAGAATGTACCAGTCATGCAGCATGTAATTTTCTTTAATTCATGCATAAGAATATGAATTAGTTAGGAAGGGCATATTTGGAAATAATTTTCATCTTTTTCATTTCATGCACTAGCCCATTGAAAGCTATTTTCTAGCACTTAAGACAGACAGCTTTGCTTCTGTAAAGACTATTTTAATAAGTCTTAAGCGTTTTACATCTATTCTAATAGAGGTTAGCTTCTTGAATGTGTTCCCAGTGGAAATTATGTTTTTAAATAAATTTGTTCATGGTATGGCCAAATGTAATATTTGACCATAAGCAGAAACAGTAAGTATTGACTCTAACAATTGACACATCATACTGGCCTGTTTTTTATTTGTTTATATTTTAGATTCTGTTTTCTTGATTCAGCCATACAACAAAGGTGTACACATTATTTTAAAAACCAGTTATTTCTCATTTAAAAAAAATTAATGTCACTTTTGAACTACTTGTAAACATAAGCCAGCTAGTGTATCAGAAGGAACAGATAGTCTTTTCATACTACCTTGTAGTTATTAGTTGTCCTGAAAACATTTGCATCTTTATATTACAATTTCTTGTTCAGTTATAGAAGATTAGTTTATTGGATGAAATCTAAAACAAATTTTAGCTGAATGGATTGAAAGCTTTACAATCAAAGCAACCTTTTCTGAGAAGGAAATTTTCGCCTAGAATAAATAATACTGGGTTTTTTCGTTTCAGGACTTTAAGAGTTTGAAAAGTATTTTTTTCTGCAGATAAGGTTCTTAGTGACAAAAACAGGATTAAAGTTTATGTGGAATTGAACCCTTTTATTTTAGAAAAGAATGAGTGTATATACATTCACAGTAATGCCTAGATTTGCCACTTAACAGAACTGAAGGCCCATCTTGTAACAATTACTTTGTCAATGAATTAATGACATGAATTTGTTAAGAATAGGAATTCAGTGTTGCCTCTGGGGGTTACTTTGAAAAAAAACTTGAAAATTTTCTAAAAATATTTTGGCTTATGCCAAAAAGATTAGAATATTAAATTAGATTCTAATTATAGTGGATCTCATTTAATTTTTTTAAATTTTTATTTAAAATTTTGTGTATGAACCTATAATAGAACAAAAATATTTCCAGACTCTTCAATTTAATTGATATATGCTGACTTGGTCCCCTTAATTAATCCAGAGCTAAACTATACATTATATATACATAGACATACACAAATTTTATATATATATATATATATATATATATATATATATATATATATATATATATATGATTTCAGTGAAAGCGTTAACATCCAGGTTGTAGAATTATTTTGTTAAGCCTCACTGGAGGATATTTTTTTTTCCATGATTTTTAGAGAGAGTGGAAGGGTGGGAGGGAGAGAAACATCAATGTGAGAGGTACATTGGTTGCCTCCCACATGCGCCCCAAATGGGGCCAGGGATAGAGCCTGTGACCCTTCAGTTCAACGGCCAATACTCTAACCACTGGGCAAAGCTGGCCAGGGCCCAGGTTGTAGCCTTTTAAGTGATTTTTACCTAGTAGTAACCAGATCAAGGACAGCAGAAAAAGAGAGAGTAACCATGTTAGCAGTGTGATACATACCCCCCCGCCCCCCATGAGAAATAATACAAAAAGGGAAGAAAATACATAATCTTACCTTTGTGAATCTATACACTATAACTGGTCATAATGTATAGGTTTTTAAGCAGTGTCTTACTCTGACAATGGAAATAAAGGGAAATCCCTATTAGCTTTCCTTTAATATTTCAAAGACATTGTTTTCAAGCAGTAGCAACTTTGCAATGTGAATAGAACTTTTAAGCATCTGTATTCAATTTATTTTTCTGTTGGCTGTAAGTTTTTATAATTGAAACATGGACCCATCTAAAATGTCCCCAAACCTAAAGAAACAATTTCTGTATTGCAAATTAACCATGTTGTTTAAAAGCTTACATAATAGGGTTATGAATCCAAAACATTCTAGTTTTTGTTTTTACATAAGGCACGAGATTTTTTGTTTTTTCCTCCTAAACCAAATGATCATTGGGGAAATGGTGACTTATAAAGCCAGCACAGTTAGGGTAAAGAATGGTGAATTAAAGACTTGAAGTCTTGGTTTCCTTCATGCACAGCAGTAGCTTGGTATACAGTAGAAAGGCACAGAACAAGAGTGCTGCTATTGAGGAATGAGAGATTTGGGATAACTTTTCAGGATACCATGTAAAGCATGAACCTCTTATGATTTTTGTATTTCCAATATTAAAACAGAACCTCTGGTGTATTTAGGGAGAGTTGGGCATGTAACTGTGTTTTACGTTTAATATCTTCCTATTGGACCACAATTTTTTATTTTTATTTTTTTTTTCTTAATTAAATCTTTATTGTTCAGGTTATTATAGTTAGTCCTCTTTTTTCCCCCCATAGCTCCCCTCCACCCAGTTCCCACCCCACCCTCTGCCCTTACCACCGCCCCCCCCCCCCACTGTCCTCATCCATAGGTATATGATTTTTGTCCAGTCTTTTCCCGCATCCCCCCCCCCCACCAAGAATAGTCCACTCCCTTTCTATGCCCCTGATTATATTCACCAGTTTATTCTGTTCATCAGATTATTTATTCACTTGATTTTTAGATTCACTTGTTGATAGATGTGTATTTGTTCATAATTTGTATCTGTACCTTTTTCTTCTTCCTCTTCTTAAAGGATACCTTTCAGCATTTCATTTAATACTGGCTTGGTGTTGATGAACTCCTTGAGCTTTTTCTTATCTGTGAAGCTCTTTATCTGACCTTCAATTCTGAATGATAGCTTTGCTGGGTAAAGTAATCTTGGTTGTAGGTTCTTGGTATTCATCACTTTGAATATTTCTTGCCACTCCTTCTGGCCTGCATAGGTTCTATTGAGAAATCAGCTGACAGTCGTATGGGTATGCCCTTCTAGGTAACTGACTGTTTTTCTCTTGCTGCTTTTAAGATTCTCTCTTTGCCTTTGCTCTTGGCATTTTAATTATGATGTGTCTTGGTGTGGTCCTCTTTGGATTTCTTTCGTTTGGGGTTCTCTGCACTTCCTGGACTTGTAAGTCTATTTCTTTCACCAGGTAGGGGAAGTTTTCTGTCATTATTTCTTCAAATAGGTTTTCAATATCTTGCTCTCTCTCATCTTCTGGCACTCCTATAATTCTGATGTTGGTACGCTTGAAGCTGTCCCAGAGGCTCCTTACACTATCTTCGTATTTTTGGATCCTTTTTCTTTTTGCTTTTCCGGTTGGGTGTTTTTTGCTTCTTCGTATTTCAGATCTTTGACTTGATTCTTGCGATCCTCTAGTCTGCTGTTGGAAGTCTGTATAATATTCTTTATTTCAGTCAGTGTATGCTTAATTTCTAGTTTGTCTTTTTTCACAATCTTGAGGGTCTTACTAGACCAGGGGTGGCAAACTTTTTGACCCGAGGGCCACAATGGGTTCTTAAACTGGACCGGAGGGCTGGAACAAAAGCATGGATGGAGTGTTTGTGTGAACTAATATAAATTCAAAGTAAACATCATTACATAAAAGGGTACGGTCTTTTTTTTTTTTTTTTTTTTTTTTTTTTTAGTTTTATTCATTTAAAACGGGCCGGATTTGGCCCGTGGGCCGTAGTTTGCCCATGGCTGCACTAGACTTTTTGAGGATCTCATTAAATTCATCGGCGGTCTCACCAGATTTCTTGAGTGTCTCACTCAGTTTATCAGCGGTTTCTAGAAAATTCTTGAAAAACCTTAAAAGTGTGGTTTTGAACTCTATATCCAGTAGTTTGCTTTCCTCCATTTCTGTCATTTGTGACCTGTTTCTTTGTCTCCACATTCTGGCTGCTTCCCTGTCTTGATAGAGTGGCTTTCTGTGCTAGGTGTCCTATAGGGCCCAGTGGCTCAACCTCCCCAATTACCTGAGGTGGACACTCTTGGTGCACCCCCTTGTGGGCTTTGTGCACAGCTTTGTAGTTAAGCCTTGATTGTTGTAGGTATCACTGGGAGGAATTGACCTCCAGGCCAATTGGCTGTGAGAATCAGCTGTGTCTGCAGTGGGAGAACTTCTGTGCTGGAGACACCCTTCTGGGGCAAGACTTGCTTCAGTGGGGCTTTGGTGCTCACTGAGTCTGTCCCGAGTGTGTCCCTTATGGATCTGAGGAGTTATAATCTGGATGATCCCACTCTGACCACTGGGTCCACTGGCTCTTGGATCTCTAAGGAGGTGCTAATTTAGCCTCTGCCTGAGGCTACCCAGCAGGTGCTCAGCTATGAAGGAATGCAAGCTGCTGTGGGGCCTTGGGCCAGCTGCAGTTTGTTAGGTAATTTTCGGATTGCAAAGGGTCAGGCCTTTCATATGCAAAAGCCGGCGCACAGCTTGGGCGGGTCAGGGGTCCCAGGGGATCAACATGGCGGAGCAAGCAGCTATGGCTGCTTCTCAGTCCTGCCCTAAGGGGCCCCGCTTCTCAGTGTCCCGGTAATCGCTGCAAGCACCTCTCCCTATATGAGCCTTGGTCCCCAGAGACTCGCCCGGAACTGGAGTTCAGAGCAGTCGGGAGCTTGAGACTCCCTCCCGATTGTAAAAGACAACCACGTCCTCAGCTGCCAGCCCTTTCCGCATGCGCCTCCGTACCTCTGCACTTTACTTCCACACCGCACCTCCTCTGAGTCTCAGTGTGCTTTTCTCTTTCCTTCTAGTTGTAGAATTTCCACTCAGCCAGCCTTTCTGTGGTTCTGGATGATGTCTGTGTTATGTTTTAGTTGTATTTTTGAAGTGGTTGTGCGAGGCAGCAATTTCCGGTGTTTACCTATGCCGCCATCTTGGTTTCCCTGGTCCACAGTTTTTTAAAAGGAGTTTTGAAAGAAAAATAAAACCTTTGACATGAGGTGCCACTATTATTACTACTAAAATCAATACGAAGTCTTATTGTTAAATAATAGACCCGAATAATTCTATCTTAATTTTCTGAACATAGCATGAGTTACTAACCTGAAAAATGAAAATGTTAAACATGATTGAGTTTTGTAGTTTTTCTAACAGGTTGTAAAATATGTAAATAATTTCTCCCTGAAATTGCTGATTTGCCATTTTAGAGTCATAATAAATCTCATGGCCCTGGATGTTTTCATGGGTTAGTGAAGTTATTTCTTTTTTTAGATATATTTTATTAATTTTTTCAGAGAGGAAGGGACAGGAATAGAGAGCTAGAAACATTGATGAGAGAGAAACATCAATCAGCTGCCTCCTGCACACCCCCACTGGGGATGTGCCAGCAACCAAGTACATGCCCTTGACCAGAATCGAACCTGGGACCTTTCAGTCCACTGGCCGACGCTCTATCCACTGAGCCAAACTGGTTAGGGCGTGAAGTTATTTCTTAGATAAAATGCCGTAAAAGGAAAACTTTTATAAGGACATTGCTTAGAAATTTTTTTAAAAGTCATCCTCAGTATTTTCACATTAACATATAGTATTGATCTTTATTTTGGAAAAAGTTTACTAGGAGAAGTATTTGGTCAGAATTAAGGAAGTCCACACTCAAAAGTACTTAAAGATTTTTTAGCAAAATCAATGTCACACCCTGAAACACAGTATTTTGAGCTCAAAGAATAGTTATATAATTAAGATGGTTAATAAACAATTTGAGAGACTCCATTATATTAGTTTTTGAGTTGGATTTTTGTTTTCTGATTTTTTTTGTCATTTAAAATTACTCATTGGATAAATTCTCTAATTTTATGTATGACAGATCTGTGTTAAATGTAACTTTGGTGGATTGTGATATCACAGATCTTTTTTTTTTTTTTTTCATATCACAGATCTTAACCACCCTTCTCAGTAGAGAAATTCTATAATTTCTTATTTTATAAAGTATACTGACGAGGGTCAGTTGCCCTTTATTTTAGTCCTATGGGTTTTTTTTTGTTTTCAGTATTTTCTCATTCATACCAGAAGAGAAAAGTTTCATTTTCATTGAATATTCTTTTTGAAAACTTGCTCCATGTTTAACTGATAGAATGGGTTAAAGATAGAAAACATACAAAAAAAGTTAATTTTTGAAAATTTAGGCTTTTGACATTGATTTTAAAGAAAATGTATCAAAGTTTTTTTTTTCTTCTTCCAGGTTTATGGTTGGCTGTGGAAGATGTGATGACTGGTTTCACGGTGATTGTGTCGGGTTAAGTCTTTCTCAAGCACAGCAAATGGGAGAGGAAGACAAAGAATATGTGTGTGTGAAATGTTGTGCTGAGGAAGATAAAAAGACTGAAGAAACAGATCCAGATATTTTGGAAAACCAAGCTAAAGTTGAAGTCCATACTGAAGATAAAACAATGGACTATGAAAAGCTTGGATTATCAAAGCACACATCAACAAATGACAAAACCAAATGTACAGATGACACAGTGAAGCACAAGGTCAAAATTTTAAAACGGGTGAGCTTCTCGTTAATGTGTTCTGTTATCGTAAGAAATTTGTGTAGGCTGATAATTAGAATTTGAAATTTCTCCTTAGGATTTATTGTTCTAGTGTACATTTTCAAACTTATCTACACTAATAGAAGAGAAATATGCAAATTGTGTCACTCCACTACACCCACCAGCCAATCAGAGTGACTATGCAAATTAACCCAACAAAGATGGAGATTAATTTGCATATGCAGGCACAGAGCAAAGACTGAAGGCTCTGGCCAGAGTGGAGACTTAAGACTGAAGAGGCTTGGCTTCTTTGCTGCGGCCGGACCGAAGGCCTGGGTTCCGGGTGGCAGAGGAAAACAGGTGCCAGCAGCCAAGGGAAGGAAGGCCTATTGCTTGAATCTTCGTGCAACGGGCTTCTAGTCCTATCCTATATAATAAAAGGATAATGTGCAAATAGACTGAATGGCAGAACAAACGAATAACCAAAGTGTAATATGCTAATGATATGCTAAGGCTGCTCAACTGTTCGCTGTGATGTGCACTTACCACCAGGGGGCAGTCAACTGGTCGACTAGTCGCTGTGACATGCACTGACCACTGGGGGACAGATGTTCTGACTGGTATGTTAGCTTGCTGCTGGGGTCCGGCCGATCGGGACTGAGTGAGATGGGCCGGACACACCCTGGAGCCTTCCTGCGGTCCCTCCCCGGCCCGATAGTGCACTGGTTCTTCAGCCTGGTCTGCACCCTCTCGAAATCCAGGACCCCTCGGGGGATGTCTGAGAGCTGGTTTCAACCCATTCCCGCAGGCCATTCCCGTTGGGAGGGCTCCAGATGCAGGGTTCATGGCTGGCAAGCACTGCTGCAGCAGTGTGAGCCTTTCCTGATTGGGACTGATTGGGTGCGAGCCCGCGGCAGGCACAGTGGGGCTGGGATGAGCGGGGGTGGCAGGTAGAAGCTGCAGATGGCATTGGACTGCGGGTTTTGGCCCGATCCCTGCAGGCCACCCAGAGGGACCCCACCCATGCAAAAATTTGTGCACTGGGCCCCTAGTTTTTCCATAAGAGTGGATGGATTTTTATGTAACATACAGATTTTATTTTTGCTATTTCTAATCTCCAGTTTGGTACTTGGATTTTCTGTGTAGGATGTGTGTGTGTGATCTTGTATTGTTAACTGTAAATTGTGCTTACTGATAAAATTTCTTTACAAAGCTTTTCAGCCCAGCTGGCATGGCTCAGTGGTTGAGCATCAACCTATGAACCAGGAGGTCATGGTTTGATTCCTCGTTGAGGCACATGCCCAGGTTTTGGGGTCAATCCTTAATGTGGGACATGCAGGAGGCAGCTGATCAAGGATTCTCTCTCATCATTCTCTCTCATATCTCTCTCCCTTTTTTTCTGAAATGAATAAAAAAATTTTAAAAAGTTTTTTGGTTCATAAATGTCTATTAATCCTTAAACTACGTTTGGTATTATTATTTCCAAATGAAAGAGTTTTATTTTTCTCTGTAAGGAAAAGTAATCAATTTGTCTTACCTTTGTCCTAGTATTTGCTTGGAACCCTCACCTCATAATTTTTCTTTTAAAATGTGGACTCTTTAAAAAAGTTGTCAGTTTTCCCTCATTCTTATATTTTTAACTACCTTCTAAAAGTATTTTATAAATAGATATTTAAAGATATTAAGTCAATTACAGGAGCAATGTATAAATTTTCTTTGTCTACCTTTTTGCTACTGTTTATTTTTCTAATTGATTCGTCGTTATTATAGATAGCGCTAGGGAGGAAACATAGTGGCAACGAACGTACATGGAGAGTTAAGTATCATCCAAAAAGCAGTGAACATGAATCGTAGAGTTGGAAGGAATCTTGGAAATCTTTTAGTCCTACCATTCAGATTTAAGAGCATGCGCATATTTTCTCCAAAATCTCTATTACTGACAAATTCAGTTCTTTCAGACACTCCTTATATGACAAATCTGGATTAAGTTCCAGTTTGCCAAATCCTTGTATCCACTGTTTTCTGTCTGCCAAGACTTTGGAATCAGATTATGTCCTTCTGATATATGCTGTTTCTTTATTGATCTGATTAGCACCAAAGTAATTGATAATACAGAACTGAAAGCTCCATTGAGAAGAATTTATAACACACCTTTGGAAAACTTCTTTTATCATCAACTATTACTCATCACTTTTTGGGTACAAATTCTTGGCCATTTAGAAATATGGCTCATTGTTTTGTCATTTAGCTGAGTTGTCTCCATCTTGTCTAAAATGACATTTAAAAAAACATTAACATTGTAAATGGTTTGAGAAACCCCCCATTTCCAGAAAAAGACCTAGTCTGATTTTGTAAATGCATGTGCTATCCAAGTGATAACTGCTTCCTTTTTGATGAACCGTTGAATCTTATTTAGACTTGTCTGCTTTTAGTTTATGAAGTCTGCTCTTTAAAAATCACTTGTTACCCCTAGATTTTTATGTTAAACCATTTATTGAGTTTCTATGTATGCCAAGCCTGATACCAGACTTTGGTTTATTGCACTGATTGAAATATATTCCTGCTCTCAAGTAAGTCTATTTGGGGAAGTAGAAAGTAAATAAATAAAATTAGAAGATTCCTAGTCTGGAGAAAATCAGTTTTTGTATGTATCCTATGACTTTATGTCTATATACAGTGTTCTTCTCCATGTTTTTTATTTACTATTTTTTATTTTATTTATTTCAAAGAAGGGAGAGGGAGGGAGAGAAAAAAACCAAAAACAATGATGAGAGAGAATCATCAATCAACTGCCTCCTTCATGCCCCACACCCACACCGGGAACCAAGTCCACAAACTGGGGATATGCCCTGACCAGGAAGGAATTGAACCGTGACCTCCTGGTTCACAGGTTGACACTCGACCACTGAGCCATGCAGGCCAGGCTTCCCCGTCTTTTAAACACTAGTGTGATGTGACTGGTTTCTCCCAGGGTTCCCAGAATGCCAGTTTCACCACCAGCTGTGGGTTATATTAGGATAAGAGTAGCAGGTATCCTGAAGGTTTGTTCTACCTATGGGAGTTAAAATTGCCACAATTAGTACACTGAGAACTTAACTGATACACTTACTATGGATGAATAGAACTTCATTTGTTTTAGAAAATAGTGAAAAATATAATACCTGTTTCTCTACAATTTTTTCCTCCATTTCCCATATCCACAGGCAACTAAGAGAACTATTTCTATCTTATATCTCTAATTTTCTTTCTAATATTGATATTGGGAATGTGAGCTCTATTTTTTAGTTCTCCTTTATATAAAAGAACTAAATAGTCTAGTATGTGTTCTGTAGAAAACATGCTTAACAAATGGATTTTGAATGAAAGGGTGATTCTTCTTTTTGCTAATTGAATTATTTTTTGTGCATCTTTAAAAATCCCTTTAAACAGTTACTGGGCCAAAGAATAGAAAATGTTTGATATTGTTATAGGTTGTAATACTAATAAGGTTTAATTTTTTCATCTATATCTCTTGAGGCTTGAGTTATAGTTAAAGATAGTGTAGAAATTTTAATTCTAGTAATTACTTTTTTTTCTTCTTTTTTTTTCCCCCCAGGAATCTGGTGAAGGTAAAAACTCATCAGACTGTAGAGATAGTGAAATGAAAAAATGGCAGCTAGCTCCTCTTCGAAAGATGGGACAACCAGTTTTACCTCGGAGATCCTCAGATGAAAAAAGTGAAAAAATACCAAAAGATTCCACAGCTGTTATTTGCACAGGGGAAAAAGCTTCAAAACCAGGTAGTGAGATTAATAGAAATTATTATATACTAATGTATTTATATTTTATTTCATATACTATCAGTTAAAATGTTTAGGGAAATTAAAAATTTTTAACATTTTAATGTTTTGGTGATTAACCTTACTTGAAATTAAAAACCATTACTTTAAATGCTGGGGAAGTACTAATGAATTTAAGGTACAACTCCTTCCCTCATGGCACTTAAATACCAATGGGAGAAGACAGACAAGAAAATGGTATGCTATTTAACAGAATTTAGACACTATGAAGAAAAGGCAGAGTAATGGGATAGAGAATCACAGTATTATCAGTGCATAGTAGTTTAAAGTCCAAACTTAGATATATACAGGTAGGGTTCAGTGATGAAGAGACAGGAGCACAGCCCTTGGAGAGCATCTACATTTAGAAGTTGGGAAGAAGAGGCAGTGACCTGAGTGAGATAAGAGAAGTAAGAGACCATGGTGGCCTGGAAGCAAGATGAAGTTTGATACAGGAAGAAATAATAACCATGTCAAATGCTGTCTGGTCTGGACATTTAATAAGATGGACATAGAATAAGTATGTGGTTTAGTGAAATAGAGATTATTGGTAACCTTGATTAGAATGATTTTGGTGGAGCAGCGGGAACAGAAACCAATTGTAGTGGCTTATGGAAGAATGGAAAGTGAGGAACAAGATGATTACAGATAACTCTTTCAAGGAATTTTGCTGTTAAAGGGAACAGATAGTGTGCTAACTAGAAGTGGATATGGCATCTAGCACTTTTTATTTATTTTGAAAAAATCTTTATTATTGAAGTATTACCTGTGTTCCCTTTTTGTCCCATTGAACTCATAGCCTGCCCCAGGACTTTTTTTTTTTTAAGGAGATATAGACAGAGCATTAATGGCAATGATCCCGTAGACAAACAGAATTTGGTGATATAGGAGAGATTATGTGATGGATGAAGTTAAAAAATCCATGAGATGAGGGGGTGGGATTCACATTGAAGTGTTAGGTTATAGAAAAGGAAGATGGTATATGATAGGGAGGACAGATACAGGTTGATTTAGTGATGGGAAGATGTGATAGCTGACATTTTTCTGTTTTCTTAGTAAAAATATGAAGTGAGAAAATCAAATGAGGTTGAAGGTGAGGAAAAGCGTTGTTGGTTTGAGAAGAGAGGAGAACACGAGTAAAATTGATGTTTTGAAAGTGGGAGAGGAAATTTTCTGAGAAAATTTAACAGGACTAAGGCAATAGATTGAGTTATCTACTTAAGATTTGTGGCTTATAAATTTAAAGTGAGACCTGTCCACACCAGAGCTTATTTTTTTCCAGTTATCTTAAGCTGTTCGTAGGCTATTCGGTGTTGTGATTTTGCCAGTGCGGAGGTTTAAAGGAGAGAGAATAAAGGCATTAAGTATGCAAAGGAGTGGTAATAGTGTTGGACTGTTTAATCAAAGTTGGTTATGTGGGAGAGTGAGGGCATAGACCAGTGATGGCGAACCCTTTGAGCTCGGCATGTCAGCATTTTGAAAAACCCTAACTTAACTCTGGTGCCGTGTCACATAGAGAAATTTTTTGATATTTGCAACCATAGTAAAACAAAGACTTATATTTTTGATACTTATTTTACACATTTAAATGCCATTTAACAAAGAAAAGTCAAACAAAAAAATGAGTTCGCGTGTCACCTCTGACATGTGTGTCATAGGTTCGCCATCACTGGCATAGACAATAAAAAGGATAGGTTTAAGAATGAGGAAGGAGATTTTAGAATAAGTTGGTGTGATAGGAGTTCAGAGTAGTGGAATGTTCGACATTTTTTGGAGATGCACAGGAATTAGTAATGGTGGATTGGAAAATCATTTGAAAAGCTTAACATTCAAATTACAATATCAATCAACTACGTTTGTTTGTTTTTTAAATATATTTTATTGATTTTTTTACAGAGAGGAAGGGAGAGAGATACTCAGAAACATCAATGAGAGAGAAACATCGATCAGCGGCCTCCTGCACACCCTGCACTGGGGATGTGCCTGCAACCAAGGTACATGCCCTTGACCGGAATCGAACCTGGGACCTTTCAGTCCACAGACCCGACGCTCTATCCACTGAGCCAAACCAGTTAGGGCCAAGTACGTTTGTTTTAAAACCAGAGGAGATTCATGAATTTTGTGGTAGTAGTAAGATCATTACATTATTTGCTCTCTTAATAAGTTCAGGCCACATTTTCTAAATAGTTTTTTAAAAGTTAATGCATATATGTGAAAAGTAACTAGCTTTAAAAGCCATTATTTAAAATGGAAAAGAGGCTATATCATTTTTTAGCTTTAGTTACTTAATTTCTAATTAAAATTTTTTTAAACGAGGTATAACTGGCACAGCATTATATTAGTGTTAGCTGTACAGCATAATGATATAATATTTCTGTATATTATGAAATGATCACCACATCTGTCACCATATATAGATTTAGAATGTCAAGAGTATTTCAATATGGAGTAGTTAGAAATAGTCATTTTTAATCAGTCGGTTTTGTTTATAAATTTACGTCTGTATTAAAAAGAAAAATATGTTTTTAGAAACAATGTGTTTTTATATTTATTTAAATTAGGTGCTCATGAGAAGCAAGAGGTAAAAAAGAAGAAGATTGAAAAAGGAGCGCCTAATGTGCATCCTCCTGCTGCCCCTGCTGCCAAACCCTCTGCAGATCAGATCCGACAGAGTGTCAGACACTCTCTCAAAGACATTCTGATGAAAAGGTAATACACATTACTGTTGTGGAAGATTGAATAATACGTGCTTCTTGTATTTGAAAAATAATTAAATTGTTCTAATTTTAAGACTTACAGATTCAAATTTGAAGGTACCAGAGGAAAAGGCAGCAAAAGTTGCCACAAAAATTGAAAAAGAGCTTTTCTCTTTTTTTCGGGACACAGATGCTAAATATAAGAACAAATATAGAAGTTTGATGTTCAACCTGAAAGATCCTAAAAACAATGTAAGTGTGTTTTGTTCATGTTCATAGATACTTATGCTTCTTACTTTACTGAATGCATAAGGATTTAAGATTGTAATACAGGAGATCTATAATTTATTGGAGTGAGACCATGGAATTTTAATAGTCTTTTGCTTCTGGATTGAATTCTGCTTAGTGGTGACTAGTATTATAGAATGAGTCTATTAAAATATAAAATACTAAATCTGTCTTAACTGATTTATGTGAATTTTCTTTCCTTTATGTTCCTTGTTCAGTCCAGTTTGTTAAAAAGAATTCCTATGTATTCTTCAAAAATGATTAAGCTAAAATTGACAATACTATTTAATACTTCTGATTTAAATCAGAAAATAACTGCACTCCTTAAAATAAATTGCATTTAGATAAAAAAACAAAACTATTTTAAGACATTTTTATTACATTAAATATGACTTTAGTTCTAAGTATCTTTTATCAGTGGAGTAAACATTCACAATGAAAACTTAACTTTCTTGGGATTTCTTGTTTGTGATTTAGAATCTAAAAGTGTGTGTGTGTGTGCGTAGATGCAAATGCCTTGCATATTTGGTTAAATTTGACAAAGCTTTCACATAAGTGATAGCAGTTTGTCAGTTTCCATACCTATATTTGCTATGGTATGTAGTTTAAGTATTTTCTTGAAATATTCTAACAGCTACTTACGAGAATTCTACAGTGTAGAATCTTTACTTTATGGTGCAGTGGTCGGCAAACTGCGGCTCGCGAGCCACATGCGGCTCTTTGGCCCCTTGAGTGTGGCTCTTCCACAAAATACCGACTTCTGTGCATGGGCCATGAAGTTTTAATCGCACTGTACATGCACGCCCGCACGTGGTATTTTGTGGAAGAGCCACACTCAAGGGGCCAAACAGCCGCATGTGACTCACGAGCCACAGTTTGCCGACCACTGGCTAGGGGATCTATTACTTTCTGAATTGTATAATCTGGAAGTTTTTCTTCAATAAGAAATTAGTTCCTTTAGGTTTCTTTTTTTCAGTTGATTCTTCCCTCTGGAATTCCTACAGGCCTGTTAAGATTTAAACATATGCAATCTTAAAAATATGAAAGACATCATATTTAGTAAAGCTCTTTTATGTAGTACTTTGTCTGTTATAACAGTGTGTCCTTGGGAAGACATAATACAGCTTTGGGATAGATGTTGTAATGTTTCCAGTGTACGTGCTTCTGCGTCATGTGTTGCTTTTTACGAGATGTGTATTTTGCTGCCTTCGATAAGTTCCTAGGCTACAAGGTTGTCTTTTAATCTTATAGTAGGCAATATGTAAATTATAAAACATTTATAAATCAGTTTTCAAAATTGCATCTTATTTATTACAAGTTTCTGGATAGCCGCTTTTTTTCTTCTGAAAATGTTTTTCTCCCCTTCCCATTTTAAAATACTTCCAGATATTATTTAAAAAAGTACTGAAAGGAGAAGTAACCCCTGATCATCTTATAAGAATGAGTCCAGAGGAACTAGCTTCCAAAGAGTTAGCTGCTTGGAGACGAAGAGAAAACAGACATGTAAGATTACTTATGAATATGTGTTTGACTATATTAAAGTCTATATTTTTTAAGCCTTCTAGTTGTTTAGCCTTGTTCTTAAATGCTATCTTTTATTTTTCTTGATCTCTGCTGCTTTTTTTCATTCTCTCAAGTTTTCAGGTTACATAAATACTTTGTGTTTTGTTATATAATTTGTAAAGCAGAAGGTGGGGAAATAGGTGCATCTTAATCACATCTTAACTTTTCAGAAGCCCAATTTGAAAGTATTATGAGTATTACTAATTTGGAGAGCCAGATTTAATTCAGAATGAAAATTTTGTAGGTTTATAATCCCCATTTGAAGTTTCAAATGCCAAAAGATCTGAAAAAGTGTTTTTTCCTATAACAAATTTAGTGATAAAACTGACCTGAATTGCCATGTCTTAATGTATTCACAGAAATGTTGTGTATTTAATTAAGTAGCACTAACTGGAGTGTTATGTAACATATACAATATGTGCACCATATTGCATTTTTAAAACTAAAAAATTCTAAAAGTCACTGATGCTAAGAGTTTTTAGTTGAAGGTTGTGAACTTGAAATACCTTTAAAGATTTAAGTGAGTATGTATGTGACTTGAGGTATGAGGTAACCCATCATCCACTATTTGATTACAATGGCCTCAGAACATTAGCCCTTTATTCTAGAAAATACTGGTTACTTCATATTAACTCTACATAATTTACCTGATTCTTCATAATATTTATCTGCATCTTAGGTATTACGTTTCCAAGTAGATCTTCTACCAAATCTAGTTTGAAGTACCAAAGGCCTTGATTTCATATATTACACTTTTTCACATATTTTTTTAAATTAAATCTTTATTGTTCAGATTATTGCAGTTGTTCCTCTTTTTTCCCCCCATAGCTCCCCTCCACCCAGTTCCCACCCCACCCTCTGCCCTTACCCCCTCTCCCCCCCACACTGTCCTCATCCATAGGTGTACGATTTTTGTCCAGTCTCTTCCCGCATCCCCAACACCTCTTTCCCTCCCCCCAGAATAGTCAGTTCACTCCCTTTCTATGCCCCTGATTATATTATAATCACCAGTTTATTCTGTTCATCAGATTATTTATTCACTTGATTTTTAGATTCACTTGTTGATAGATGTGTATTTGTTGTTCATAATTTGTATCTGTACCTTTTTCTTCTTCTTCCTCTTCTTAAAGGATACCTTTCAGCATTTCATTTAATACTGGTTTGGTGGTGATGAACTCCTTGAGCTTTTTCTTATCTGTGAAGCTCTTTATCTGACCTTTAATTCGGAATGATAGCTTTGCTGGGTAAAGTAATCTTGGTTGTAGGTTCTTGCTATTCATCACTTTGAATATTTCTTGCCACTCCTTCTGGCCTGCATAGGTTCTATTGAGAAATCAGCTGACAGTCGTATGGGTATGCCCTTCTAGGTAACTGACTGTTTTTCTCTTGCTGCTTTTAAGATTCTCTCTTTGCCTTTGCTCTTGGCATTTTAATTATGATGTGTCTTGGTGTGGTCCTCTTTGGATTTCTTTCGTTTGGGGTTCTCTGCACTTCCTGGACTTGTAAGTCTATTTCTTTCACCAGGTAGGGGAAGTTTTCTGTCATTATTTCTTCAAATAGGTTTTCAATATCTTGCTCTCTCTCATCTTCTGGCACTCCTATAATTCTGATGTTGGTACGCTTGAAGCTGTCCCAGAGGCTCCTTACGCTATCTTCGTATTTTTGGATCCTTTTTCTTTTTGCTTTTCCGGTTGGGTGTTTTTTGCTTCTTCGTATTTCAGATCTTTGACTTGATTCTTGTGATCCTCTAGTCTGCTGTTGGATCTCTGTATAATATTCTTTATTTCAGTAAGTGTATGCTTAATTTCTAGTTGGTCCTTTTTCATATCCTCAAGGGTCTCACTAGATTTATCGAGGATCTCACTAAATTTATCGGCGGTTTCTAGAAAATTCTTGAAAAACCTTAAAAGTGTGGTTTTGAACTCTATATCCAGTAGTTTGCTTTCCTCCATTTCTGTCATTTGTGACCTGTTTCTTTGTCTCCGCATTCTGGCTGCTTCCCCGTGTTGATAGAGTGGCTTTCTGTGCTAGGTGTCCTATAGAGCCCAGTGGCTCAGTCTCCCCAATTACCTGAGGAGGACACTCTTGGTGCACCCCCTTGTGGTCTTTGTGCACAGTCTTGTTGTAGTTAAGCCTTGATTGTTGTAGGTATCACTGGGAGGAATTGACCTCTAGGCCAGTTGGCTGTGAGAATCAGCTGTCTGCAGTGGGAGAACTTCTGTGCTGGAGACACCCTTCTGGGGCAAGACTTGCTTCAGTGGGGCTTTGGTGCTCACTGAGTCTGTCCCGAGTGTGTCCCTTATGGATCTGAGGAGTTATAATCTGGATGATCCCACTCTGACCACTGGGTCCACTGGCTCTTGGATCTCTAAGGAGGTGCTAATTTAGCCTCTGCCTGAGGCTACCCAGCAGGAGCTATGGAGAGATCTGCAGGTTCCTCTTCCTTGTTTGGGTTTTGGAGGTGCCCAGATGAGGCCCAGCTGTGAAGCAATGAAGCTGCTGTGGTGCCTTGGGCCTTCTTTTGGATGTTCTGGGTCTCTCTGACCCAGCTGCAGTTTGTTAGGTAATTTTAGATCTCAAAGGGCCAAACCATTCATATGCACAAGCCTCTGCGCATAGCTTGGGTGGGGCAGGGTCTCAGGGAATCAGTAGGAGGGTGGAGCAAACAGCTATGGCTGATCCTCAGTCCTGCCCTAAGAGGCCCCGGGTCTCAGTGTCCCACAGTAATTGCTGCAAGCTCCTCTGAGAGAAAGCCGCCCTCGAGTTCTGCCCGATGCCAGACAGTCCAGTTTCTCCCTGTATGAGTCTGGGACCCCAGAGACTCGCCCAGAACTGGAGTTCAGAGCTGTTGGGAGCTTGAGACTCCCTCCCGATTGAAAAAGACAACCACGTCCTCAGTTGCCAACCCTTTCCGTGTGAGCCTCCGTACCTCTGCACTTTACTTCTGCAGCTCCTCTGAATCTCAGTGTGCTTTTCTCTTCCCTTCTAGTTGTAGAATTTCCACTCAGCCAGCCTTCCTTTGGTTCTGGATGATGTCCGTTTTGTCTTTTCGTTGTATTTTTGAAGTGGTTGTTCGAGGCAGCAATTTCTCGTGTTTACCTATGCCGCCATCTTGGTTCCTATCTGCTTTTTCACATATTTCTTTACTTTCAGACTGTGTAATTTCTCCTGTTATTTTACTTAAAAAAATTTTTTTTTTAATTTAGTGAGAGAGAGAGGAAGAGAGAGGGAGAGACACACACAGACATCAATAAGAGAGAACCATCAGCAGGCTGCCTCCTGCATGCCCCCTCCTGGGGATCAAACTCCTAACCTGGGCACATGCCCTTACCAGGAATTGAACCGGCAACCTATTGGTGCTTGGTACAATACTCAACCAAAGGAGCCACGCCAGCCAGGGCTGTTTTATTTTTTATTTTTTGAAAATAGTATCTCCTCTTCTTATTCTCCATATCCCAAATATGCACATGCCTTTCTTCTTTGAAACTGGGGCTGTAAGTATCATCTGCAGTAAAGACCAGCTTGTTTATCTTTAGGCCTTGTACCTGATTTCTTTCTTTAAATGATGATTTGTATTAAACTAAGGTGAGGTAAATAACTGGACCCATTTTTACCTTCCTTAACCTCTTGCATTCTCATCTACCTTTTACTAGTTCTTGTTACACTTCTTTATTATGTTTTATTGCTGTGCTTTATTTTTTTAAAAATATTTTCTGTTAGACCATAGAGATGATTGAGAAAGAGCAGAGAGAAGTGGAAAGACGACCAATCACAAAAATAACTCATAAGGGTGAAATAGAAATTGAGAGTGATGCTCCAATGAAAGAACAGGAAGCAGCCATGGAGATTCAGGTAAAAATAATAAAAATGTTGTGTTTTATAGTGTTCAAAGCATACAGATTCAGAAAAGGTTTCTTTGCCTAATGTTTTTAAAGTAGAAAGAAGAGTCTTAAAAAATGTATATATTTTAAAGTAGCCTATTTTTTTTTTTGGTTTAAAGGATTTCTGGGAGTGTTTATAGTATTGTTTCTCTGTATGTAGTGGATAGACTATCTGTATTATGGGCAGCTATTAAGCAGTTGTTAAAATGTATATTCCTGGGGTCTTCATGATGTAGTGAATTCCTTAGTAGGCCTTGACATGTGTAAGTGCTTCTTAGGCAGACTGTAGTTTGAGAGCTGGTGAAACTTCTTATTTATAAACTAGAGGCCCGTTGCACAAAAATTTGTGCACTCGGGATGGGGGTCCCTTAGCCCGGCTTGTGCCCTCTTGCAGTCTGGGACCCCTCGGGGGTGACCACCTGCTGGCCCTGGCCTGCTCCCCGGGGCATTGGGCCTAATATGTCAGTCAGACATCCCTCTGGCAGCCTGGCAGCCCTTGGGGGATGTCCACTTGCCAGCGGGGAGCAGACCTAAGCTGCAGTCAGACATCCTTAGCCCTGCTGAGGCAGGAGAGTCTCCCACCACCACCGCTGTACTGGCAGCCATCAGCCTGGCTTATGGCTGAGCAGAGCTTCCCCATGTGGGAGCGACTGACCACCAGAGGGCGGCTCTTGCATCGAGCGTCTGCCCCCTGGTGGTCAGTGTGTATCATAGTGACCAGTCATTCCCAGTCTTTCTGCTGTTAGGGTCAGTTTACATATTACCCTTTTACTGTATAGGATAGAGGCCTAGTGCACGGGTGGGGGCCGGCTGGTTTGCCTTGAAGGGTGTCCCGGATCAGGGTGGGGGTCCCGCTTGGGTGCCTGGCCAGCCTGGGTGAGGGGCTGATGGCTGTTTGCAGCTGGTCACACCCCCTTCAGGGTGGGGGTCTCCACTGGGGTGCCTGGCCAGCCTGGGTGAGGGGCTGATGGCTGTTTTCAGGCTGGTCACACCCCCTTTAGGGTGGGGGTCCCCATTGGGGTGCTTGGCCAGTCTGGGTGAGAGGCTGAGGGCCGTTTTCAGGCTGGCCGGGACTGAAGCTCCCAGCCTCTCCTTTTTTTCTTTTCTTTTTTTTTTTTTTCTGGGATTTATTTACCTTCTATAATTGAGACATTGTTGCCGTCACTGGTGCTCCCAGCTCTGAGGCCTCAGCCACTGAAAGCAGGTATCTGAGGTTTGTTTAGCTATAATTGAAACATTGTTGCTTTCGGGCTCAGAGCCGGGCTGTGGCAGGCGGGGAACCTTGGCTTCCTCCATCACTGGAGCAAGCAAGCTTCATGTTCTCTTCAGCTGCGTGGCTGCTGGCTGCCATCTTTGTTGGCAGTTAATTTGCATATCACCCTGATTAGCCAATGGGAAGTGTAGCGGAGGTATGGTTAATTACCCTTTTTGTCTTTTATTAGATAGGAGGATATTAGAAAATAATATGAAATCTTGTTAGACATCTTGAAGAAAGGAATGTTTAAGTTTTGCTCTGTTTTAAGTCAATTAATATCTAAACATTTGTTATTTAACAAAGTAGTTAAAAACAACCTGTAAATGGAACAGTTTCATTTTAGAAAAATGCCAGTATGAAATAAAAGTTGATGTTAATTGAGGCCAAACTTTTATCTGTTAGAACTAATTTTGCTCTAACTTTTGTTAGGAACCTGCAGGTAACAAGTCTTTGGAAAAGACCGAAGGATCTGAAAAACAAAAGGAGGAGATTGACTCTATGTCTAAAGATACCACAAGTCAACACAGACAACATCTTTTTGATCTTAACTGCAAAATTTGCATTGGTAAATGGAAATTTTTCTTCCTAAAATGTTGCTTTCACTTGGAAAGGGGGTTACTTGTATTTATAATTTAAGTAGATTTTTGTTTTCCCAGTATTGGTGGTGAAACACCTACCTACTCCCTTTGAGCAATAGCATATTTTTTGCGTGTGACTTCAGGCTTGGCATGTAATTTTATACTATTGTGTACTTTACTATCTAAAATCAGTTGTATTATATAATATCTGAACTTATCAACCCATTGTCAAATGACTAAAATTTAACCATTACAATAGACTTCAGAAATTGAGAGCAGTCGTGATGGTACTGTCAGTTAGTAAGTGAAGGAGTGAAATAATATTCATAATGTATTATATGTAATGAAACATCAGAAATTACCTTTTTCTCTAGTATTTTTGTTGTTGTTGCTAATCCTCATCCGAGGATATGTGTCCATTTGAATTTTTTTTAAAGAAAGAATGGAAGGGGAGAGGAGAGCCAGAGAAATATCGATGTGAGAGAGACACATTCATTGGTTTGCCTCCTGCATGTGCCCTGCTGGGGATTGATCTTGTGACAGACACTGCAGTTCTGAGACTGACACACTATCCACTGAGCCACATGGGCTATGGCTTCTCTAATATTCGTATTTTTGGTCATTCATTTAATAAATATTTGAGTTCTTACTCCTTGCCAGGCACTTTGCTGGAAGAAGGGAATATAGTAGTAGTGAAACAGATGTTATCCAGGCTTTAAGAGAAACTGTAGTCTAATTGAAAAGACAGACAGGTGATGATTTGAGTTACAGAAGTACAATTGTTATCAATGTATTTGGTAGCAGAAAGACCTGGCCTAGATTGCATTGTTAGGGGAGGTTTGGCTGAGAAATTAACATTTACACTGAGACATGAAGGTTGAGAACTATGCCTGCAAAGAGAGGAATAGACCATTCTACTGGGAATGGCATGAGCTTGACTTGAATTCAAGAAAGAGAAAGGCACATGATTTGTTTGAAGAGATATTTAGAAATCAGATTTCATAGTATCTTATAGCCATTGCTTTTCAAACTGCAGACTGTAACTTAATAGTAGAAATAAAATCCAGTGACTAGAATGTCAAGGAAAAGCAGTTATTTATATATAACAAAAAATACAGACATACATACACGCATATCTATAAAGTATAAGGACATGTACATATACCCCTGTAGTGAGTAATAGATCATGCTGTAAAAAGAGATCATAATAAAAAATGCTGAAAAATCTACTTTTGTAGGCCACATTAAAGATTTTATTTTTTTTACCTAAGAGCAGTGGATAGTGACTTAATGGTTTTAGAAGGGAAATGACCTGATAAGATTGGAATTTTATGAAGATGTATCTGACTTTGCCTGGAGATTACAGTGGAAGAAGTCAACAGAAAGGAGAAAGAATAGATGAGTCCAAGTGGGAGATGGTGGTATTTTAATTAGAGTGGTAGCATTGGAGATGGAAATAAGTAGGGGTTTTGAGAAAATACACAAGTTAGTAATATTAACACATGTTGGAGATTGACTGGAGTTAGGGCCTAAGAAATGGTGATGTATTAAGGAAGATTTTACATTTATATTCAGTTTATTCATAAAGGTAAAGGATCAAGAGTATTTTTTAAACTCGAGAGATAATAGTTCTCAATGTTTATATTTTTACTGTCGTATACTAAAGGAATGATACTTTGTTCAGAACATGCAAAATTCTTTTAAGTTAGTTGTTGCTCTCCATCATTATACTAGAGACTAGAAGAAATGTATTATAAGTTATGTAATTTCCTATAATAAAAATATCTTAGCAAAATTGTACAGTCTCTGTACAGTGGTAAAGACTCAAGGGCAGAGTGTTTTTTTACACATTGTTACCCCTAAAGAAAGCTATCCACTGCCGAAACCGGTTTGGCTCAGTGGATAGAGCGTCGGCCTGCGGACTGAAAGGTCCCAGGTTCGATTCTGGTCAAGGGCATGTACCTGGGTTGCGGGCACATCCCCAGTAGGAGATGTGCAGGAGGCAGCTGATCGATGTTTCTCTCTCATCGATGTTTCTAACTCTCTATCGCTCTCCCTTCCTCTCTGTAAAAAATCAATAAAATATATTTAAAAAAAAAAAAAAAAAAGAAAGCTATCCACGATGTTTACTAGTATTTAAATATACCCAGTTCATTTATCTGGGAAAAATTTTAATAAAAATACTTTTAGTTATTTCTATTAATTTTAAATATTTTTATGGCAATTGTTTGGTAATGGTAGCACACAAAACATTGGTTAATGCTACTAGGCGTATTTTCTGAACGTTTTAGTGATTTTTTTAAATTTATTTTTGCTTTTTGATGTAATAGCATTGTTATTTTCTAAACTTTACTAGTATTTTTCATGTTTAGTAATGAAGTCACACTGCACTATGCATGTGTTCCATGAACTACTCATGTACCACAAAGTAGGCTATGGATTTGTTTTACTTAGTTTAGTTCTTAAGTTACTTCTGAAGATTGTTGGAATTTGTTGTCATTTAGTTTAAAAAATTTGCTAGGGTATCATGAAACCTATTTTAGGTTCCAGTTATATTTCCATTTCAGCTTGTCTGAGCTGCTTAACATCCTTTTTTATCTAATTTTTCACATTAATCAGAGAGGTATAATATATCAATATGAGAAATTATATGATTAAAATTTACTCCAGGAAATGTATGGTCATGCAACAATTCAGTCAGCGAAACCGAATAACTTTAGGAGTAAAAATGAATAAAGTTGCACAAATTTCAGTTCACAAATATAGCTTATTTTGGTGTCTCTGGCTTTAGGTCGAATGGCACCACCTGTGGATGATCTTTCTCCAAAAAAGGTGAAAGTTGTTGTTGGAGTATCTCGTAAACATTCAGACAATGAAGCAGAAAGTATAGCAGATGCATTGTCTTCAACCTCAAATATTTTGACTTCTGAATTCTTTGAGGAAGAGAAACAAGAGTCTCCAAAGTCAACATTCTCTCCTGCTCCACGGTAATTTTTTCTTAATATAACCTATAACGATTATTATAAATATTTGCCAACTTACACATGGAGGTCTTCAAAAACAGAAAAATGATATATTTTTTAGGAACCTTTGAGAAAGTAATTGTATCTCCCTATGCTCTAAATTAATTGAGGTAAAAGAACAACACTGGGAAAGTTAATTTAGAGATTTGAATATGTGAGGACTTGACTATAAAACTGCCTTTAATTATGTTCATGCCAAAAGGCAGGAGAAAGGTCATTAAAGGAAAATTGTTGGCACTTCTAAGCCAACTAAGAAGGATGACATTGTAAAGCATGACTATGTAAATATGAGTATAATTTTATAAAGTGAAAATATATTTTAATCAATAGCCTTTACATATTCTAGCCTTTTTGACATGTAAAAATAGAGAAATAATTGATGACTGTGTAGAAAATACATTTATTCATGAACATATCTGTAGGCTGAAAACTTTTTAATGTCATCTTTTTAGTCCAGAGATGCCTGGAACTGTTGAAGTTGAGTCTACATTCTTGGCTCGATTGAACTTCATCTGGAAAGGTTTTATCAACATGCCTTCTGTTGCAAAATTTGTTACCAAAGCCTACCCAGTGTCTGGTTCCCCTGAGTACTTGACAGAGGTAACTGAACTTTTCTGCCTTTCTTGACATATGTGTTTCTGAAAGCAGTAGCAAGGAAACAACATAATAAATATCATAAAAATGTTAAATAAAAATATTTCATTTTTATTCAGAATAAAAATATTTATTGACATTGACCCTTCAATTAATGGAATTATGAGTTCCCAAATGGAGTTTTAGAACTATAGTAAACTGCTCTGAAAGTGTTAAATCCACAATCTGCATGGATATTTAAGATTTTGTTAAGTACAATTTTTGTTTAAAAATTATAGCTTTCAGGAAGATTTTTCATTGTTAACAAGCCTTCTAATTTTCCTACTGCTTGCTTTCTCAACTCATGACTACAGTTCTTACCTATTTCTGTCAGTGAGATAGAGACTGTAGTTGAAACTCGAGAGCTCGTTGACACTCCCATGAGACCAATGATCGTAGTTGGCTGTAGTGGTATCCTTGGCTGGTTTTTTATTTTATTATTATTTTTTGGGATGTGGTAGAAAGCTTTATTTGCGTGAAATTATAACCCTTGGTTTTCAAAGTCCCATTTCCCTTACACCAGTCCTGGAAAAGGTGCAGCTGGGGCTTTAGTAGAGCTAAAAGCAAAGCCAGTGTCCTGAGTTTCCATTCCATGGCGAAGCTGGGTCCAGTATAGCATCAGACTAATTCCAGTCCATCAGTCCGTTGTGTATGGGAGCTTGAGAGCCCTGAAAGCCAGGAGTCATGCTTGAGCAGCAAGAAAGAAGGGGTCCAAGAGCTTAGCTGGTTTTTTATCTGAGGGAATAGGGACTATGATGCAATATTTATGGAAAATAAACAGCTGTAGTATTATATATAGTATGATAAATGAGAAAGTATAATTTTTAAACACTGAAGCTTGCTTTTTTCATGTTTATGCAGAAGGAAAATATATCAATGCTCCTATACTCTATATTTTTCTATTAATCATGTTCATATCTGACATTAACCTTTTCCATTCTCAGTCCACTGATCATAAAGGCAAAAGTTAAAAAGAAATTTAATTTCTTCAGTAATTCAGGAAGCCTAAACATATATATGCTTGTAAAAAACGTTTTGATTTCAGAGAGGAGAAGGGAGAGGGAGAGATAGAAACATCAATGATAGAGAATCATCAGTTGGTTGCCTCCTGTACCTCCCTTCTACTGGGGATCAAACCCACAACCTTGGCATGTGCCCTGACTGGGAATCCAACCGAGACCTCCTGGGTCACGGATCGACGCCCAACCACTGAGCCACTCTGGCTGGGCGCTTGTTCTTTTTTTGGGGGGGAGGGGCGGAGGGGTTCTTTCTCTCACCCATGGATGTGCTTTATCTTAATTTTAGAGAGAGGATGGGAAGGAGAAACATAAATATGAGAGATAAACAATTGGTTGCCTCCCATACGTGCCCCAACTGGGTATTGAACTGCAACCTAGTTATGTGCCCTGATCAGAAATCGAACCAAAGCCTTCTGGTATGTGGGACAATGTTCCAACCAACTGAGCCATACCCTGTCAGGGCTATGTTTATTCTTTTTAAGACTATCATAAATTTTTCTTTTCTTTGTATTAGGCTGAAGTTAGTTTAACTCAGTGTAATATTGATTATCTGATATTGATCAGTTTGTTTAGCCGTTGTGTTTTTTGTTAATGAGTATTATTTTTATGTATGGTTTGTCACTTTGAACATATCTATTTAGAAACTTAGTTTTTGATCAATCCAATGTGAAGATCCCTCTTCCTTTAAATGGAGAATTAAGTCCTGAACTATGGGCCCCTTTAGATTTTAAACAAAACTATTATTCTATTTTCTGAGCCATTTTCTTTTTTAAAATTTTTATTTATTGATTTAGAGCAGCGGTTCTCAACCTGTGGGTTGCGACCCCTTTGGGGGTCGAATGACCCTTTCACAGGGGTCGCCTAAGACCATCGGAAAACACATATGTAATTACATATTGTTTTTGTGATTAATCACTATGCTTTAATTATGTTCAATTTGTAACAATGAAAATACATCCTGCATATCAGATATTTACATTACGATTCATAACAGTAGTAAAATTACAGTTATGAAGTAGCAATGAAAATAATTTTATGGTTGGGTTCACCACAACATGAGGAACTATATTAAAGGGTCGCGGCATTAGGAAGGTTGAGAACCACTGATTTAGAGAGAGAGAGAAGCATCAGTTTGTTCCACTTATTTATACATTCATTGGTCGATTTTTGTATGTGCTCTGAACGGGGATCAAACTCTCAAACTTGGTATATCAGGATGATGCTCTAACCAACTACGCTACTGGGCCAGGGTGATGAGCCATTTTCTATGTGATTGCTTTCTAGAACTCCACTTCTGCTTTCTGCATATTTTTAGTTTGGTTGGGACAACAACCCCAAATAAAATATTTAAAGCAATTAATAATTTAATCTTAATTGAATTTAATATCAATTAATTATACTTTTTGATTTTTGAGTCCATGGAAAAAATAGTATTCTGATTAAAGTTTTAAATATTCTTAATTGCAGTTCTTAATTGATTTTATTTGTAATTGTTTTCAGAAAAATTGTGCCTTTAAAAAAAGTGAACCTTACGTTATTACAGTGATATTCTTTTCTGTGCAAAAATGTATACTATAAAGGCATACCCCTGCCCACTACCACCAAATAAGCAGGCAGATGTATGTGAGGGGAAAAAACAGTCTCCCCTAATATTCTGAAATATTCTGCATTTTTCCTGGATTGTCAGTGTTTCCCACTATTTCTCTTAATTTCTGAAAATGAACATGACCTCAGATTGTTTAACTGTATTTTGGGCATCCACCTAATTCATTTGGAACTGACAGTTGAGGTAAAGTCTAATTACTGTATGCATTCTTGTTCTCTGATGATTCAGTTTCACAATCTTTTTATTTATTTTATATTACTATTTCAAATTAGTCATAGAGCTAAATTTGTATGAGCTATGATTATAATAAATGTTTACACATTAATCACCTTCATTTTTACCACAGGATCTACCAGATAGTATTCAAGTAGGTGGCAGGATATCACCTCAGACAGTTTGGGATTATGTGGAAAAACTTAAAGCATCAGGAACCAAGGTAAGGAAAACTTTGAAAGTAAACCACTAAGAGTTCTTATGCAAGGGCCCCTGGGGAGGGAACCAGTACGAATTCTAAATCTAAATAATGTGGTTGACAAAACTGAACTAAAGCCATTTGCTAAAGCTCAGAACAGCCCATTATTCCTTTTGTGTTCTTTTTTCCCCCTCCTGATGTGCTTTCTCAATGACTTCCTCAATGTTTTGGAAGAAATGTTTTAGAGTAAATATTGAGATTCATCCTGGAATTTTACCTTTCTTTGATTATAGACATTTGTTTTAGTGAGAGCACAGGCTAAAACCCTAAAATATAATGCCTCAAAAATACAAAAGTTTATTTTTTTATTATGTTAGGAAGGCCATTCATTCAAGGTGCTTCAGCGGCTCTGGTTCTACAAATTATTCAGGGACCAGCCTCTTCTCTCGTTACTTTGCTGGTTCTAAGAGTGTTGTCCTTATCTGCAGCACCAGTGACAAAAATGAAGAATGCCTGTCCAGTTATTTAAAAAAAAAAATTTGTATTGATTTTTTGAGAGAGAGAGAGAGAAACATTGATGTGAGAGCAAAACATCGAGTGGCTGTCTCCTGTTCCCCCACCTCAACCCTCACCCCCACAATCGGGGCATATACCCCTGATGAAAAATTTGAACCAGTAACCTCTCAGTGCACGGGGCAACACCCAACCAACTGAGCCACACTGGCCAGTGCCTGTTCACACCTAGAAATTGCAAGTATCATTTCACTTCCTCTACCTTCCATTGGTAAGATTTAGTCACATAACTGCTAAGAAGGCTGGAAATGTAGTATTGGTTGGCCATGTGCTAGCTAAAAGTTAAGGGCTTCTCTTTGTAATATGAGGAAAAGAGGGGAATAGATACTAGGAGATCATTAGTAGCCACTTAACAATAATTTCTATTTTTTATCATTTCTTTAATTCATAGAACAGTACTAAAAGGGAAAAATTAATCATTAGAAGAAGTTGTTTCTCCCTCCAAGGATGATAGTACATAGCATATTATAGACATTTAAAAAATAAATTTTGAGTAAGCAAACAATTTTTTTATCTCTCTCTTAAAATAAGATTAGAAGTCTCTAGTAAGATTAGAAGTAATCCAAAATGGATCTGAAGCTAAAAAGAATATTTTCCAATATAGATTTTAGAATTGAAACTGATAGTATTAGAATATATTTGAACTTTGAAGCTCTAAAAAAATTAACTTTTTTTTGCTGTCACTTTTTCATGACAGCAAAAGTCATGGGAAAGTATTGGGTAGTAGTAGTACTCTTATACATTTTGGGAATCCCTCTTGATCTATTCATATATTACTACCAAACACTGTATGTTATGCCTCCATCTTGAACTGACTAAAACATTATACTAGTTGTTACCTCTAAAAGGACAGTTTAGATGATAGACTTTTAATAAGAGGTAGAGCCATAGTTCAGCTCATTCACATGTTTTCTATAGGATCTGCATCAATTTAAGCTTATAACAGATCTAGCTTTCCCCATTTTGACAGTATACCTTCGTGAAAAAGAATCTCTCCCCCCCCCCCCCTTTTTTTTTACACTACCAAATTGGGACTCTCTTCTCTGAAACAAAGCCAAGAACCCAGAGGCAAGCACATTGGTACCTGAAGTAAACCAAATGGTTTTCCAAAATATATGGCCTATGTGCATTTGAGGTCTTTTCACCCAGTCCCTTTATTCCTAAATTCAGTCCCTGTAGATTGGATTATCAGTGAATTTGTGGGTATGTGTACATGGTAGGGTGGTGATGGTAGGTGCTATTAATTTGCTGTATGTGGAGAATACAGGCAGCCCTCAGTGGAGGTGGTAACATTGGAAATAAGGATATAGTATCGATATCGAAAGATTTGGGTTTAAAAATCTCTGCCACTGAGAAGTGTGTCATTTTGAACACATTATCTTGGGATGTAATTTCTTATGGGATGCCTTTAGTAAGTCCATCAATGGGTCAACAAAGACCTTTTCCCAAGAGTTTTAATATTCTTCTCTACATTTAAGTTGGTATACCACGTTATTTGGTAATCATCATTATACAACTCAACTGGCTGAGAAGTGGTATTTAAAACCAAGCTATCGTTTAGGTTATTATTTTAAACAACCATTTGTTTTCTTGAACAGGAAATTTGTGTGGTTCGCTTCACACCTGTAACTGAAGAAGATCAAATTTCTTATACTTTGCTGTTTGCATACTTCAGTAGCAGAAAACGCTATGGAGTAGCTGCTAACAACATGAAGCAGGTTAAAGACATGTACCTTATTCCTTTGGGTGCCACAGATAAAATTCCACACCCTCTCGTGCCTTTTGATGGACCTGGTAGGTATATATTTTAATAGAGTGAATAAAACAAAGTGGGAGGTGGGATCAGAGTGAAAAAACTGACTCTGCTTGTCTTGGGATCCGGGTCTCTGGATCTGACCCGACGGGGAAGGACACCCACTTAATAGGCTGTAATATGCTGGATGCAAACATTTACACTTTGTTCTATGTCTATGTATTTTTTATTGATATTAGAGAGACGGGAGTGGGGGGATATCCATTGGTTCACTTATTTGTGTATTCAGAGGCTGATTCTTATTGTCCTGACTGGGGATCAACCCCACAAACTTGGCATATTGAGATGATGTTCTACCCAACTAGCTACCCAGCCAGGGCAATTTACCCTTTATTTTAGGAAATTGAAAGTGACTTAATTTATATGTTTTTTATACAGGGCTTGAACTGCATAGACCTAATCTGTTGTTGGGCTTAATTATTCGCCAAAAACTGAAGCGGCAACACAGTGCTAGTGCCAGCCATACTGCTGAGAACTCTGAAAGTGTACCGGTAGCATTGCCACCTGAAAAAAAAAGTAAAATGGAAGTTTCCACAGAGGAGGCACCAGAGGAAGAAAATGACTTTTTCAATTCTTTCACAACTGTATTACACAAGCAGAGACCTAAGCCTCAGCAAGCTGTTCAAGAAGACCTTCCAGCTGTAGTGGAACCTTTAGTGGAAGTCACCAAACAGGAGCCACCAAAACCTTTAAGATTCCTTCCTGGAGTATTGATTGGCTGGGAAAATGAGCCTTCCGCTCTGGAATTGGCAAATAAGCCTCTTCCTGTGGACGACATACTTCAGAGCCTTTTGGGCGCTGCTGGGGAAGGGTGTGGACAGGCTCAGTCAGTGACAGAACAAAACACTAGCAGCGAAATTCCATTTATCAGTGAGCAAGCCGACCCCAAAGCAGAGAACCTAGATAAAGTAGAAGCAATGGATGGTGACGCTAAGGAGGTAAAGGGTAAAGTAGATCATCTTTCAGAATCTTCAGGTAATTCAGCACCAGTAGACGAAGAAACCCCAGTAACGGGGCCCTCCTCCATTTCCCCTGGACCTTCGGCGAGTCTTAGTCTCAGAGGCAAACCACCAGATGTTTCTACAGAAGCTTTCCTAACAAATTTATCCATTCAGTCAAAACAAGAAGAAGCTGTGGAGAGTAAAGAGAGGCCATTAAAAAGACTGCTGCTGCAAGATCAAGAGAATAATTTGCAAGATAATCAGACTTCAGATACTAGTTCTCCATGCAGGTCGAATATAGGAAAAGGAAACACAGAGGGTAGTGTGAGTGGCAGTGAAAACCTTGTTGCCAACACAGCCAAGTCCCCACAGTTTATCAATCTAAAAAGGGATCCTAGGCAGGCAGCCGGACGAAGTCAGCAGGTAACTGCTTCAGAAAGCAAAGAGGGAGATAGTTGCGGGAATGGAGAAAAGCACACCCCGCCCGGGCCGTCACACAAGGAGCACGTACCAGAACAGACCAATGTAGAGGAAAAGTCCTCTTCCGTAGAGGAACACTCAGGTGCTCAGCAGAGTGATAATTCAGGGGTTGCACAAAACTTGGCATCAGAAGACAAACACACTTCGCAAACAGAACAAGCAAAACCCTCAGAGGAGAATATTTCAATGCAAAATATTGAAACTGTGCACCCGTTTCGAAGAGGATCGGCAGCAACATCATCTCATTTTGAAGTTGAAAACACAAGTCAATCAGAATTTCCTTCTAAAAGCATCAACTTTACCTCCAAAAGCAGCAGTCCCAGAGCAAGTGCAAACTTTTCACCCATGAGGCCACAGCAACCGAACCTTCAGCATCTCAAGTCTAGTCCCCCTGGATTTCCATTTCCGGGGCCTCCTAATTTTCCCCCACAAGGCATGTTTGGATTTCCACCACATTTGCCACCCCCATTACTCCCCCCTCCCGGCTTTGGCTTTGCTCAAAATCCCATAGTTCCCTGGCCACCTGTTCACCTGACAGGCCAACCTCAACGTATGATGGGTCCCCTTTCACAAACATCAAGATATGTAGGCCCACAAAATTTTTACCAGGCTAAAGACATTCGAAGACCAGAAAGGCGCCATAGTGACCCTTGGGGTAATAGGCAAGACCAACAGCAACTGGATAGGCCATTTAATAGGGGCAAAGGGGATCGCCAGAGGTTTTATAGTGATTCACACCACATGAAGAGAGAGCGACATGAAAAGGAATGGGAGCAAGAATCTGAAAGGCATAGGCGCAGAGACAGATCCCAAGACAAGGACAGAGACAGGAGAAGCCGGGAGGAAGGGCACAAAGAAAAAGAGAGGCCACGGTTGTCACACAGTGATCGTGGAGCCGATGGAAAAGCAAGCAGAGACGGTAAGAAACCCGACAAACCTAAAAGTGAAGACCATGAAAAGGACAAAGAACGAGAGAAAAGTAAACAGAGAGAAGGAGAAAAGGACAGAGATAGGTACCACAAGGATAGGGACCACACTGACAGAGCTAAAAGCAAAAGGTAAAATCTGCCAGCTGCTTCAAGATTACTCAAGTCAATGTTAAATGTTGCATCTTAAAAACTTCGATTGCCTGCTAGGATTGTGCCATCTTTCAGACTTACTATTGGTGGTTTGCAGAACAATAAATTCCATGTGTTGGTGCGGAGTGCTCTGTACCAGTGCTCATCGTCCCTTCATACCAACTGTCCTAGTTATAGGAATATTTTTAAAAGTTTTACATTGCTGTATATTCAAAGATTTGTTTTATTAATATGCAATAAAGGCTTAGAAATTTTAGTTTTATTCCTTAATTGGTAAATATAGTTAACTCTGGAATATATTTACTGCCTCTAGTGAATGTTCTTTATGACTAATTTGAGAGTAATGTGTACTCTGTAAGTTTGTTTTAAATTGCACTGTTTTTAAAGAAACTAGAGAAGCAACACAAAGACAAGCAACTTCATAATCAGATTATATTAATCAGTTTATTGGGCAGTTTCTGATCAAGAATCAGAAGCCCAAGGAGAACATTTACTGCTTTAATCTGCACTCCCTGAAGGCATTTATTACCGTGTATATGGCAGCTTGGTGGTAGACCAGTAGTTTCCTTTTCCTTTCTGCCTCTTCAGGAACTTGAATACTTAAGCTTGTACATGATCTTGTGTTTTGCTATCCTTTTTACTGTAAAATGTAAATATTTTAAGGGATATTTTGATTCTAAATATGATAAAAAGAATTTCTCACCTATTTTGTGTGTGTGATTTGAAATTCAGTAAAAGAATTTCTTCTCTAAAACTTTGATTACTTTCATACTTTTTTTTTTACTCAGCCAAGAACATACATACAGGCATAGCTATCTGTGTCAGACATTAGGTGACGGGAAAACCTCACCTATTAGAGGTTTCTGATAAAAATCATGTTCTGAAGGGGTAGAATTTTGAACTACCAATGAAAAACTGCAGCGAGTAGCCCATTTTGTAGGTATGTTTCTGAGGACTTGTCACTCTCAAAATTTGGTACGCCGACTAATCATGGTGATTAGAAATTTATGAGAAACGTGTTGTGAATCTCTTTATAAAATGTGTAATTAACCCTAATTTGTTTTGGAGGTAACTGCAGTTTTGCTTGAAATAGCATATGGAGGCTATTGTTAATTCAAATATAAAGTTATTTACAATTTAAACTACACATTGTATTGATATAATTTAAAGCAGTGGCTACCACGTGATTAATACTTGAGGCCAACAAAAAAAAGAGAAACCGGTATTTTTACTTACCTATATTAATGAAGAAAAATATAAATGGCTTCACAAAATTAAGAAGGTAATGTTTGATTTCCTAAAAAGTCCAAGGATTAGAGTTAAAAATAGGTTTGAAATGGAATCAACTTTGTTCTCTCTAGCGAAAGAAGGAGTGGAAATTCAAAACCATACATTTTGTCTAATTTCAACAATTTGCATCTTTTTTGTCATCCTTATTCTCTGAAGTTTTTCATCATAAAAGTTCTGAAACAGAAGACTTGTATTTAAATAAAATTTGTTTAATTTTGGTCTGCTTTTCTTTTGGAAACTAACTTACTTAAAAACAGTGTAAACAAAACTTAATTTGGTAGGTCATCTTTTGTATAATCAGGAAAAAATTGTCAGGAATTCCCCCTGCCACTTCTCCCCCCCCCTCCCCCCCCAAAAAAAACCCCACCTAACCCAAATCCTCCAAAACTAGCCTTTTGATTTCAAATATGTATGTTGTTTAGTAAATCTGATTTTACTGATCTGGTAGGAGGTTGTTCAGACACCAGATTTTTTTTTGCAAAGTACAAGAATGGGTTAACCAGTGAAGAAAACCTTAAAGTCAGTTTTGCTTGCCTCTTAACTGGTTCCTTACACATATTGTTGTGATGCTTACTTTAAAGTTATTTATTCATATCTCATTGGATCTTGTCACATCCTCTATAGGCCCCTATTAGTGATAACCATCTCCTGGGATTATGGGACTAAGGATTTGAACCATGTCTCCTAACCCCTGGTTCACTGAAACTGGCAAGTAGGGAGAGTATGGGCATATGGACTCGCTAAGGTTTTAACTTCTGAGGAATGTAGGGGGAAATAAGAAAAGTTTTCAATGAGTAGTAGATCCAAAGCCATTCTCTGTCCTTAAGTTTCAAAGCCAGCCTTCTACAAACTAGCGAGTTATATGAAGTTCATCGTTACTTCTCCTGTTTTAAGAAAAACTTGCTCTTTGAAAAGTTTGATGCCAGTTTTATACATACCTCTGTTGAAATAAAATGTACTAGGGTGACTCCGTATCTATAAAGTCCACCCTTTGTGGCAACAACAAAGCCTCCACAAACCCTCTATTGCAAACCTTGTGCCGAGTGCTTTATGTAAATCTTGTTCAGCCTGAAAGGTAAAGGCTTATATTAGAACCGAGGAAACTGGTGCTTGGAAAGGTTAGACTGCTGTGATCAGGACTGGGATTCTAGCTCAGTTTTATTTTTCTCCAGTCATTATGTGTGGCAGCTGTGCTCTGAGTATTGAGAGCAGGAGGGACAAGCCTGGTTATTATATACCTTTCCCAGCCCTTTCCTCCCCATTCTGCTATCTGAAACCCTTTACAGAGCAATCCATTCCTCAAAAGTAACCAAAATCTTGTGGGTTCTCTTGTACAGATTTATAAAGTTTATTTTCATCTCAAATCCTAATTCTGCAGCCCTTATTTTCTATTGCTGTTACGACAAACTTATTACAAAGTTGGTGGCTTAAAACCACACAAATTTATTCCCTTAACACTGCTGTAAATCAGAAGTCTGCTGTGGGTCTCAGTGGGTTGAGATCAAGATGTCTCAGAGGGTGCATTTCCTGGAGGCTTAGAGGAGAATCCATTTTCTTGCTTTGTCCAGCTTCCAGGGGCCATGGATTTTCCTTGCCTTATGGTTCTTTCCTCCATCTTCAAAGCCAACAACATGGGCCTGAGTCTCAAATTGCTGTCGCTGAGGCTCCCTCTTTACCGTAAAGGACCCTTGTGATTCCTGGGGCCCACCCAGCTAAGCCAAGGTGGCACCTAAATTCCATCTGTGACCTTAATTCCCCTTTGCCATGTAATCTAACATACTTACAGGTTCCAGGTATTTGGATGTGGACAACTTTGGGGGCCGTTGCACTCATCACAGCTTTGGACTCACTAATTGTAGCTCAGTTGTGGGTGAAATAATAAATCTTACAAATTGGGGGTTAGAAAACATCTAAGGCCATAGTATAGTGGTGGTGAACCTGTGACACGCGAACTCATTGTTTTGGTTGATTTTTCTTTGTTATATGGCATTTAAATATATAAAATGAATATCAAAAATACAAGTCTTTGTTTTACTATGGTTGCAAATATAAAAAAATTTCTATATGTGACACGGCACCAGAGTTAAGTTAGGGTTTTTCAAAATGCTGACACGCCGAGCTCAAAAGGTTCGCCATCACTGCCATAGTAAGTATGTTTAGATGTTAAGGAAAATAATGTCAATAATAGAGAAGAGAATGGCTTAACAGCTTTCTTGCCATAAGATGTGTATCTTTAAAAGTTAGATTTCATTATCACTATCAAGGAAGTTTTTTAGAGCAATTATCCTTATCTTAATTTCTCAAGAGTGAAATGAAGTGGTATGGACCAAAACAGATAAAGGTCTGAGTTTTTCAGGAAACACTGGGTAGAGTTGTGGTTTCTTTTACAAACAAACAAAACCCTCTTTGAATCAATATATAGACATTCTGGAATCCCACCTCCTATTTTGCTCACACACTTTTCAATGTTAAGAATGGTATGTCTGGCAGCAATAGTGCCAAAGTTCTCAGCTTTAGTTCTCGGGCCTTCCAAGAATGTCTATCGCTTTCTGATTGCAAAAATAAGGCAAAAAAAAAAAAATTACCTGTAAAGTTCTTAAAATGACTTACCTAGTGTCTTTGTATAGGCTGGAGCCCATGCAGGCAGATTTTGCATTAAGACGTTAAACTGCACCAGTCCTCTTTGTAAAGTCTCCGTTTAACAGATAATTACTGTTTTTCCTTTTAAACGTCACATGCTGATTGTTACTAAGTTCTTTGCTCCACAGTCCTGTCTATTAGTGCTTTGTATCAGTCATGTGTTGTCAGTTGCTTTCTTGTGTTGTCAGTGGCAAAATTATTATAAATATCAAACAAAATGTTAAGTAACAACAGCAATAATGGTGGTGGAGTACAGGTGGGGTGAAAATGCTATTCACAATTATATCCATCACTGATATTGGGCAAAACTGAGTTTCTCAAGTTATCCTTTAACAGTACAGATATCAAGAAAATAATTTACAATGGATTTATTTAGAACCTCTTTTTCTGCCCAATTTTGAGACATGTAGACTTGACTTTCAGTATTTTACACATTAGGATATTTGCCTTCATATTTGTAAGTGATATTTATGTTATTTAAAAATAGTTATAAAAACCAATATTTATTGATGACTTAATGTAGAAGATAAGGATTTAGCTCTCACCAGCCAACTCCTTTCCCCACCTTCCACCTTCCCACATTCATGTAATTTTTAAGTCAATATTCAAACTTAACATTGCCGATCATGTGAATATTTATAGCTGAGCTATGTAATAGAATATTTTCTTATGTAATTTTCTTTTTAATAACATTTGCTTATTTTATTTTTCTTTGTGTATATCAATAGTTCATTCCCACCTAAATTTTACTTAAAAAAATTCACAGATGAATAAACAGTAAATGAATTAATGAATGAACTAATGGAGTAAAAATTTAGCAATCAACATACTTATAGATAAATTGGATGTTGGAAAAACAACCAGAATCTTTCTTTAGTTATATAAGCTTATAAAAGTGTTAGCATTTAGACTATTTGAGATAATAGTAAACAGTTGTTTTTCAGCAAAATAATGTGCTAAAGAAATTACTAACAAAGGAACTACATTTACATATATAGTATATTAAAGTAACCACTATAAGTTTGTGTAACCTAATTGTGTTCATCTCCATTATAAACGCTGTACCCCTCTGATTCAATTAACTTGTTTGTTTGAATCCTGAAAAAATACATCTTTAATTTTACCAACAAAATTTCTTTTAAAAATCTCTTGAATAACAATGTTTATCTTTTGACCATATTCAAAACCCCCTAGGTAACTAATACCATCATAGTTCAGAGCAACAGATTTTTTTGTGTGGGTCAATATCCTCAGAATTAGCTTGCCATCTAGGAAGGCCTTAATAAGAGTTTGATTTTGACTTATAATGATATGGTGCCATTTATTACAACAGAATGTACCATTGCTATAAATCATCGGTACAGAGTTGCATTCTCCTAAGTTAACTGCTATTTTCAAAGTCTGATTATGGAGTCCAATTGCCAGAAAATCACTTTCTTCATTTTGAACTTTTCCTATCCACACAATTAAGCCTGCTCTTTCAGTAGTACTGAAATTTAAGGATACAGTAGTGAGCTAGAGGTTTCTTTTTCTATAGTGTGGATCAATGTTTTTAATGTAAGAATTACCCATAAATTTTGCAGTTGAAAATGAAGTTTTGCTTTCACAAAACCTTCCCACCCAACCCAAAGGACACAACTGTAAGAATGGCCAGTCAGGTATACACAGAGATTGGTGGAGACAAAGGTGACTCAAACAGTACACAGATGGGTCACGTGTTTCCAGTCCAGTGTGGTGGACATCTGCACAAGAAAGTGCCATTTACTATACATTCACCCCTATTTCTGCACACAGTGTACCCACAGGCTGTCCCATCACAGTCACCTACATTTGAGCCACCTTTCGCTCCTAGTTCAGTTAATTGTAATTCTTGATTATAACTTCTCGGACACAACCTTGAAAACCTACCGGTCCATTGGCTGTTGCCATGGGATTTACAAGACTTAAGGAAGACACTCCTCCAATATAGAAGTCAGTGTTTGTGTCCAGGTAGCTAATTTTAACGTCAGCCTTCTCTGTTACATTTATCCCATCCAGGTCCAGGTAGCCTTTTGCACCGGCTCTTCCTGCTTTAATCACATGCCAACTGCTTCCATTAGTACTTACTTTTTGGAGAGTTTCTTGAATGACAGTTATGTCACCCAGATTGTAAGGAAGTTGAACAGCACAATTTACTAAAGAGATACATAAAAAATCACCTGTTGAGAAAGAAAACCAGTTTAGTAACAGTGAAATGTTACTCCATTAAAAACACTTGCTCTTTCTGGCCACTTGAATAAAATGTGGTTTTGGAAAAAGAAGGTAACAAGTCTTGGTCATAATTATGGTAGAGAATTTTCTTTCCATTTACAGATCAAAGTATATGTGTATACTAGTACATTCATTCACACATTCTGTATTCTTTTGTTCCGGAATTGGCCACATAAGTTTTCCCTAGTTATAAATATTTTCCATCGAGTGAATGAATGTATGGTGGTACTAAGTTAAAGAGAGGCGTTCCTTTAATAATTTTAGTAAAGGGTGAATGTGTAAAAATAACCAACGTTTGCTCCAAGCCACTGACTTTGTTTTTGACAGATTGGGGAGGTAGGTGAAAGAAACAAGAGCAGTTCATAGTTATGCTCTGAAAACCTTTTATTATAGTGTACGTGTTTCAGCCATGCCCTTGGCATCAAGCACACAGACCCCTAGCTGAGATCTCTGCTTGGGATTTAAAGGCACCTCAAACTCCAAGTTTGTCTCTCAGTGTGTGAATCGCCTCCCATACACCTGGCCTCTTCTAGTCTTCCCCAACTCAGTGAGTCACTCCCTCCATCCCGTTCTTCAGACCAGAAATTTAGGTGTGATCCTTGGATTCATCATTTCTTTGGTCCACACATAACCTGCCAAACATGGGTCTCTGATCAAACAGATTTTTTAGCACTTGGGTTCATTGTAAACATCTTGATTCTGTCCACTTCTCTCCTGCCACTTTAAATGGACTATCATCTCTTTTCCCTTTCCAGCTGATTTTCTCGTCTACATTGAAGCTCAAGTGATTGTTTCAAGTGAAATTCTCATTATTCTCCTACCTTTAATGGCATTCACTACTGTTGGGACAGGAACTTAAAATCTTTGACATTTCGACAAAGGCTCTGCAGGTTCTGGGCCCCTCTCCAGCTTTGCCTGGAGTGTATCCTCTCCCTGTTCCTCCACTCGACTCCAGCCACACTGACCTTGTTGGAGAGTTTCATCCTCTTGTTTCAGAACCCTCACACATGCACATGCTGTTTTATTGGAACACCCCTCCACCTCACAGAGGCAACTCCAGCCTTATTTGAGCTCTCAGATCAAATGCCACTTCCTCGGACAAGTCTTTTTTGGTCAGGGTTTTTTGTTTTGTTTTCCTATTAGTGTTTTAATAGCACGAGGTCTCTCTCCTTCACAATATTTATCTCACAATTATATAGTCTTGTGTGAAAACATTTGAACAAATGGTCCAGCGTGCATTGAGGTACTCAGAGGAAAAGCAAAGGCAACTGTCCCCGCCTGGGAAAACGAGGCAGGCCTTCAGTGCAGTCTTGTTTCTAGAGGGAGTCGAGTGGTGGACATAGCAAACCCCACGGGAATCTTTCTCAAAAGAGCATTTCCCTTTCCCCTGTCATTTCACGACCAGTGAAAAGTTCTTTCCTCTTCTATTCAAGAAGACTTCTTGGCACCTGCTACTACTTTTTCCTCTTCCCCCTTTCGAAGTGCCAGGCCGCCTCACCTCCCACCTGCAAATAATGTTCATTCTCCCCCTTGAGGCCCACACCAGACCACTTGGGCGGGTGGGAGACCTGGCAGCTCTATGGTCCTAAACGTATCATTTCCACCTGAGACAATGCAAAGTATGGTTCTCTTGCTTCAAACATTTCCTCATAATTTCTGGTGGATATAATCTATGTCATTACATCTGTTATTATTTGAATAATAGCTGCTTCCTTCACTAGCTTGTAAGCTTCATGAGAACAGGGGCTGTATCTGATTTGGCCCAACAGTTGGCCCCCAGCAGGAGCACAGTGCCTGGCACATAATGAGATACTCAGTAAGTAATTGCTGCATTAAGAAATACATTTGTATAGTTGTGGGGTGAGATTACTGAATAGTTCCCAAATACTGGTTTTCTGGCATTAAAATCCTATACTACATGAATTTTAAAATTGTTAATTTCCCCAAAGAGAAAGAAATCCAATTTATTTCATATTTTCTAACATGAACACATTTTAAGTCTAAAGAAAGAGAAGCAGCAATGCAAACATTTTATAAGACAATATTAAATTCAGGTAGAATTACTTAAAATGTTCATACCATAAGAAACTAGAATAACGAAACAATTGATATTAAGTCTTAAAAATTTATAGCCCTCTGGCCCTGGCTGGTGTGGCTCAGATGTTTGAGACATTGTCCCTTACACCAAAAGGTGGCAGATTCAATTCCTGGTCAGGGCACATACCCAGGTTGTGGGTTCAATCCCTGGTTGGGGCATGTGCAGGAGGCAACTGATGGATATTTCTCTCTCTCTGTCCCTCTCTCTAAAAATCAATAAAAAAATAAAAATTCATAACATCACTGGTCAAGTTGCCAACTGGAAGAAAAGTAAGGAGAACTACTTACTTTAACAGGGCTTTGCTGGTACATTCGTAAGAACTGACAAAGAAAGGGGCTTTCTCTCCCCACCATGCATCACAGTTCAATGAAACCTGGGAGGACCTAACATTTGTGAAGACACTATAGACAGCATATTAGGGAAATTTTGTATACTTTTTTCTCTAGAAAAGGAAAGCAAAGATAATATAACTTATCTTTTATTATTCAGTTGTTTGATTATGCTTTAACTTTACATTGTAGTTGACTAGGCTTTTTAATACACATTTGGGAGGATTATAACTATATCAAGATGAATTCAGCCATCTGTGACTAACTTATGCTTAACATGATATTGATAATTTTGTGTCAAAAACTAGTTTTATGATATTAAATATTTAGCAGAAACAGATAAACAGGGGCCATAGACTTATCTCTTTCCAAAATCAGAGATCTAAAATAAATTATGGTAATTTTCAAATGATCCTTTTGTTTTAAATTTTACACTATTTGAGATTATTCCAATTATTTACCTCTACAAAGACAGAAACCTTGTTAAGAATTTGGTTTGGTGCATATGAAAACCTAATTGGCTGCTGAAAATCTAAATTTGTGATTTTTGACATTATGTATTAAGTGGGTATTTTTAAAAATTATGCTTTGATTTTTAGAGAGGAAAGGAGAGAGATAGAGATAGAGAGAGGAGAAGAAGGAGGGAGGGGGGGAGAGGGAGAGAGAGAGAGAGAGAGAGAGAGAGAGAGAGAGAGAGAGAGAAACACTGATGTGAAAGTGAAACATAGATTGCTGCCTCTTGCATGGCCGATTGAGCCGGAAACCCGGGTATGTATGTGCCCTGACCAGAGATCGAACTTGGGACCTCTTGGTTCATGGGTCAGTGCTCAACCAACTGAGCCACACTGGCCAGGGTGGGTATTTTTTATTTTTATTAACTAGAGGCCTGTTGCACGAAGAGATTCGTGCAATAGGCCTTCCCTTCCCTTGGCTGCTGGCACCAGTTTTCCTCTGCCACCCGGGACCCAGGCCTTCGCTCTGCCTGGGCTCCCTGCTCAACACGGATGCATGCCTGAGAGACCTGCACACTGGAACAACTAGTTGGGCTCCCTGGAATAAGTGGGGAGATGAGAAGGGAGGAAGCTGAACACAGCCACAGTGCAGCAGCGTGTCTGCAGTGCAGCTGGGAACTGGCAGCAGCAGTTACAGGCACTTTCCTCAGCCGGTCAGGGTGAACAGAGAGCAAACCCAGCCAGTGGGTGGCTGTTGGAGTAGCCACTGGAGTGGCAGCATTGTGTGGTCATGCACACAACAGTGAGAGGGTGTCTGAACCATGGGGGCGCGTTGTGAATGGGGTCTGAGTTGCATGCGTGAGCTGGAGTCAGCAGACACATGCCCTACAGAGCTTCTCCACACAGGTGGCCTGGCTGTGGGCTTTCAGGCAAAGAAAGTAAATTACAGAGCCCTGCCACTGATTCAGTTCTAAAATCTCGCTGCCCGTTGCCCTTGGAGTTGGCTCCAGCAGTGAATTATCTGTAGGCCAAGAGTTGTTGCAGTAGAAACTCAGTTTCCCTCTGTGACTGAACCCCAGGAGGGGTGCTTGGGCTGGATCTGTGGAGGTCAGGGGTTGCCACTACTATGAGGGGGAAAAAAACCTCACCCCCCAAGCAACAGAGGCGGTACAGCCCTACGGAAGCTGCAGAGGCTCAAAACTATGAGGCCAAAGAGGATAAAAATCTTGCAATTCAGTGCCATCTACTGGAACAGAGTAGAAAGACCTCCTCAGAGATGGGAAAACAAAGAACAGTGAATGCCATGAACAACTACTACAACAATGATGACCAGAAAGAAAATGAAAAATCCCCAGAAAATAGGCTGGAACACATGGAATTATGAGAGTTGAAAGACAGAGATTTCAAGATTGCAGTTCTGAAAAGAAAAAAAAAAATTATATATATGGCTAATATGCTAAGTGTCCCTCCGACCATCTGACCTGTCACTATGATGCACACTGACCACCGGGGGCAGATGCTCAATACAGGAGCTGCTGTGACACACACTGGCCATTTACAAAGAAACAGCACCGTGGACCTGGCACCAACAAAGCAACAGTCGGCTTCCCCCAAGTGGGACACAGGCCCCACCACCACCCCAGAGCGACAGCCCATCAAATTGCAGCTATGCTGCCGAGATCCCATGGCACAAAATGCAGCCCACAGCCCAGCCTGGAAACAGTGGCTGTGGGCGCCGGGTAATGATGTCACATAGCAATGCCCGGCTTCCTCTCCCTAGCGACTAGCCTCCTTGGAGTTTCTTCAGCCCAGGAAACTGACTTGCACTACACTTTAACCAAATGTCTGTGAAGCGTTTTCCCATGCCTCATCTCATTTGATCCTCACAGAAGTCCTGGAGTAGATAAATAGGAGACTCGGTGGAATCCTATTTTCTTTCCATTAGCTGGAAAACGGAGATTTAGAAAGTTTAGAAACTTGACCAGACTGAAAAGAAGAAATGGTGGAACTTGAAAATGACTTCAGGTTTTCTCACTGTGCAGAATATAGTCAAACACTGCTGCAGTTAAATATTTCACCCTTTGTTCTCCCTGTGTTGGAAATAACTAGTGTTATTGAAGATAGAAATAATAATCTGCTTCGTGTTAATATTTACTGCTGTGTTCTGACAATTACCTGAAAGACAAGTTGGGGTGCTTCACTGGGATGGAAAAAGTTTAGTTAAATCAGAAAGCAGGTCTAATTAAGCAAGTTTATCCTATATAATAAAGCCTAATATACTAGGTGTCCAGTTGTCCGGTCAACCAATCAAAGCGTAATATGCTAATGATATGCTAAGGCTGCTCAACTGCTTGCTATGACATGCACTGACCACCAGGGGGCAGACAGTTGTCCAGTCACTATGAGGGGCAATGACCACCAGGGGGCTCTGACTGGTAGGTTAGCTTGCTGCTGGGGTCTGGCCAATCGGGACTGGGCCAGACATGCTCTGGAGCCCTACTGTGTCCCTCCCTGGCCCCGATTATGCACTGGTGGGGTCCCTTAGCCTGTGCCCTCTCGTAATCTGGGCTGAGGGACTTCCCCCCCTCCAGTGCACGAATTTTGTGCACCGAGCCTCTAGTCCTATACTAATAAAAGAGAAAAATGGTAATTGGCGTACGACCGATACCTTTTTCATTGGCTAATCAGTGAGATATGCAAATTAACTGTCAGCCAAGATGGCGGCTGGCAGCCAGGCAGCTGAGAATAGGAGGCTTGGTTGCCCCAGCGATGGAGAAAGTCAAGGATCCCCGCAGCTGCGGGGCTCTGAGCTCCTGAAGCAACAACTCCAAAAGATACAATGTTTCAATTACAGAAGCTAAAAGATGGCGGTTAATTGGCATACTCAGGCTCCAAGCAGAGCGAAGCCAAACAGCCCTGAAGCAGCAGGGCAGAGAGGCCTCAGGGCCTGGGATCAGCGGAGCCGAGAGGCCTCCCGGCCCGAGATCAGCGGAGGCCAGAGTAGGCCCAGCCCCGCAATCAGGGAGGCGAGAGTCGGCCCAGCCCCCTCGATCAGCAGAGCCTAGAGGCCCCCCAGCCCCAGTTATCATCCGAGCCGAGAGGCCTCTAGGCACCGCGATCAGTGGATCCGAGAGGCCTCCCGGCCCCAGTGATTAGCGGATCCGAGAGGCCTCCCAGACCAGGTGATCAGCGGAGTCGAGAGGCCTCCCAGCCCCGGTGATCAGCGGAGCCGAGAGGCCTCCCAGCCCAGGTGATCAGCAGAGCCGAGAGGCCTCCCGGCCCACGATCAGCGGAGTCGGAGGCCCCGAGATCAGCGGAGCCAAGAGGCCTCCCAGCCCCGGTGATCAGCGGAGGCGAGAGGCCTCCCGGCCCGGTGATCAGCGGAGTCGGAGGCCTCCCGGCCCGGTGATCAGCGGAGTCAAGAGGCCTCCCAGCCCAGGTGACCAGTGGAGCCGAGAGGCCTCCCAGCCCAGGTGATCAGCAGAGCCGAGAGGCCTCCCGGCCCGCGATCAGCGGAGTCGGAGGCTCCGAGATCAGCGGAGCCAAGAGGTCTCCCGGTCCCGGTGATCAGCAGAGCCGAGAGGCCTCCCAGCCCCGGTGATCAGCGGATCCGAGAGGCCTCCCAGCCCCGGTGATCAGCGGAGTCGAGAGGCCTCCCAGCCCAGGTGATCAGCGGAGCCAAGAGGCCTCCCAGCCCCGGTGATCAGCGGAGTCCAGAGGCCTCCCGGCCGGCTCCTGGCCCCGTGATCAGCGGAGTTGGAGGCCCCGCGATCAGCGGAGCCAAGAGGCCTCCTGGCCCCGCGATCAGCAGAGCCGAGAGTCCTCCCAGCCCAGGTGATCAGCGGAGCTGAGAGGCCTCCCAGCCCCCGTGATCAGCAGAGTCGAGAGGCCTCCCAGCCCAGGTGATCAGCGGAGCCGAGAGGCCTCCCAGCCCCGGTGATCAGCGGAGCCCAGAGGCCTCCCGGACCCATGATCAGCAGAGCCGAGAGGCCTCCCAGCCAGGTTATCAGCAGCCGAGAGGCCTCCAGGCCAGGGATCAGGGGAGCCGAGAGGCGTCCTGGCCCTGGGATCAGCAGAGCAGCGAGGCCTCCCAGCACCGGGATCAGTGTGACAGGGTGCGGAGCCCCAACCCTCTGACTGGCCCTGCTCTGTGTGTGACAGGGTACAGAGCCCCAACCCCCCTGATGGGCCCTGCTCTGTGCATGACAGGAGTGGCGCTGCAACCTCCCTATGGACCCTGCCTTGAGTGTGACAGGGGGCGGTGCCCCAACCCCCCAATCGGCCCTACCCTGAGCATGACTGAGGGTGGCATGGCAACCTCCCAATCCGCCCTGCTCTGTGCATGACAGGGGGCGGTGCCCCAACTCCCCAATTGGCCCTGCTCTGAGCCCGACCAGGGGCTGCACCTAGGGATTGGGCCTGCCCTCTGCCACCCGGGAGCAGGCCTAAGCCAGCAGGTCATTATCTCCTGATGGGTCCCAGACTGTGAGAGGGCACAGGCCAGGCTGAGGGACCTCCTCTCCCAACCCCGAGTGCACAAATTTTTGTGCACCGGGCCTCTAGTCTATATATATAAAGCTCTCACTGGCACCAACGTACGCATGTGTTTCCATCTGTTATTGTTGATCGTGAATTTGGTTGACACCTCTATTATAGAGAAAGGGCGAATAGCGATATTAAAATATTTCTTCTAATTAATTTCTTTTCAATGTGCATGAATTCATGCACCAGGCCTCTAGTACTCAATGAGAAGTGAGAAAATATTGACGGGCAATTCAGAGCACTCAGAAAACAAATCAATGAACAAAATGAGTATTTCTCCAAAGAAATTGAAATTTGAAAGGATCAAGTTGAAATCCTGGAAATGAAGCAGGCAATTAAAGAAATTAAGAGTGAGCTGATGAGCATAGAAAACAGAACCAACCAGTTAGAGGAAATAACTAGTGATATTGAAGATAGAAATCAAGAAATGATGCAGAGGGAAGAAGAGAGAGACCTGATAAAAAGAAATACAAAATAGCCCTATGAGATCTCTCTGATTCCATAAAAAAATAACATCAGAATCATAAGGCATAGTGGAGGAGGAAGAGAGTACGGAATGGAGAGTCTATTAAAACAAATAGTGGATGAGAACTTCCCAAATATATGGAAAGAACTAGATCCTCGAATCCGAGAAGCAAACAAAACACCTAGTGACCTCAATTCAAAGAGGCCCTCTCCAAGGCACTGGGTAATGAAGCTATCAAAAATTAGTGACAAAGAAAAAATCCTCAAAGCATCCAGGGAGAAGAAGGAAGTAACCTATAAAGGAAAACCCATAAAAATTTCACCTGACTTATCAGCAGAAACTCTACAAGCCAGAAGAGAGTGGAACCAAATATTCAAATATCTGAAAGAGAGAAATTACCAGCCACACAGCAAAATTATCCTTTAAATATGAAGGAGAAATAAGAACATTCTCAGACATACAGAAGCTGAGGGATTTTATCACTAGAAAACCTCTATTGCAGGAGGGAGTTATTCTACCAGAAACAAAGAACATAAGGTCATAACACTACCAGTAGGATTGCCAAAAAACTCGTAGCATAAAAGGGATAATTTGTGACAACAAAAACATACAAAGGGAAGAGGGACAGGTATGAATAGGTAAAGGAAGATGAAGATCAGAGGCACTCAAAAGGGAAAAAAACATGGTATATATGCAACTTCGCTTTTTATAAAACGAATGGCAACCACACACAAAAATCCCCCAAACAAGACATATAGCTTAAAAAAAGAAGAAACAGAAGAAATATGTATGGAATACCACCGAACAAAAACAACAGGTAGAAGCATAAAGGAAGAGAACCAATGGAAGCACAGAGTTACCAGAAAACAAAAGGTAAAATGGCTACAGGAAATCCTCATGCATCAATAACTACCCTAAACGTAAATGGTCTAAATTCACCAGTAAAGAGGCACAGAGGAGCAGAGTGGGTCAAAAAACAAAACTCAATCATATGCTGCCTACAAGAAACACATCTAAAAAGCACAGACAAAGGTAGATTCAAAGTAAAAGGATGGAAAATGATTCTCTAAGCAAATAACATCCACAAAATAGCAGGTGTAACCATACTTATATCTGGCAAAATAGATCTCAAGAAAACAAAGATAACAAGAGACAAAGATGCACACTTTATAATGATAAAAAAACACTACATCAAGAAAACATAATACTTTTTAATATATATGCACCCAACCAGGCAGCACTGAAATATATTAAACAGCTACTCACAGATCTAAAGGGAGAAACAGATCAAACACAATTATAGTTGGAGACCTTAATACTCCATTGACAGCTCTAGACAGATCAACCAACCAAACAAACAAAAAAATCAATAAAGAAATATTGGCCTTAAATGAAACGTCAGACCAAAAGTATATAATCAACATTTACAGAACGTTTCATCCCAGAATATCAGATTACACATTCTTCTGCAGCTCACATAGAACAGTCTCAAGGACAGACCATATGTTGGGTCACAGAACAGTCATCAACAAATTCAAAAAGACTGAAATTATTCCAAGCATATTTTCTGACCATGATGCCTTAAAATTAGAAATCAATTGCAAAAAGGAGGTAAAAAACAACAACATACCTACAAATATGTGGAAATTAAACAACATATTACTAAAAAATGACTGGGTCAAAGAAGAAATAAAAGGTGAGATCAAAAGATATATAGAGACAAACAAGAATGATAACAAAACATATCAAAACCTCTAGGGGCCCTAATCGGCTTGGCTCAGTGGTTAGAGCATTGGCCTGCAGACACAAGGGTCCCAGGTTCGATTCCGGTCAAGGGCATGTACCTGGGTTGTGGGCACATCCCCAGTGGGGAGTGTGCAGGAGGCAGTTGATCGATGCTCTCTCATTGACGTTTCTAACTCTCTATCCTTCTCCCTTCCTCTCTGTAAAAAAATCAATAAAATACATTTAAAAAACCACAAAAACCTCTAGGGAAGTTTATATCATTACAGGCCTATCTCAAGAAACAAGAGAAATTCCAAGTAAACAACCTAACATCCACCTTAAAAGACTAGAGAAAGAAGAACAAAAGCAACCCAAAATTAGCAGAAGAAAGGAAATAATAAAAATTAGAGAGAATTAAATGAAATAGAGAACAAAAAGAGTATACAAAAAAACCAATAAAACAAAGAGCTGGTTCTTTGAAAAGATTAATAAAATTGACAAACCCCTGGCTAGACTCACTGAGGAAAAAAGGGAAAAGAACCATATAAACAAAATCAGAAATGAGAGAGGAGAAATCACCACAGACATCAGAGATATACAAAGGATCATACTAAATTATTATGAAAGCCTTTATGCCACCAAATTCAGTAATCTAGAATAAATGGGTAAGTTCCTAGAAATATATAACCTTCCTGGACTAAATCATGAAGAACTGGAAAATCTAAATAGACCGATCAGCAGTGAGGAAATTGAAACAACCATCAAAAACCTCCCCAAAAACAAAAGTCCGGGACCAGATGGCTTCACCAGTGGATTCTACCAAATGATCAAGGAAGAATTAAAGCCTATTCTTTGCAAACTCTTCCAAAAAATTGAAGAGGCTTCCTAACACATTCTAGGAAGCCAATATAACCCCGATACTAAAACCTGGCAAAGATAACACACAAAAAGAAAACTACAGGTCAATATCCCTGATGAATACAGACGTAAAAATCCTAACCAAAATACTAGCTAGTTGAATACAACAATACATCAAAAAAATAATGCATCATGATCAAGTGGGATTCATTCCAAGGGCACAAGGATGGTTCAACAATTGCAAATGAATCAACATAATACACCACATTAACAAAAGAAAGGCTAACAATCATATGATCTTGTCAATAGATGCAGAAAAAGCATTTGATAAGATACAACATCCACTTATGATTAAAATGCTCAATAAAATAGGAGAAGGAAAGTATCTCAACATAATAAAGGCCATAAATGATAAACCCTCAGCTAATGTCATACTCAATGGTGAAAAACTGAAAGCTTTTCCCCTAAGATCAGGAACAAGACAAGGATGTCCACTCTCACCACTCTTATTCAACACAGTACTGGAAGTTCTAGCCAGAACAATAAGGCAAGAGAAGGAAAAAAAGGCATCCAAATAGGAAGAAGTCAAACTGTCACTTTTTGCAGACGACATGATGCTATATATAGAAAACCCTAAAGACTCTACCTCAAAAAACTGGAAACAATAATCAAATACAGTGGGTCCTTGACTTACGAGTTTTATTCGTTCCATGATGGAGCTCGTAACTCAAATTACTCATATGTCAAATCAAAAGTGAACGAGTGAGACACGTGATGCTGGGCTGATGTTGTGGCGTTCACTGTGACGTTCGCTGTGTCAACTAGCGGTGGGGTATCCGAAGCTGGCTCATAACCCGAATTTTAGCTCGCAACTCAAAGCAAAAAATCGGCTGAGAGACGGCTTGTATCTCGAAAAACTCGTTAGTTGGGACAATCGTAAGTCAAGGCCCCACTGTACAGTCAAGTTACAGGATATAAAATCGATGTGTAAAAATCCATTGCCTTCCTGTTTACCAACAACAAAACTTCAGAAAAAGAAATGGAGAAAACAATTCCTTTTGCAATCTCAATCAAAAGAATAAAATACCTAGGAATAAACTTAACAAAGAATGTGAAAGACCTATATGCTGAAAATTATAAAACATTATTAAAAGAGATTGAAAAAGACACAACAAAATGGAAAATATCCTGTGTTCATGGATTGGAAGAATAAACATAGTTAAAATGGCCATTTTACCCAAAGCAATATACAGATTTAATGCAAGCCCCATAAAAACCCAATGTCTTTTAAAATTTAAGTTCTTTATTGTTTAATATATTACATAAGTCTCCTTTTCCCCCCGACTGACCTGTCCCTGGCCACCCCAACCCCCAGCACATGCCCTCACCCCCACTCCTGTCTGTGTCCATTGGTTATGCTCATATGCATGCATACAAGTCCTTTGGTTGATCTCTTACCCCTTCCCTCATAGGTTGGACAGTCTAATCGATGCTTCTATGACTTTGCTTCTGTTTATGTTCATCAGTTTATGTTGTTCATTATATTCCACAAATGAGTGAGATCTTGTGATATTTATCTTTCTCTGACTGGCTTATTTCGCTTAGCATAATGCTCTCCAGTTCCATCCATGCTGTTGCAAATGGTAAAAATTCCTTCTTTTTTACAGCAGCATAGTATTCCATTGTGTAGAGGTATCACAGTTTTCTAATCCATTCATCTGCTGATGGGCACTTAGGCTGTTTCCAAATCTTAGCTATTGTAAATTGTGCTGCTATGAACATAGGGGTGCATATGTCCTTTCTGATTGGTGTTTCTGGTTTCTTGGGATATCTTCCTAGAAGTGGGATTACTGGGTCAAATGGAAGTTCCATTTTTAATTTTTTGAGGAAACGCCATACTGTTCTCCACAGTGGCTGCACCCATCTGCATTCCCACCATAGTGCAAGAGGGTTCCTTTTTCTCCACATCCTCACCAGTACTTGTCATTTGTGGATTTGTTGATGATAGCCATTCTGACAAGTGTGAGATGGTATCTCATTGTTGTTTTGATTTGCATCTCTCCGATGATTAGTGACTTTGAGCATGTTTTCATATGTCTCTTGGCCTTCTGTATGTCCTCTTTGGAAAGATGTCTATTTAGGCCCTTTGCCCATTTTCTGATTGGATTGTTTATCTTCCTTTTGTTAAGTTGTATGAGTTCCCTATAAATTTTGGAGATTAAACCCTTATCGGAGATAACATTGTCAAATATATTCTCCCATGCAGTGGGCTTTCTTGTTGGTTTGTTGATGGTTTCTTTTGCTGTGCAGAAGCTTTTTATTTTGATGTAGTCCCATTTGTTTATTTTCTCCTTAGTTTCCAATGCCCTAGGAGCTGTATCGGTAAAGACATTGCTACGACAAATGTCTGATATTTTGCTGTTGATGGCTTCTTCTAAGATTTTTATGGTTTCCCATCTTACATTTAAGTCCTTTATCCATTTTGAGTTTATTTTTGTTTATGGTGTAAGTTGGTGGTCTAGTTTCATTTCTTTTTGCACATATTCGTCCAATTTTCCCAATACCATTTATTTAAAAGACTGTCTTGACTCCATTGTATACTCTTGCCTCCTTTGTCAAATATTAATTGAGCATAATGGCTTGGGTCAATTTCTGGATTCTCTGTTCTGTTTCATTGATCTATATATCTGTTCTTGTGCCAGTACCAGGAAGTTTTGAGAACAGTGGCTTTGTAATGTAGCTTGATACCTGGCATTGTGATCCCTCCAACTTTGTTCTTTCTCAAGGCTGCTGCAGCTATTTGGGCTCTTTTTTATTCCAGATGAATTTTTGGAGAGTTTGTTCTAGATCTTTGAAGTTTGCCGTTGGTATTTTAATGGGCATTGCATTGAATCTATAGATTGCTTTGGGTAGTATGGATATTTTAATGATATTGATTCTACCAATCCATGAACATGGTATATTCTTCCATTTGTTTATGTCTTCCTCTATCTCTTTCTACAGCGTCCTGTAATTTTCTGAGTACAGGTCCTTTACCTCCTTGGTTAAATTTATTCCTAGGTACCTTATTTTTTGTGTTGTAATGGTAAATGGGATTTTTTTTTAAAAGTTTCTCTTTCTATGAGTTCATTATTGGTGTATAAAAAGTCATAGATTTCTGGGTGTTAATTTTGTATCCTGCTACATTGCCGAATTTATTTATTAAGTCTAGTAGTTTTTTAATGGAGTGTTTAGGGTTTTCTAAGTACAGTATCATGTCATCCGAGAAAAAGGACAATTTTACTTCTTCTTTTCCAATTTGGATGCCTTATATTTCTTCTTGTCTGATCACTATGGCTAGCACTTCCAGTACTATGTCAAACAAGAGTGGTGAAAGTGACCACACGTAAATGGACAGATAATTTTCAACAAAGGAGCCAGAAATGCATATTGGAGTAAAGATAGTCTCTTTAATAAATGGTGCTGAGAAAACTGGAAAGCCACATGCAAACAAATGAAACTGGATTTCAGTTTGTCCCCATGTACAAAAATTAATTCAAAATGGATCAAAGACCTAAACCTATGATGCAAAACTATAAATCACATAGAAAAAAAATATAGGTACCAAACTTATGAACCTGGGTGATAGAGAACATTTCATGGACTTGACCCTAAAGGCAAGGGAGGTAAAGGCAAAAATAAATGAATGGGACTATATCAAACTAAAGAGCTTCTTCACAGCAAAAGAAATGGACAACAAAACAAACAGTCAGCCAACCAGATGGGAAATGATATTTGCAAACAGTAGCTCTGGCAAAGGTTTAATTTCCAAAATATATTAAGAATTGATAAAACTCAACATCAAACAAATAAACAAGCCAATCAAAAAGTGGGCAGAGAACCTCTTCCAAGAAGACATATAAACAGCTAATAGATATATGAAAAGATGTTCAACCTCACTGGCAATTAGGGAAATGCAAATTAAAACTACAGTAAGATACCATCTTAGACCAGTTAGAGTGGCCATTATCAACAAGACAAGCAACAATAAGTGTTGGAATGGTTGTGGAAAAAAGGAAACCCTCATTCATTGCTGGTGGGGATGTAGACTGGTACAACCACTATGGAGAGCAGTCTGGTGATTCCTCAAAAAATTAAAAATAGAGCTACCACATGACCCAACAACCCCACTCCTGGGTATACACCCGAAAAACTCCAAATCATTTATATGCAAAGATATATGCACCCCTATGTTTATTGCAGCATTATTCACGGTGGCCAAGACTTGGAAACAGCCAAAGTGCCCTGTGATAGAGGACTGGATGAAGAAGATGTGGTACATATACACACTGGAATACTACACGGCCATAAGAAAGGATGACACAGTGTCATTTACAACATGGATGCACCTTGAGAACATTATGTGAAGTGAAATAAGTCAGACAGAAAAAGCTAAGAACTATATGATTTCACTCATATGTGGAATATAAAACAAACTTATGAACACAGACAGCAATGTGGTGGATGTCAGAGGGAGGGAGGGGAGGGAGGAGGAAGGGGTCCTAATATGAGGTGACAGGAAAAGACTTGACTTTGGGTGGTAGGCACATGGGCCTATAACTTAGTAATCCACCTGTATGCTCATGTTGACCAAAGTCACTCCAATAACATTTAATTAAAAAAATACAGGTTTATGCCGAAACCGGTTTGGCTCAGTGGATAGAGCGTCGGCCTGCGGACTGAAAGGTCCCAGGTTCGATTCCGGTCAAGGGCATGTACCTGGGTTGCGGGCATATCCCCAGTAGGAGATGTGCAGGAGGCAGCTGATCGATGTTTCTCTCTCATTGATGTTTCTAACTCTCTATCTCTCTCCCTTCCTCTCTGTAAAAAATCAATAAAATATATTTTAAAAAAATACAGGTTTAAAAAGTGAGTGTCCTTTTGAAATTGTTCTTGTAGGAATTACTAAAGTAATACATATTCATTTTAAGACATTTACACAGTACAGAAGAGTGTAAGATTAAAAGGTGAAATTTCATTGTGCTTTCTTCTCTCTTAATTCCCAGGAACCCCTGTTAATAGATAGCCAGACTTTAGTTTTCAATGCATATACAATGACTGTGTGTGCATATCTAGTAGTATCTGATTTACTCACATAAATGAAACCATGTTATAAAGTTTGCATGATATACTTCTTAAAAAACATGTTTTTATTGATTTTAGAGAGAATGGAAAGGAGAGGGAGAGATATTAGCATCAACACCAGCATCAAAATGAAACAGAAACATCACCATCGATCAGCTGCCTTCTGCATACCCCCTACTGGGGATCAAGCCAAAACTCAGGCATGTACTTAACTGGAATTGAACCCGTGACTTCTTGGTGCATGGGTCGAGACACTCAACCACTGAGCCACACCGGCTCGGCCACAATATACTTTTTCCACTCAATAATTTATTTTCATGAAAGTTTGATGTTAGCACATTTTACCTACTGTTTCAATGCTTAGTCAATACCTTTTATTGCTGAATTATGATGATTTTGTACATTAAATTGTTACAGCTTAAGCAGAATACTGAAAGTTTTGATGCCTTTTAGATATGAGTAGGTCTGCCTGTGGACACAGGTAGAAGCTACACAGAGAGCTTGAAAGAACTCTGGTTCAGTAAGTCATCTTTATCATTCCTAAATTAACTGCAGAACATTTCCACTATTCTTCACTCTGAGATAGAATTTGGGAAAAGTCCGGGTTTTCCAGTGACTCACAGTCATTCTGACAGTGAATCATCTTTAGGAGACTTGCTAATCAATATAGGTTAATTAAGAAAAAACACCAACACCCCTTTTCTTGGACAACTCATTTACTGGGTTCTGGCCAATAGCTTCAGGGCTGGTCAGCGTGAGAAGCAGTTTCAGAAGGGATAATTCTCAGAGGAATAATAGCTAATGATTCCCATAACTTCCAAACCACATAAGTTTCACTCATGACCTCACTTTCATGACCTTATTTGTTATAAAAAGGACTCCTAGAGAAATTACTTAATATTTACCACTGTTTCACAACATGGCATTGACTGAAACCAGGCCAATGCAATCTGAGGAAAAAGCAGAATGGTGTGGCTGCTGTGGTTCAGTGGTTGAGCATTGACCTGTGACCCAACAGGTTTCCAGGTTCAATTCCAGGTCAGGGCACATGCCCAGGTTGCGGGCTCAATCTCTGGTGGTGGTGGGGAGAGGGGCGGTGTGCGGGAGGTAGCCAATTGATGTGTCTCTCTCATCAATATTTCTCTCTCTCTATCCTTCTCCCTTCCTTTCTCTCTAAAATCAATAGAAACATGTTTAAAAAGAAAAAAAGAAAAGAAAGCAGAATGGGCTGATTCGTGAGGTCTAAACACTTGGATTGCAATGGTTCGCCACCTGACTAAAAGAACCATAGATTTCTAAAACAACGATATTTTGAGTAAATATAGGGATGGGCAAAAGTGGGTTTACAGTTATGAGTATGCAAAACACAAACTTCATTCTTGTATTATTATTTATTAATTATTGTATTATTTTCTATATGAACAACTGTTAAGTTTATTTCCCCCCACCCCTGTAGATCTCTTCAAAACGCTTCAGAGTAGGTGATATGGGACATCAGAGGAAGACATTTTTAGCATGAGCAAAGATTGCTTTAGGAAGAGCACAGGTTGGCATATTATCAAAGATCGCGAGAAAGATGTGAGGACTTGGAAAAGATTTATTGAAAGAGCTGGACTTGATAGGAGGCACTCAGAAAGTAGCTTGACTTTTCCCCCTATGGTTGCCCTTTAGACATGCTCTGTGGGATCTTTTATTCTCATCCCTGGGGATATCCCAGGCAAATTCCTTAGCTTTTTGACCATTTTCAGGTCACATGAAATGTTATCACTCAGGTATTATGAAATCCCATTCAATTTGAATTAATTCAATTCTTTCTTCATAGCTCAGATTGAGTTTGGAAAATGAAATCAGGGGGACAGGGTGTTTTATTTTTGTTTTTGATTTGTGCTAATGCTTGCTCTCCCCCTTCACCTTGCTGCTTTGCTGCTTTTAGCTTTTCCAAGATGACGCTGAGGATCAGTGATAAGACCGGAAGGGTCTTTCTTGTCTGCTGCTGTTTGTCATCTCTCAGCTGTCTAATGTCCTCCGTCGCATCAGACAGTCCTTTGGACCTTTCCGTGTCCTTCCACGCAGGGCACTTCTGACCTGCAGTTCCTGACAAGGCTGATGAACCTTAGCAGTATCTTTAGTCAACTTCAAGTTTGTAGAATGTGGTCACTTTGATCTTCTTAAAATTCATATTGCTGAAATGTTAAAATTTGGGACTGCACTTGCATGGAAATCTAACAAAACCCACTGGTTGGCTGTAATTTTTTAGTGTGTGGTTCCAGGGCCTGTGTACCCCTATTCCAGTTTACTTTGTTTCCAGTCTCTTTAAGTGCTCTGTGTGGTTGGGCATCAGATCCTGCCTGAGTGACTCTCTGTAATGGTCATGATCCACCAAGGTTATGTGAAGGATCTTATAGTTGAGACTCAGAAAATTCAAAAGACATAGTCCCCAGGAAGGGATCATTAAACATTCAGGTTTTACAGTGTCGGATTTTACTTATTTTTAAAAAAATATTTTTGTTGATTTCAGAGAGGAAGGGAGAAGGAGAGAGAGAGAAACATCAATGCTGGTACAATATTTTTTTTAAAAATATATTTTATTGATTTTTTACAGAGAGGAAGGGAGAGAGATAGAGAGTTAGAAACATCGATGAGAGAGAAACATCGATCAGCTGCCTCCCGCACATCCCCCACTGGGGATGTGCCCGCAACCCAGGTACATGCCCTTGACCGGAATCGAACCCGGGACCCTTCAGTCCACAGGCCGACGCTCTATCCACTGAGCCAAACCGGTTTTGGCTGGTACAGTATTTTCAAATCAATAAATGTGATACATCACATAAACAAATTGAAAGACAAAAATCACATGATCATATCAATAGACCCAGAAAAAGCATTCAACAAAATCCAACATCCATTTATATACTAGTATATAAAAGCCTAAGCCACCTTTATGACCGAACGACCAGAATGACCGGTTGCTATGATGCTCACTGACCACCAGGGGGCAGACGCTCAATGCAGGAGCTGCCCCGTGGTGGTCAGTGCACTCCCACAGTGGGAGTGCCAGTCAGCCAGAAGCTGGGCTCATGGTTGGCCTGAGCCTCTCCCGCTGCCACAGCAGTGCTACCAAGCGGTGGCGGCAGCAAGCACAGCAGGCCGGGATGAGCAGCAGCAGAGCTGTGCCCAGCCCTGACTGGGGCTCTCCCCGGCCGTCTGCTGCTTCATCACTGCTACATCCCCTGAGGGGTCCCAGATTGCAAGAGGACGCAGGCCAGGCTGAGGGACCCCTTTCATGCATGAATCTGTGCACCAGGCCTCTAGTTTTTGATAAAAACTCTCAGCAAAGTGGGAATAGAGGGAGCATTATCTCAACATGATAAAGGTCAATATGACAAACCTACAGCCAACATCATACTCAATGGGCAAAAACTAAAACTATTTCCCCTAAGAACAGGAACAAGACAGGGATGCCTGCTTTCACCACTCTTATTCAATATAGTACTGGGAGTCCTAGCTACAGTGATCATCAAGAAGAAGAAATAAAAGGCATCCAAATTGGAAAGGAGGAAGTAAAACTCTCATTACGTGCAGATGACATGATACTGATATAAAAAACCCTAAAGACTCCACCATAAAACTACTAGACTTAATCAACGAATTTCGCAATGAAGGAGGATACAAAAAAGAAAAAAAAGAAACAATAATGATGAGAGAGAATCATTGATCAGCTGCCTTTTGCACATCCCCTTCTGGGGACTGAGCCCTCAACCTGGGCATGTGCCCTTGACTGGAATGAATCCGGGACCCTGAAAGTTCACAGGCCGATGCTCTATCCACTGAGCCAAACCAGCTAGGGCTTTACTTACTGTATTTTAGAAAATATTTTTACAGAGAGAGGAAGGGACAGAGAGAGAGAGAGAAACATTGATGTGAGAGTGAAATGTCGATTAGCTTCCTGCAGCACGCCCCCTACGGGGATCGAGCCAGAAATGCAGGCATGTGCCCTGACCAGGAATTGAACTGGCAACCTTTGGTGCCAGCACAACACCTAACCAACTGAGGTACACCAGCCAGGACAGATTTTACTTTTTTTTTTTTTTTTGCCATCCATATTAAAAGTTTAAAAGGCAACTTAAAGAATTAGAAAGACCTCTCAGCTATTTCCATTGTAAGATATTTTTGTGTGAAATTCTCCTGGTCTTTGTTATTGGGATGAGGTGTGGAAATCATGAAGGCTGCTCACCTAACATTTCAGATTTTCTCTCCTTTTCAGCACATAATAGGATTGAACTTTCCTGCCCCTTTTGAGGGGCCAGAACCAGGGTAAAGCTTTGTATTACCTTTCCTAGGCTCAGTGATTGTAGAAGCATCAGACATACAAACAGACAAACAAACTCCACAAAAAGCCTCCACCTACCTGAGTCCCTGAGTAGTTTGAGAAAAGCCTCCTTGATGACGCATAGTGTGAGCAAGAAACACATTTTTGTTTGTTAAGACACTGAGATTTTGGGATTGTTTCTCACTGCATCATAACCTAGCCTTACATGATTAGTCTAGACCAGTGGTTCTCAACCTTCCTAATGTCATATGAAATCTTAAGACTTTACCTCTCCATTTCAACCTAAGCTGTTTGACAAATTTTAGATTAACTGAGCACACACCTCATTACTGGAGCAAAAATGGAAAATAAACATCCTTTCTCTTTGCTGGATTATTATCAGAATCTACTGGGAGTGGTGGGAACAAGCAATTGAACCTATTGGCTAATTGTTAACAGAAGGAATGCTTAAGTGTCAACTATTGAAAAAAATAAAAATTATCCCTTTAGTCAGGCTTTCTTTAGCGCCCAGATGGATAATGCTGAACAACTCGTCTTTAATTGTTTAACTCAGTTATTTGGGAGGCTATTCTGTTCTAAACAATCTCTGCAGATCTCAAGATGGGGCGTTAGTACTTAAAAGTTAAGTACTCTATAAAATCACTTGATTGCTTTATGGTAGAGACATCTGGTGATTCCTGCTTTCAAAATCTTCTAAGGAGAGGTGTTCTACTGCATGTTTTCTGGAGCAGAATTTGGGTGTTTGAAAAATGCCAAGTTAATACAGTAAAAACACCCCAAAACATTCAAACACCTGGAGGCTAAATAGCATGTTATTAAACAATGAATGTGTTACCGAGATCAAGAAAGAAATAAAAAACTTCCTGGAAACAAATGAAAATGAACACACAGCAACCCCAAATCTCTGGGACACAGCAAAAGCAGTCCTGAGAGGGAAGGTCATAGCACTACAGGCATACCTCAAAAAAGAAAAATCAGTAATAAACTATTTAACCCTACAACTTAAAGAACTAGAAAGAGAACAAGAAAACCCCAGAGTAAGTAGAAGGAAGGAAATAATAAAGATTAGAGCAGAAATAAGTAACAAGAGACTAAAAAAAACAATACAAAAAAATCAATGAAACTAAGAGCTGGTTCTTTGAAAAGATAAACAAATTGTTAAACTGTTAGCCAGACTCATCAAGAGACAATGAGAGGACCCAAATAAATAAAATCAGAAACAAAAGTGGAGAAGTAACCACTGACATCACAGAAATACAAAGGATTGTAAGAAAATACTAAGAACAACTATATGCCAACGTGCTGGACAATGTGGATGAAATGGACAAATTCCTAGAAAAATACAATCTCCCAAAACTAAATCAAGAGGAATAAGAAAACCTGAATAAGAGAATAACAATTGATGAAATAGAAGCAGTAATAAAAAAACTCCCAGCAAACAAAAGCTCAGGTCCAGATGGCTTCACAGGGAATTTTACCAAACATTCAAAGAAGAACTAACACCTATATCTTCAAACTATTTCAAAAAAGTCAAGAGGAAGGAACCCTTTCAATCTTTTTTTTATGAGGCCAGGATTGTCCTAATTCTAAAACAAGATAAAGACACTACAAAGAAAGAGAATTACAGGCCAATATCCCCGATAAACAAGATGCTAAAATCCTCAATAAGATATTAGCAAACGCATCCAGCAATATATTTAAAAGGTCGTACACCATGACCTAGTGGGATTTAGTCTAGGGATGCAAGGCTGGTACAATATTCACAAATCAATAAACATGATACATCACATAAACAAATTGAAAGTCAAAAATCATATGATCATATCAATAGAAGCAGAAAAAGCATTTGACAAAATCCAACACCCATTTTTGATAAAAACTCTCAGCAAAGTGGGAATAGAGGGAGCATTATCTCAACATGATAAAGGCCAATATGACAAACCTACAGCCAACATCATACTCAATGGGCAAAAACAAAAACTATTTCCCCTAAGAACAGGAACAAGACAGGGATGCCCACTTTCACCACTCTTATTCAACACAGTACTAGAAGTTCTAGCCATAGCAATCAGATAAGAAGAAGAAATAAAAGGCATCCATATTGGAAAGGAGGAAGTAAAACCCTCATTATTCGCAGATGACATGATATTGTACATAAAAAACCTTTAGGACTCCACTAAAAAAACTACCAGATTTAGTAAATGAATTTGGCAGGTTACAAAATTAACACCCCAAATCGATGGCTTTTTTATACAGCAATAATGAATCTTCAGAAAGAAATTAAACAATCCAATTTACTATTGCAACAAAAAAAAATTAAGATACTTAGGAATAAACTTAACCAATGAGGCAAAAGATCTCTATTTGGAAAACTACAGGACATTGAAAAAAGAGATAGAAAAAGATACAAACAAGTGGAAAAATATACCGTGTTCATGGGTTGGTAGAATCAACATCATTAAAATGTCCATAGTACACAAGTCAATCTACAGATTCAATGCAATCCCTATTAAAATACCAATGGCATATTTCACAGAGCTAAAACAAATATTCTAAAAATTTATATGGAATCAAAAGAGACCCCGAATAGCTGCAGCAATCATGAGGGGAAAAAAAGCAAAGTTGGAGGAATCACAATACCAGATTTCAAGTTATACTGCAAAGCCACTGTAATCAAACAGCCTGGTATTGGCACAAGAACAGGCACATCAATCAATGGAACAGAACAGATAACCCAGAAATCTACTCAAGCCATCATGCTCAATTAATATTTGACAAAGGAGGAAAGAGCATACAATGGAGCCCAGGCAGTCTCTTCAATAAATGGTGCTGGGAAAATTGGACGGATACATGCAAAAAAATGAAACTAGACCACCAACTTACACCATACACAAGAATAAACTCAAAATGGATAAAATACTTAAATCTAAGTCATAAACCATAAAAATCCTAGAAGAAACCATAGGCAGCAAAATCTCAGACATCTCTCATAGCAATATGTTTACTATGAGATATATCTCCTAAGGCAAAGGAGAAAATTAACAAATGGGTCTACATCAAAATAAAAAGCTTCTGCACAGCAAAAGAAACATCAACAAAACAAAAAGAGAACCAACTCTATGGGAAAGCATATTTGGCAATGATATATCTGATAAAGGGTTAATATCCAAAATATATAAGGAACTCATACAGCTTAACAAAAGGAAGATAAACAATTCAATTGAAAAAGGAGCAAACGAGCTAAGTAGACACTTCTCCAAAGAGGACATACAGAAAGCCAAGAGACATGAAAAATCATCTGAGAGATGCAAATCAAAACGACAATGCAGTACCATCTCATACCTCTCAGAATGACTACCATCAACAAACCAAAAAGTGACAAGTGCTGGTGAGGATGTGGAGAAAAGGGAACCCTCATACACTGCTGGTGGGAATGCAGTCTGGTGCAACCATTATGAAAAGCAGTATGGAGTTTCCCCCAAAAATTAAATATCAATCTGCCATTTGACCCAGTGATCCCACTTCTAGGAATATTTCTTAAGAAACCAAAGCACTTGTCAGAAAGAATGTATGCACCCCTGAACTCATAGCAGCGAAATTTACAATAGCTAAGATCTGGAAACAGCCCAAGTGCCCATCAGTAGAGGAGTGGATAAAAACACTATGGTACATTTACACCATGGAATACTATGCAGCAGTACAAAAGAAGAATCTCTTACCCTTTGAGACAGCATGGAGGGACCTGGAGAGTATCATGCTAAGTGAAATAAGCCAGTCAGAGAAAGACAAGTATCACATGATCTCACTCATATGTGGAATCTAAGTAACAAAATCAACTGATGAACTGAGTGGATCCAGAGACATGGAAGCAGGAACAGAGTGGGGAATATAAGAGGGAAGTTGGGGGAGGGTGGGTGGGTGGGAGGTAATCCACCAAAGACCTTAAATGCATATATGCATAACCCATGCTGAAGGCCTGGGGCAGGGGGGAGGGGGGTGTGGCGGCAGGCTGGAAGGGGTCAATGGGGGGAAAAAAGGGAAAGGGACATATGTAATTATTTCAACAATAAAGAATTATTTTTAAAAAAGAGTGTACCCTTGAAACGTTTTATAAAAAAGAAAAGAAAAATGCCAAGTTAAACTATTTAATTTGAATAATAAAACATCAGCTTTGTCACCTATAAATCTGAAAAATAAAGCATATAGTGATTCTTTCAATTGATAACCAGGGTACCTGGACTTCTACAGTGACCTTCATTTTTATTTTTCAATCTTTGCTTCTTTGAATATCGAAAACTTTGCTGACAACAATTGATATCCAAGAGTAATAATCTAATGAAAATGTTAGTTAATTATTTCCCAAGCCAAATATTACCCCAGTAACATGCCCAATCATTAGAAACTACTTTATTCTTTTAGCTTTGATATAATTATCTTTACAGAACTATTACTTAGTCTTATGTCTTTAACCTTTATTGTGTATCAATATGAGAAGTGACTATATACAAAACATCTCTTCTAGAAAATTGTCATCAAACATAGTATAGATTATACTGTTTAATTTTATTAAAAAATTGGAGCTTGTTCAATTCTTTATTAGAGTTCAGTACCAGGATACAGTTATCTGTCCTTAATGGTATACTTTTTTTATGAGGCAATACATGAGTTGCAACTGGTTGTATTCTCCAATTTCCAGGAAACTCAAAGCTAATTTTACACTCAGTTGCAATGCCATCTTTTAGACTAGCCTGTTTTGTCTTGCTTGTCCTTCCCTTCTGTCCTTTCCCACCCATTTCCTTCTCTTACCTTTTCTCTTTTATTTTCTTGTGAAGATGGCATATTTTATCTTTCTATCACCATCTTGGCTGCTTTTTATATTTATTATTATTTATTTATTTATTTTTAATCCTTACCTGAGGATATTTTACCATTGATTTTTAGAGAGAGTGGAAAAGCGAGGGACAGAGAGAAATATCGATATGAGAGAAGCACATTAATTGGTTGCCTCCTTCATGAGCCCCGACCAGAGCCCGAGCCTGGGAGGAGCCTGCAACTGAGGTATTTACATTCACTTGACCGGAATCGAACCCGGGACCCTTCAGTCTGCAGGCTGACGCTCTATCCACTGAGCCAAACTAGCTATGGCTTGGCTACTTTTTAAACATACCTTTTAATGTGACCTCTCTCTGATGCTATTTGGAAGTGTCATAAGTAACAAAGTCAGGTCACGTGTTGGGAGACCCATGGCTGTTTCAGGAGTCTCAAAGGCTTATTTGCAGAAGGTCTGGGAGACTGCAGGGATTATGCACGCGTGCCACCCAGGTTTTAATGTGCCATCTATATGAAAGGCACACCTCCAGCTCAGTAAGCAAGTGCTGGTGATTTTTAACCCAGTGTGTCTTGCATTGGTCTCTTACCTTCTTTTCTCAAAGGTACTTTAATAATTCAGTCCTTACTTGGCATAAATTTCCTTTTCAGATGAAGAGGTTTACTCCCATTTGCTAGTGCACCCTTACATTCTCCCTCAGGTTTGTTGAAGTGGTTCTCAATCTTAGGAAAGCTACCTCACCATCCCATACGAGTCTGCCCATATTTTACCCATCTTTGAAAGCTAACCTAATTTCATTGCTTTCTAATGACTTTTCAGGTCCCACCAGCCAGAAGGAATGCACGTATTGTGTCATTCATTTGTCTAACAATAGCCTGGAATATTTCTTCCTCTTTTCCCTGAACTGTTATTTAAATTATATACTTTTATTTAGTTTTCACAGACTTTTGCCTGGTCTGCACCTACGCCGTTAGCTCTTTGAAAGAAGGGACCTTATTATCCAGTGCTTTGGATCTCCCCATTTTGCTTTAAAAATTTTAATCATCTGCTGTATTTCTACACAGAATGAGTATTGTTTTTTTTTTTTAAAAAAAAGTTTATTTGGTAATTTTGAAAAGCTTATATCTACTCCATAATAAGTTTTTACATCTTTTAAACATATTTTATATAATAAAAATTATTGTCTTTTAAAACAGGAGTTCTAAATATTCCAAAAATTTATATGGAATCATACAAGACCCCAAATAGCCACAGAAATCTTGAGGAAGAAGAACAAAGTTGGAGGGATCACAATACCAGATATCAAGCTATTTTCCAAAGCCACTGTACTCAAAACAGCATGGTACTGGCACAAGAACAGGCATATGACCAATGGAACACAACAGAGAACCCAGAAATCGATCCAAGACAATATGCTCAATTAATATTTGACAAAGGAGGCAAGAGCAAGTAATGGAGTCAAGACCGTCTCTTTAATAAATGATGTTGGGAAAATTGGACAGATACGTGCAAAAAAATGAAACTAGACCACCAACTTGCACTATACACAAGAATAAACTCAAAATGGATAAAAGACCTAAATGTAAGACATGAAACCATAAAAATCCTAGAAGAAGCCATTGGCAGCAAAATCTCAGACATCTCTCATAGCAGTATCTTTACAGATACATCTCCTAGGACAATGGAAACTAAGGAAAAATAAAAAAATGGGACTATGTCAAAATAAAGAGCTTCTGCACAGCAAAAGAAACCATCAACAAAATAACAAGAGAGCCCACTGTATGGGAGAACATATTTGCCAATGTTATATCCCAATGATACATCCGATTAGGGGCTAACTTCCAAAATTTACAGGGAATTCATACAATTTAGCAAAAGGAAGACAAACAATCCAATTAAAAAATGGACAAAGGACCTAAATAGACATTTCTCCAAAATGGACATACAAAAGGCCAAGAGACATTTGAAACAATGCTCATCTGAGGGATGCAAATCAAAACGACAATGAGATACCACCTCACACCTGTCAGAATGGCTACCATGAACAAATCAACAAATGACAAATGTTAGTGAGAATATGGAGAAAAGGAACCCTCATACACTGCTGGTGGGAGTGCAGACTGGTGCAGCCTCTGTGCAACAGTATGGAGTTTCTGCAAAAAACTAAAAATGGAACTCCCATTTGACCCAGTGATCCCACTTCTAGGAATATATCCCAAGAAACCAGAAACACCAATCAGAAAGGATATATGCACCCCTATGTTCATAGCAGCACAATTTACAATAGCTAGGATTTGGAAACAGCCTAAGTGCCCACCTGCTGATGAATGGATTAGAAAACTGTGATACCTCTACACAATGGAATACTATGCTGCTGTAAAAAAGGAGGAATTTTTACCATTTGCAACAGCATGGATGGAACTAGAGAGCATTACGCTAAGCCAGTGGTTCTCAATCTTCCTAATACCGTGACCCTTTAATACAGTTCCTCATGTTTTGGTGACCCCAACCATAAAATTATTTTCATTGCTACTTCATAACTGTAATTTTGCTACTGTTATGAATCGTAATGTAAATATCTGGTATGCTATATGTGTTTTCCAATGGTCGCGACCCACAGGTTGAGAACTGCTGTAAGTGAAGTAAGCCAGTCAGAGAAAGATAAATATCACATGATCTCACTCATACGTGGAATCTAATGAACAACATAAACTAATGAACAAAAATAGGGGAAAGGGGAGATTGGAGAGGGCAATGGGGGAAAAAGGGACATATGTAATACTTTCAACAATAAAGATTTATTTAAAAAATAAAAATAGGAGTTCTAACGTATTTTAACTTAAGAATCTGTTTGAAACTAATCCATATTTTTAAAATGAAAATGATCAAAATATCTATGTCAACATTTCCTACATTTGAGTGTAATCTGACACTTTTTTCTTTCCTCTGTAGGATGGCTAATATTTACAGGGTGTGTGCTAGGTACTTGGCTGGCCTCTTTAGATTCCTCATTACAACCTTTATGAGGTGTGCTAGCACTTAGAGAATCCTGCCTCTCAGACCATCCGCTTCATAACCGATGCCTGTGATATTCCTTGGTCACTGGAAGAGCATGGTACAGGAAGGTTCACTTTTAGGTTTCTTAAGATAAATTATGCAGATTTTAACAAAAGAAGGGCATGGAATAATGAGATGTTTTGCAATCTTTATATCTCCCTCTATGGTCATGAGAAAGTTCGCTTGTCACTTTTTAATATTTCTATTACAAACTAGAGCGAGTGTGTCTCTCAGTTCTCCAAATTAGAAGGTAAAGTTTGTGGTTGGATCTCATTGCTGTCGATCATCTCAGATTTAAAGAAGGTGGGCAGACCTGCTTCAGGGAAAGAGGCAAACAGGTCCTGTTCATAGAAACTGATTGTAAGCAAACCTTTTTTTATGGTTCCTAAGATGGGGAACCAGGTATTTATAGCACAACATGTAAAACATTTCAAGGGAGGAAACTTTAGCAGTAGTGGGCTGAAAATCCAACATGAGTGCTTTTTGTTTATTAATATTATCTTAAAAAGGAAATAAAAAGGACTTTGTTGAAGAAAAACCTCGAGTAGATGTTTGTCTTTGGAGTTTTTAACCTTTGTCTCACAACCTTATAAAAAGTAGTAATCATTAACTTAAGACTTGGCAAGGAGAATGGACTGTCCCTGAACTTTGGCCCCAAATTCCTCTACTGCAGAGATCTTTACATATCCGCTTTTCACATGTGAGAAGTCTGATATTCAGGAAAGTTAAGTTTACTTGCCCAAGATCCAAGGTTAGGAAATGACAGTTGTGTATATTTTTTTCTAAGACTCACTAGCAACATCTATTCCTTTCAATACTCAAAAACCATAATGTTGCCTGCTGGTGTGGCTCAGTGGTTGAGTGTTGACATATGAACCAGGAGGTCATGGTTTGATTCCCAGTCAGGGCACATGCTGGGTTTTGGGCTTGATCCCAATAGTGGACGTGCAGGAGGCAGCTGATTAATGATTTACTCTCATCATTTGTTTCTATCCCTCCCTCCCTCCCTCCCTCCCTCTCCCATCCTCTCTGAAATCAATAAAAATATGTTTTAAAAAAGCATAATGTTTATATAACCTTTAGCATTGTTACATATAATTCACTTTCTCACTGAGTTTCACTTATAGTTTAGCAGGTTGTATTGAGAAGCACAGAAAGAAGACTAAGAAATTAAAATGTGTGTTCTAGGAACCATAACTAGTGCCCATTTATTTTTTACTTTTAAAAAGTATTATAAAACTGTAGGAATAGAGGATCTAGTACACATATAATCACACTAGAGGCCCAGTGCACGACATCCAGGGTGGTGGTGGGGGGGGGGAGGGGTGTCTCTCAGCCCGGTCTGCACCCTCTTGCAGTCCGGGACCCCTTGGGGGATGTACACCTGCCGGCTTAGGCCCGCTCCCTAAGCTGGCAGGCGGACATCCCCCAAGGGGTCCTTAGCACTGCCATGGAGGCGGGAGAGGCTCCCGCCACCGCTGCTGTGCTCGCCAGCCATGAGCCTGGCTTCTGGCTGAGTGGTACTCTCCCTGTGGAAGCACACTAACCACCAGGGGGCAGCTCCTGCGCTGAGTGTCTGCCCCCTGGTGGTCAGTGTGCATCATAGCAACTGGTCATTCCGTTGTTTGGTCAATTTGCATATTAGGATTTTATTATATAGGATTCCTGGTAATCATCACAATGGGATTGAAAGTGGGGAAACAAAGACTTAAAGCTGTTTTTATTTTTCTATAAAGAAAGCAGGTGCATTCCCACATGGCTAAATGCACCTGAAAACCATCACACAGCCTGGCCGGTATAGCTCAGTGAACCAGGAGGTCACAGTTTGATTCTCAGTTGGGGCACGTGGCCGGGTTTAGGGCTCGATCCCTGGTGGGGGTCATGCAGGAGGCAGCCGATCAATGATTCTCTCTCATCATTGATGTTTCTCTCTCTCTCTCCCTCTTACTTCCTCTCTTGGAAAACAATTAAAAAATATATAAAAAGCTATAGCCGGTTTGCTCAGTAGTTAGAGCATCAGCCTGTGGACTGAAGGGTCTCAGGTTTGATTCTGCTAAAGGGCACATACCTTGGTTGCAGGCTCAATCCCTGGCCCTGGCTGGGGCAGTTTAGGAGGCAACCAATCAATGTGTCTCTCTCACCTCAATGTTTCTCTGTCTCTCCCCCTTCCTTCCACTCTTTCTAAAATCAAAGGAAAAAATATCCTTGGGTGAGGATGAACAACAATAACAAAAGGAAAACAGGCACACGGTAATGATTTTTGAAAGCTCCATTTATAGTGCCATGGACCCATTTTGCTATTATTAGGAAGACCAAAGGCTTAGCAGGAGAGCACCCCATGTGTCAGGAAGGCTTGAAGAATTGAACTTCTCCATGAGCTTGAATTAATTGCAATGAAAACTAGGGCAATTCAGCGGTTCTCAACCTGTGGATTGCGACCATCGGAAAACACATATAGCATATCAGATATTTACATTACGATTCATAATAGTAGCAAAATTACAGTTATGAAGTAGCAACGAAAATAATTTTATGGTTGGGGGGTCACCACAACATGAGGAACTGTATTAAAGGGTCACGGTATTAGGAAGGTTGAGAACCACTGGTAACTGAACCATAAAGTACCCTTGACATCAAGGGACTAAGTAGCTTAAACATGTGCCTGTTTCATTCAAAATGCCAGTATGTGCATGGGTTTCTTTACCTTAAGGAATGAGAAATGAATGGAAGGAAAATTGCACCATGGATGGAAAGAATGTAAGAAAAATGGAAACATTTTCAGTACTTGGTAGGCTGAAAGTTAAAACCACACATATTATGGAATCTCATTTGGCTAAATGTCAACGATACGCAAGAGCTAGAATTTAGTAGTATAAAACTGTTCCAAGGAAAAAAAGCAATTCACCAATAATGTGGGGAAAAATAAATGGAGAGGAGAGATTGTACGACCCAGGAATGTTATATGTGTAGTTGGAACTAATAAATTCTAGCAGGAAAGAGCAATAACACAGAAGAAAAGAGCAAACGGGCAAAATTTGTGTGTGAGAAAAGAAATGGGATATATTTTCTATTTCAGAAAATAATCGTAAACCAGAATTCTGCCTAAATTGAATGTTTTAATGACTAAGCTAGATTGCAAAATATTCTACCCCTGCTTAACCTATTATGATTTATTTTTAATTTAAGATCAACAGTCCTTGTGAAATATCCAACCCAGATGCTGCTGCTTGCTGACAAGCATTCTTCATCTTCAGTTTCATTTTTAAAGCTGGTTTAGGGCTTCTGGGTGTTTAAAAACACTTATCTGAGCTAGTTCCTGGGTCGGACAATGTGACAATTGTGAATTCATGTATTTCTGGAACTAGGCTCAGATATTTTGAATCGTTTTTGGTGGCTAGGATCCTTTATGCCATTGGGTTCAAGTGGTCTATTGACATTTTATTACCACAGCACCATACCTCGTGGAATTCCAAAGAAGTTTGGGGTGAGGTCCCAGTGAAAGAAAATATGCTGTAGGTGAATGTTTTTTTTTTAATTTAATTTAATTTTTAATTTTATTTTTTTTAATTTTATTTTTTTATTGCTTAAAGTATTACAAAGAGTATTACATATGTCTCCTTCCCCCCCCCCCCACCGCCCTTGACAATCCCCTGGCCTCTCCTACCCCCCAGTGTCTTATGTCCATTGGTTATGCTTATATGCATGCATACAAGTCCTTTGGTGTAGGTGAATGTTTTAAGGGACTTGAAGGATCACTTTTTTTCCCAATGGCAAGTCAATCTTAGAGTAAGGGGTAGATAAAATAATATTTTACTACTTAAAGTAGAATGCTAGTATAAAAAACTTCCCCCAGCGACTCTCTTCTCAGACATATACACATACTTTAAAATACTTTAGACAATTTAAAATACGGGGACAAGGACATTTTATTAATCAATTCTGCATACCACAGATTGCACAAATTTCCACTTATTTCATGTGGTGGCTAGGTTTTATATTTTGATTATGAAATCCTATATGATAAAAGGCTAATATTGCAAGTAGCCCGAACAGCGGAACAACCGAACAACTGAACAACCAGTCACTATGACCTGTGCTGACCACCAGGGGGCATGCACAGAACATGGCAGGCATCGGCCACAGCAGGATGGTGGAGCAGGTGATCGGGGGTGCCAGACCAAGGCAGGGTGCCAGTCACTGTCATTGGGGCGAGCCTCTGGTGGTTACTGAAAATTCTTTGCTCCCGTGTGCCAGGGTCCCGCCCTTCTCCAGCCCTGCTTGCACCTGCTGCCAGCACCGGAGCTGCTGCCCCACATGCTGCTGGCCCTGATCCCTTGGCACCGTCAGTGGGTGTGAGCAGTGGCTGCCATTCCCAATTGCCCCTGAGGGCTTCTCCACCTCCCTCTGCTCCTGAGGGGTGATCGGGGCAGCAGCTGCCACTTGCACCTGCTGCTGGCACCGGCCCCAATAGTTGCACGCTGTTAGCGGGTGCGAGTGGGGCTGGCACCATCAGCGGGTGGGTGCAGCGGGGGTGGGGCTGCGGGCAGACAGGGGACCGGGGGCCGTGGTAGGAGGGGGCATGGAGGATGGGCTGAGACCTGTCCCTGTGCCCACCGCAGCCTCGTGGCCCACAGTTCCTTTCAAGGTGCACAAATTCATTCACTGAGCCCATAGTAAAAATATAAAAGCTGGCGTCACACAAAATGTAAAAGCTGGAGGTTTCATGGGGTAATGTGAAAGTCACTGGGTTGGTGGTGTGAAGACTTAAATCCTCCCTCAGTCCTGCTCAGTCAGAGTTTTGATCTTAACCTCTTTCAAGGTAAAATAATTAGGATTAAGTGGTTTTTAAGGCTCTTTTCAACCCTAATGTTTGATAACTTATTTAAAGACAAATTTTGGTTTTGAAGATTTTTGGCTTTTAGTGATTATGCTTTCTTAGACCACTAAAGTGTTGTTGTTGTTGCCGAAACCGGTTTGGCTCAGTGGATAGAGCGTAGGCCTGCGGACTGAAAGGTCCCAGGTTCGATTCCGGTCAAGGGCATGTACCTGAGTTGCGGGCACATCCCCAGTAGGAGATGTGCAGGAGGCAGCTGATCGATGTTTCTCTTTCATCGATGTTTCTAGCTCTCTATCTCTCTCCCTTCCTCTCTGTAAAAAATCAATAAAATATATTTTAAAAAAAAAAGTGTGGTTGTTGTTGATAAAATGTTACCTCTACATTGCTGGTTCCTATGTTATATTTACTAAAGGAATAGCTATTATGAGGGACTGCGATCATCTAGAAAATACAGAGTTTTTGCTGATGATCTACTGTGCCTTTAAACTTCAAAAATCTGGCCTCCCCTACTGTTACTATCACTAGTCCTTATGTTAACTTGTCCTATGGGCTCTTTCAGGTTCTAGTAGCTATTCCTATGGAAGTTATAGAGGGAAAGTTTGGAGTACTTTATTGTTCACTAAAATAAAAAACCATTTCTTAAAAATTGCCCCTATCCACTTTTACTATTTTAGAACTATTAAGTTGAAATGTATCATAGGGTTTGTATTCTATACTATAGGATGGGTGATAGAGATTCAACAACAATACACAAAAATAGGCATAGTCATTGCTCTCAGTTCTATGAAGGAGAAGGCTTCCCTAAAGAAGGAAGGTCTGAGTGAAAACCTGAAGGGTAAGCAAGTGTTAGCTGGGTGTGGAGCTGGGGTAGGGGTCAGGGAATTACAGGAGGAAATGAAATGCAGTTGGAATTCCTGCTTGTAGTTTGGGGTTGACAGGCAATAGACAACCATGTTCCTTGTTCTGCCAGTGTTGGCTGAGTGGTAGGTAGTCTAGGAAGAGGAGCCTGAGCTATTTGGCTGCAAGGAGGACAGTGGAGGGATGACTGCGGCCCATCTCTATTAAGGAGGGAACAAGCCTGCCCTGTTCCACTTACCCCCTCCCACCCCAGAGCGTGCTTGTGACGTGGAGGAAACACTTAAGGTCTTATGCAAGCTACGAAATAAAGTGGGGAGAGCTCTGATCTAGAAGTATGCTTAGCACTAGCCAAGCCCATGTGGGGAGCACTCAGGAGACTGTGGGGAGCACTCCAAGGCACTGCCATAACTCGTCCCCGTGTTAAGGATATTCTCAATCATAGGTATAAGGAAGAACAGTAAAGCTGATGAGATCTGAACATTGAAAGCTCCTTATCGTTCCCACTGGACTTGGGCCATTTCATCCCTCAAACTTCTCTCCCTTTGAGCCAGAGCTGACGCATCTTCCTCCTGCTACTCCTGAGAGTTTCGTGTCAGTGGAAGGTACAGAAGGGAGAAGATCAAAGATGGAGCCTTGTTCTGAAATTGAGTTACGAACCCAAGTGCACTTGACTGGACTGCACTTAGCATAAAACAGCTAGAATGTTTAGACTAAACAGACAGGGGGCTTAGAGTTAATAAACTCCAACAATTCTGAAAACAAAGCCCTATTTTTGTACTACTGAACTGTGAGGACTCTCTTATCTGTGAACTATAATGTCACATATCTGGGGGGAAAAGAGAGTAGAATCTTTTATTATCGTATATACTTCATTTTACTTTTCCCAAAGGAAACTGACTTAGTTAAATTTGTGGACAGCATGAGCTGAAATTTGGTCTTACCTTGCTCACAGTGGACTCCAGTGGTCCCCAGGGGACAGGAACAGGTGTACCCACGAGGCAACGAGACACAAGTTGATCCTTTGCCACAGTGGCGTGGAGGGTCATGTTCAGGGTCACAGGTGGAAACTGTCTCCGTGCAGAAGGCTCCTTTCCACCCAGTGGGGCAGTCACAGCTGTAGGTTGAGAAAGAAGACAGCACGATTTGAGCACTAGACAAAGAACAGAGCTAATGACTGCTTATGGGACTACTGCACTCCACATCAAGGATTTTAAAAGGTTCAGGGCACGGAAATGAAGACAGAATTTTACAAGAATCATTTCTTTGGACAAAGCAGCATTGTTAAGTCCCTCTCTTCGCCCCAAGGAGGAAGACTGTGAATGGAGTTGCTGCCTCCTAACCTTCAGCTTTGAGAAAAGAAATTCCCCTTGAGATGTGTTCTGTGCCATTGTTGACACCCAGGCCCAGGTCCTGGGCTGCAGAAGAAACTGCAGACCCCTCCAGAGATGAGGCAAATGGTAGCAAATCCCAGGATGGGTTGTGGCCCTCTGGGAGAGGCTCAGCTTAGGGACACAGGAAAGGGATCTTGCCCAGAGGGTACCTTGGTGCTGAAGAGAACTTGGCAGTAAGAGGCAGTCACTTAATGACTAGAACAGGGTCTGAGGGGTACCAGGGAGCACCCAGTGTGAAGAGAGACCTTATCTGGATTGAGAGAGTGATCTTGGGAGGAGCCCAGCAGGGGAGTCTCAGTTGGACCCACTAAAGGTAGACTTGCCTGATAACATGCAGGGCATCTAATGAAATTCAAGTGTCAGATAAACAATGAATAAGTTTTATTGTAAGTATGTCCCATGTAATATTTGAGTTATATTTATACTAAAAATTATTATCTGCAATTCAAAATTATCTGAATGTTCTGTATTCCTCCTCTTACCCCCCTAAATCTGGTCACCTTATGCTAAGGGCACATAAGAGAAAGGGCTAGGTTTACTAATAAATCCCCATCAGGCCCAGAGAGCACTGAACTGTCAGGCAACAGTGTGAGTCAAGGAAGCGCCTTCCAGGATGTGGTGTGGGGCACAGACTGGGGAGAGAGCAGTAGCAGATCGCACACACCTCCTTCAGAGGCCTTCCATTCATGCCACTGGCGGCGCTGGATTTGGTCTTGAAGACCGGAATGCTGTTAGTATTTTGAAGTGGGCCCTTTGAATCAGTGAAATGAGAGTGTATTTGTGAATTAAAGTGTCTATTAATGGAGTCAAAGCAGAAAATTCAACTGACTTCCCCTGTTCATTAACTTTCCTCTCACAATTTTGTATGTAATAGTTGAATATTATTTCACCGAATGGATGAAATACACTTCATTTTTGTTGCCACTTTTGAGATATGTTTAAACATTTTCACATTCTACAAACAATAGTTTGATAAAAGTCTCGTAGCTAAATCTTTGTGCAACCCTGGGATAAATTCAAATATCATCATGACTTCTAGGCTTGGATATATATTCCAACTTGCCCTCCATAATAACTGTACCAATTGACATTCCCATCTCAGCGAATGAGAATGCTCCTGAAATAATAGGTGCATGCCGGAACCGGTTTGGCTCAGTGGATAGAGCATCGGCCTGCGGACTGAAAGGTCCCAGGTTCGGTCAAGGGCATGTACCTGGGTTGCGGGCACATCCCCAGTAGGAGATGTGCAGGAGGCAGCTGATCGATGTTTCTCTCTCATCGATGTTTCTAACTCTCTATCTCTCTCCCTTCCTCTCTGTAAAAAATCAATAAAATATATTTTTAAAAAAATAATAGGTGCATATATAATCGAAAATATGGAACATTTTTATAAGCTTCTTATTCTTTATAGACCCATTTATTAAAATAAAAATGATTCAGTGTCTACCTACACATATTTATCAAGAACATACTGATCTCAAATTCTTACGTTTTCTTTTTTCTTTTCTTTTCTTTTTTATGTTTTCTTTTAGTATTGGGCAGTTTAATCAAAATTATGCTTCACAAAAATTTCTCCTCCTCCCCCTCCTCCTCCTCCTTCTCCTCATTTTTATTTTAGTGTTTACTATGTGCATAGCGTGCACAGAAGTGTAAGGTGTGACTCTGCCAGCTGAGAGGAGGTGTGCTGGGGGAAAGCACCGCTGGGCAAGCATATGCTGAGGAGTCCAGTGAGTCGCACAGAGAATGCGGCCGGAATCCAGAAGCCAGCATGGGGAGGAACTCAGGATGAGAACATAACATCACACCACATGTTCACCAATGCACTGTTGGACTGTGGCTCTCGAGAGTTTGAAAACAAAGATTCTCTCTATCAGGAACTTACAAATAGAGGCATAGGCACATAGATACAATAAGCATAGAAATCTTCCTTCATCGTGAGCCATACAAACATCCTATTTAAGGAAATGGCAATATCCTCAGACACGTCTGTCGGTTGCCATTTTGTGTATGTGTATGTAATAGTTATGCAAAATACAAATTTGAAAAGTTGTATAAGGTTTTCCAAAACGGAGAAGAACAAAATGTAAAATTAACCTGCTACAAAATTACATAATGATTTTGATTATTTGACAATCAAAAGGCATAAAATATGTAGACATTTTATACAAAATACTGTCCTACCAATTTCATAAAATAAATAAAAACTAGTTTTAATTCTTATTAAAGAATTTTTATATAAAATATTTTAAAGTCTAATGTGATGACTTTTTCATGATGATTGCACCATCTAGTGGTTCATTTTTATCTTCTGGGGGGGAAAAAACCAAAGCTAAGAACAAATCCCACTGCATTATAGACAGTCATGGCCATGATAAAATATTTTTATGTTAAATATAGCTTAAATCACATTAAGCAATATAATAATACAGATACCATAATTTTATTTGAAAAATGATAAATAAGTCCTCATAAGATTTCTCTTAGAATTTTTAGCTCTCAAGAAACCCCCTATATCTACAAAGATTTAGAAAATCACTTTTAAATATCATATACTACTTTTTTTACATTAGATTTTAAAAGATTTTTTTGGTCATAATGAGTTTGTACAAGCACAGATTTTTCTTTTTCTTTCCTCCCTTGCTTCTTTAGAACCTTGTGACATGTAGTCTCAAATAGTTTTTCATTATTCTCCACTTTGGGTAATGATATGTACTACCCTGTCCTGAAGAAGAGTAGGTTTTGGAGAAGGATGTATAGAGGTGGCATGCCCATAAAGTGGAAAAAGTAGAAAGAAAAAAAAAGAGAGGTAGATATTAATTCACTTAAACCAAACACACACACAGAGGCACATGGTGGGGCAAAAGTAGGTTTACTGTTCTGAGCATGCAAAACACAGAGTTTATTCTTGCATTAATATCTATTAATTATTGTATTATTTTTTATATGAACTGTAAACCTACTTTTGCCCCACGCCATATATTTGTACATGCTAAGTGTCTGCCACTGTGCTTAGCACTGAGGATTCCACAGCACATAAGACCCCATTTCTGGCCTCATGAACTTGCTGTTTGTTGGAGGGATCCGATTGGTAAGCAGATGACAAGTGACAAGTAAGCAGATGACACTGTGACAAGTGCTAAATTGAGGACTATGGGAATCAACAGGCAGGACGCCTAAGCAACTTTAGTTAGTTCCGGGAGGCTTCTGCAGTGAGATTTGCCTACATGAATGAGTGCAGAGGGCGAGGGCAGTAGATTAGGCTGAAAGAGGAGACTGGAGGTCAAGAGCTTTGAATAATAGGCCGAGATAGTGTAACTTTTCAGTGACAGATGTATGGGAAATGATGAGGCATATTTGAAGAATAGTAATCTCATATGTAGGTATGGGATGACTCCATGATGTAACAATAAACTCTCTCCTGATGGAAGTTTAATTTTAGTGGGATCTTATTCTATCTTTACCACTAGAACAGGAGTTGGCAAACTTTGCCAGTTTACAGTGTGCTTTATGGGCCATAAAGACTTTTTTGCAATGACTCAACCCTGCCGCTACTGAAAGCAGTCACAGACAATCTACAAGTGAATGGGTGTGGCTGTATCCCAATAAAACTATATTAACAAAAACAGATGGTGGGCCAGATTTGGCCCCAGGACATAGTCAGCTGACCCCTGCACTAGATCATTAGTTCTGTGGAACTAACTAATTAATTCCATGGCAGCAGAGACCAGATCTGCTTTCCTCTCTGTAATAGTCCCAGGGCTTAAACAGTTCCTGGCCTATTGTAATCCCCCCCCTCCCCCCAGCAGTATCCCGGGAATAAATACATAAGTAAACCAATGAGTCACAACAAAGACAAGGAAGTGGATGAATGCAGAGAGGCCTGGGCCCAAAAAGGGCTTTGAGGCTGGAAAGGTAGAAGCAAAAGTAAGAGGCATCGGTAAGCGTGTTGGTATGGAAGATGAAAGATGATAGTAGTGGCGAGTGTTTACTGAGGCTTAACATGTGCCAGGCACTCTTCTAAGCCCTTTGAATGTATTCACTCATTGAATCCTCCTTCTGACCCTATAAAGAAGGTATGAATAGAACCCTCATTTCACAGAGGAGGAGCTAGAGGGACAGAGAAATTGAGCAATTACATTGCCAGTAATTGGGGATGGGGAGTGCTCACATTAACTGCCTTTCCATGTTTCTCAACCTCATGGAAATCTTTGGGGGTTTCAGGATTAAATGACTGAAAGAATATGGTGTCATTAGTGAGAATAGGGTATTCAGAGAGAAATATGGTTTAAAGAGAAAATAAAAAAAAAATCTACTTTTAGCTACACAGAGTTGGAGGTGAGAGCAAGTGATAAAAGAGCTATTTTTTTTGGGGGGGGGGGTGGAGGTGGGGATGAATTAAGTAGAATAAGCAGGCAAAGGGGCCAAAGCATTTACTGTAGAATAGCTAAGAGTATTCAAAAGATACTGAGAAATCATTGGCATTACACATAGAACTATTTTCTCACCTCATGTCCATTAAAAAATGTTTGCACTCCTAAGTCGTTAATACAGAAAGAACAACTTGTGTGTTCTTCTGCCTCTAAACACAGAGGGATAACACAGAAGAAAATTCAGTCGTTTTGCGTACCAGCTGGTCAGAATGGCAATCAAGAGTTGAGTATTGGAGTATGTTTTTACTAATATAGTTAATTATTTTACATCTGTGCACTTAGAATAACATGGATTTAAATTCCTAAATTGCAGATAAATTGTTTGCTTTTTATTGTCAGTTTTATAGCTCAGAAACATCTCTGGATTAATTTTTCTCATTACAACAGATATTCAACTTGAAGACTTTAATTTTCTTGTAATTAACTAATTTTCAGACTACTAGAGTTTAGGATAAACATGGATACATAAAAATTAACTGAAAATGAGATGATGGAAGATTTAATATCCTTTGTTTGAATATCACTTGAACATCATTCACTTGCTTACCAAATAGTCACCAAAAAAGGAGTAATGATGTACCAATTTGCTTTGCTACCAGGGTGAATACAAATAGAAAACATAGTTTTGCCCCCAAGGGCTTTAAGATAATCCTATATAATAATAATAAAAGGCTAATATGCACATTGACTGAATGGCAGAATGACCAGTTGCTATGATGCACACTGGCCACCAGGGGGCAGATGCTCAATGCAGGAGCTGCCCCCTGGTGGTCAGTGCACTTCCATATGGGGAGTGCTGCTCAGCCAGAAGCTGGCTCATGGCTGGCTTGCACAGAGGTGGTGGCAGGAGCCTCTCCAACCTCTGTGGCAGCACTAAGAATGTCCAACTAACGGTTTAGGCCCGATCCCTTGGGGGACTAAGCCTTTAGTTGGACATCCCCTGAGTGCTCCCTGGCTGCCAGAAGGATGTCTGACTGCAAGCTTAAGCCTGATCCCCTGGGGAGTGGGTCTAAGTCAACAGGTGGACGTCCCCCAAGGGGTCCTGGACTGCAAATGGGTGCAGGCTGGACTGAGGGACCTCTCCCCCCCCTCCCCCAGTGCACAAATTTTTTGTGCACCGGGCCTCTAGTTTATTTATAATAATGTATTTTTATGAAATATATATGAAATATATAAAATATAATATTCAATATTTATTAGGACTTCACCTTAGTGCCAGACTGGTTTTTATTGTTAATCCTCACCAAGGATATTTTTCCATTGATTTTTGGAGAGAGTGGAAGGGAGGGTGAGAGACAGAGAGAGAGAAACATCAATGTGAGAGAGACACATTGATTGGTTGCTTCCCACATGCACCCTCTCTAGGGCCGGGGATTGAGCCTGCAACTGAGATACGTGTCTTTGACCAAAATCGAACCAGGACCTTTCAGTCCGCAGGCCAATGCTCTATCCACTGAGCCAAACCGGTTTTGGCCAGATATGTATTCTTATTGCTTTGGATCAGAGATATTCTTTTATATGCATTGAGGATAATGAGGGAAAAGTATTAGAATCATTGTGAGATGAGAGCAGAAAGAAAAAGTTCTTACAGAAAATTTACCTTGAGCTGGACCTGTAAGACAGTTATGGTAACAGCTTTCTATGCATAAGCAAAAGCACAGATATAGTAATTAAAATGAAATCTATGTGCTGTGATAATAAAGTCATATGAATAATGGAATAGATATGCGTTACTTAGCAAGAGATGAACACATTGCCTGAAGGACTCCACTTCTGCATATATAACTTATTTCTCTGCTACTTACAGGAAAAGGGAAACCACTGAATCCCATTCTCCTAAGACCATCTGTTGTGTTGGGTGGCCTCATTCATGTCAAACGGCTTTTCTTTATCACTGACTTCCCTTTGAGTAACAAGTTGGGAGAATGAGGTGTAAGTATGATGTGTTATTAAAATGATGGATCTCATTCTACCTACCAAAATTTCCTGGATGTCAAATGATATGCTGGAAAATAAACAAGTGCTAAAACAAGGGAACCTCCCGGTACACTGGAATCTGATGGCATGACAACGCTCAACACGCGTACAAGGAAGGGTTGCTATAATCACTCCACCAGCTGATGACTCCCCATGGCCTTCCTTTGATGATATCTCAGAGAGTATAAGAAGGATGAAATGAGTTACTCCTTACATACTAATAAAAGTACTGGCACTTATCTGTGGGCCTCAGTCCTAATGGTTCTGTTCTCTAGGTTAAGGGCCCAAACATTGTATTTTGCTAACAGTTGGACCCACTTCCTGTTAGAGAGGGAGGTGTTTCTGGGAAATTATTTAGATAAGCTGCATGGAGTTGATGGTGGACCCTAGTGGCACTGATGTGAGGATGAGCTTGGACTACAGAAAGAATCTACAGTAACTAAACTGCTTTGCCTGAGAACAGAAGAGGAATTAGGTTTGTTCTAACCTAGAGAGTCAGTTGGAGCAAAATGAAGCTATGGGAAGAACACAGAGGTGGGGTGGAGTGGCCATGTATTTACTGTAGTGATGGGATGACCAAAACATAGGTTCAAAGTGGTTTAGGTTGCCATGATATAAACCTTTCCCTTGGGGAAAAAAACAAAAATCACCACCAACAATAAAACCTTTCCATTACATATCTGCATACACCTCCTCCCCCTGCACCAATGTAGTCTGGTCTATCTTTTATTTTTTAAATATATTTTTATTGATTTCAGAGAGGAAGGGAAAAGGAGAGGGAGAGGGAGAAGGGGGGAGAGAGGGGGGAGGGAGGGAGGGAGGGAGAGAGAGGAAGGGAGGGGGAGGAGAGAGAGAGAGAGAGAGAGAGAGAGAGAGAGAGAGAGAGAGAGAGAATGAATCATTGATCGGCTGCCTCCTGCATGCCCCCTACTGGGGATCGAGACCACAACCAGGGTATGTGCCCTTGACCGGAATTGAACCTGGAACCTTGAGTCCACAGGCCGATGCTCCATCCACTGAGCCAAACCAGTCTGATCTATTTTAAAGTGTGAATGACTTTGCTCATTTAGCAAAAATCAAAGAAATTGACTATCACTTTTAGGCATGTAAGTTATAGTGTCTGTATGGAAACAAGAGCAGGCTTTGAGAACATACTTTCCTCCTGGTGCTTGCATGAATCTTGGAAAGATCTTTGACCTTCTCTGTGAGCCAAAAAATGTTTAGGAAACTCTGGAGCAGTGAGATTTCGCGCTCGCTGATAGATTTATGCTATAAATAAGCCTCATTTATGAACTTGGTAAAAATCTCTGATGCATTTCCCATTTTACAGCCATGTTCTCTGAACTCCTATTGTCCTCACTGTCTGTGCTGCTCATGCTGACATCTGTTTTTGGAACTTTTGGTTTTCCTACACTGTGCTTACTTTTTAAAGGAACACGTCACCTATTACCCTCAACCACAGCCAGGATATCAGTTTAAGGTGAAACGAAGTGCAACTTAAATGAAGTCAAATTTGCCTAGAAACAATTTGTAGCAAACAAATGTGCAGACAGAGCTGAGTTAGAACTAAACGCCCTCCCCGCTTTCTTGAGCCTGGGTTACCAACAACAGAAAGAGTTCACTGTTTCTCTGTTGCATCAGGGCTCATCCCAGGAGCATAAGGTTTGACATGAACTCTGCCTTATTACACCCTCATCTGAGCAGCTGCATTAGAGCGCAGCTGCATCTGTGTTTGCTGACGCACTTGGAGCAGGAAAGCAAGGCTTTTAGCAGTTTCCCGGAGCCCAGCCCCGGATCCAAGCCTTATCAAGCCCCTTCCCTCCTTACTTGGCACAAGATTTCACCTTAGGTACCAGAACAATGCCTCCCTCACCACCCCCCTGCCCCCCCTCCCCCCCGCCTGCTGTGAGAAGTGAACTAAAATGAGCATTTGCCATTTTAAATTTTTTAATAAAAAATTATACCATTAAGCTGTTAAGACACTTTGAGTGGCTTTGAGACTTTGTTTTTAAAATTGATTCTGAAATTTATGCTTCTGGGTTGGGATTTGCCTCTTGAGCATTAAAAAAAAAATGATCATGTGTTATTTTTTTCAAGAAAAGATTGAATTTTAGCTTTGGGCTGTCAACAATGTTACCTGGAAATTCAGTTCAGTACTTCTCTGGTTGTGGGAGCACAGCTTCGCGGACGCCGGGTATTAGATGAAGACGTGAGAGGAGAGACTTCATTGCAGACCAAGTGGCCATTGCTGCTGCAGGAGCCATGGGACAGAGCAGTCCTTCACCGCAGCCCCCCAAAAGCCGCCCTGCGCCGGCTGCTCCGTGGCAACTTACATACGCGCTCAAACAGCGGCCTCTGCCAATTAGAGACGCTCGTGCTACATTAACATCAACAGGTTACATAAGGGTGCGCTTGCGCAGTGTGTATACTGCTACTCATGGTCATTGCCCTCGCACCTGCGTAGGCAAAGGGGCCTTGCGCCTAACCATACTGCTGTGCCCTCGCCTGCACGCATGTGTATGGCAAATGGGCCTTGATTATCTGGCTACTCTGAGTAGGGGACCCACACAGGCGCAAAATCAAAGTGAAGAGCCATACAAAGTTGAGAGCCTGGGACTAGGACAAGGGTAGAGGAAAACTTCTGAAACACTATTAGAAAGTATATTGCAGCCCCAGCTGGTTTGGCTCAGTGGATAGAGCATCAGCCTGCGGACTGAAGGGTCCTGGGTTCGATTCTGGTGAGGGGCATGTACCTCGTTTGCAGGGACCATGCGGGAGACAACCAATGGATGTGTCTCTCTTCGGTGTTTCTCTCTGTCTCTCCCTCTCCCTTCCACTCTCTCTAAAAATCAATGAAAAACATGTACTCAAGTGAGGATTAAAAAAACCAAACTGTGTAAAAAAAGTATACTACAAAGAACATCTTTTTCCTTTAAAAACAAGAATAAATTCAATAAAAACAACAAAAACAGGATTCTTATTATGGAGATTAGAGCAGAATTCCAAACACTGTCAAAATGAATATAATTCTCCTTAAACTTATGCTGCTACTGAAGTTGAATGTCCATGAGTGGGAACCTTATTTTGAAACAGCTTTATTGAGGTCTAATTTACATACCATAAAACCCACTGCTTTTAAGGTCAGGGAGCCATCCTTTTAATGTCATTATATAATAGTCACAAGAGCTACTTCTCATTCTGTGGTAATGCTTCATGAGTCATCGATACAGTAAATATTTTGTTGTTATGTCAACAAGGGAGTCCCAGGCAGTGGTCATAATTTGATAAGGAAGATTGTAGAATCCTGTAAGAAATCTTGTCAGAGGTATTGGTTCCATTACTGAAACCCGAGGTTCTCAAACAAGTCTGTGACATACAGCTTTCCACCCAAATAGGAATTTATGACACACGCCTCCTCCCCGCCCCCGCCCCCCCCCCCCCCCGGGGGATTTATGAGGCAGGTACTTCCAATTTGGAGAAAATAGAAAATGCTAATTGAAGATAATGTCAACATTAAAAAATTTAAGAATAAATGAGCCTGGCCAGTGTGGCTCATGGTTGAGCATCGGCCCAGGAAGCAAGAGGTCACTGGTTCTATTCCAGGTCAGAGCACATGCCCCGGTTGTGGGCTCAGTCCCCAGTAGGGGGTATGCAGGAGGCAGCTGATCTACGATGTTTCCGTCATTGATGTTTCTATCTCTACCTCTCTCTAAAAATCAATAAAAACATATTTTTAAAAAAGAATATATTACATCCAGCTGATAAGGAGATACTGTTAATTGCTAGCTGCTTTTAAAGTAATTTCTTGCTAATTAGGTCCTGAGAGAATCCTGACCCAGGAACTGGGAAATTTGGTTTTGGGTCCTGCCGCGCTACTTACAAGATGCTGGTACATCCTCTTGTTTACTCATAATCGCTGGGCTTAGTTTCCCATGGATTAAATTGGGGCTAGGATGGTCCCTGACTAATTTAGAAAGTTTTAATTAGGGGCAATGGAAATAATGCATGCAGAAATTTGCTTTGCTGTCCACAAAGTGCTGTACCATTGAAAGATATTACTTTTATTATCACAAGTCAAAAAAAATTTCCTATGTGAATCAAAATAATCTTCAAGTAGTTGTGTCTTTCTGTATGTGGCTTGATGTATTCCAAGATCAACACATGTGGCTCTGTTATAAGCAGCTAGATCAGTGGTTCTCAACCTTGGCTGCACATTAGAATCACCTGGGAATCTTGTTTTAAAATCCTGATTTCTGGGCCTCATCCTCCGGAAATTCTGTTTCTTTGTTACTAATGTTGTGGCCTCACCCCATAACAAAGAAACAGAATTTCCAGAGGATGAGGCCCAGAAATCAGGATTTTAAAAAAAGATTCCCAGGTGATTCTAACATGCAGCCAAGGTTGAGAACCGCTGAGCTAGTCAGACATGAGCAGAGCAAGGATGATGGGTCGGGTGCAGAAGGTCTAGCAAGGGGCAAAACTGGGACAACAAGAACCTCACCCTCAGAGTAACCTTTCCGCCCCTAGCATGTTGCTGTGCATGTGGTGTGGACCCCTGACCTTTTCCTCCCTAAAGATAACATGCAGGCCTCAGCTCCAGGCCCAGAAAAGCAGCAAAGCCAGACAAGTGTTGCTGTGGCTGCCCCAGGACCAGCTGCATTGACTGATGACCCCCTGCCCTGGGGCAGACCAATCAGGGGAGAAGGAGACCCTGAAAAAGCACAGCTGGAAAGCTGATGAATATTCTATTGAGATCCTCCCCTAAGACCTCCCCTAAGATTCCCACCTGCAAGAGAGAGAGAGAAATACCCTCAACACAAAAGACCCAGTGAGTGCTCTCCCCCAAGGGAGCACTCCTGACCTGTTCCCCTCCCCCTCTCCTTCCCCCACAGGCACGTATCCCCTAACCTCTAAGGGACCCCACAAGGCTTGCAACCAAGGGAGCCGCGGGCAGTGGCACATTGTCCTGGCAAACCCCCTGAACCTGTCTCCCTTTTCTCTGACTTCCCAGTGAGCCAAGCAGCCCAGCCCAGGCTCTCTTGTTACTTTCTCTACGCCCTTCCATGTTTCTCTGTCCTAAGTGTGTTTTTGCTGTGGACAATAAATTCTTGCTTGCTTTGCGGAACTGTGTCTCTTGATTGAAATCTTTCCTTCAGGAAGACAAGGACCGAGGTTTCATTGTCTTGCCGGCAACAGCTGTATGTTGAAACAGCTAGGCCTTTGTTCCATGTGGGACAATAGGGAGTTAGGATGAATTTCCTACCTGCACCTTCACCTTCACTTTCTTACTGACACTTCCCATCCTTTTAAAAAATATATATTTGTATTGATTTCAGAGAGGAAGGGAGAGGGAAAGAGATAGAAACATCAATGATGAGAGAGAATCATCCATTGTTGCCTCCTGCATGCCCCCTAGTGGGGATTGAGCCTAACATTCTGGCATGTGCCCTGACTGGGAATTGAACCATGATCTCCTGGTTCATAGGTCGACGCTCAACCACTGAGCCACTCTAGCCGGGCTCATCATTGATGTTTTTATCTCTCTCTCCCTCTCTGAAATCAATAAGAATATATTTTTAAAAATTTAAAAGAATTGAGAAGATGATGCAAATGCATCATCTTGGTTTCTCTCTAGTTTCCTTTAGCTGTCCCCTAGTCATCTAGCAAGTCTACCTGAAAGCATTTAAGATAAGAGGGTCAGTTTGTGTGCCTAGTTTGTGTGACTGAAGTACCAGCAAGAGTGCTAATAACCCACTACCTTCCTTCCTAACGTCATACTTACTAAACAGTAGCTCCACTGTCCATGCAGGTCCCACCGTTGCCACAGTTCATTAAGCTACAAGGAGAAGCGTCACACTGGCCAACGCTGCGCCCAGCATCTGGGTGGCCCTCAAGATTTCCCAGCCTTCTGAAATGGCTGTCCTTCCTGGTGTGAACTTGAATAGTGAAAACACAACCTTGAAGGAAGGGGAAAAGACTTCATATAAAAAATGGAATAGATAAAACAGAAAGACAGTTATTTTCTCATTTTTAAGGTAACATATTATTCTTTTTAAAATTTTATTAATTGGATGATGGATATGTTAACTAACTTGATAGTGGTACTCTTCACAATGTATATGTATACCGAACCATCACATTATACACATTAAATATATGTAACTTTTATTTGTCAATTATACATCATGAAAGCTGGGAAAAAAGAAAGGTCTTTTCCACCCCAATATTATATAAACATAACAAAAAGGGCAGTCAATTAGCTAACTAATGGAATTGTTTGGTATACTGAACTGTATTGTAATTTTCCTCATTTCCTTCAGGACTTAGAGTTTATTTACAATGTGCTATAAATCAATATTGACAACAACCATAAATAGGGTCTAGAAAATGATAGCAGATAGGCTAGATTAGATTTTATTTCTAAAACATTTTTTGAAGCAAGTCTGAAATAATTCCTCATGGTGAAAAAAAAAAATAGGTTCAGTTTTGAAAGGTCAAGAATTTGCTTGTTAACTTAACCTAGTTCTCCCTGACAAGCACCATCCTCAGCCTGCACCGATATTTTCTCATTGTAAGAGAACTGTCATTTTCTTCCTTAGATTTAATCTTTGTTCTTCTCCCAACTACTGCTATTACGCAAAAAAGCACTAATATGGTATACTGGGTGAAGAAGTGAATGAATGAATGCCAACTGCTTTATATGGAATAACCAGGTAGCGCAACTAACACTGCAGGGATCTGCATGCCGCTGCCTAGTGAGCTGTACTCAGCAGAGAGCAGGAGGAGGATTGAAGTCAGGTGGGTCCGGGTTCAATGACAATCTCTCTCACAAAATGACTAGATGACCCAAACCGAACTAAGTGCCAATCTTTTTACATTTAAAATGGGGACAAAAATAAGTACTCCATGGGTTAAGAGGAATAAGGTAACATACATAAACTGGCCCCTATCATGATTGGCAGTTAAGGCCTTATATTTCAGCTCCCACCCATACCCCATTCCTCACTGTCTCAGAAATTCTTTATTTACTTTATTAAAAAATTCTCTTTAACAAAATATTGTAGGATATTAGTTTTAGGTTTTTGTAGTTTTTATAATCATGCACCAAAAGAAAAAAACTTGGCTAATGATTATAACATATATTAATGTCTGAAGCTGTTCATGTAAAACCTCTCTCCTTTTATATGGATAGGAAATAATTTTGTTATGAGGAACTGCTCAAATATGTTTTGACTAAAAACCTGGCAGTGATATATGTAGAGAAACATTGAGCACATACAAATAGTTACATGTGTTTATTTTAGAGAGATACTTCTAGTCAGTCAACATATCATCAGCTTAAAGGCGATTATAGTGGAAGCCATTTGTAGAAGGCATATTGTAAAATGCCACTCCTATTAATATTGAAGACGAAATATAGTCTGCTTAGTACAGTATCATGCAGCAGGTATTCACTACATCTATCCTGCAGGTGCTACAGTAATTATGATAAAAATTTTTGGAGCCATGAGCCATGTGTTAAATATACTAGGTTTCAAAAAAGTGATGGCTTTCTTTCTTTTTTTTTGGACAGTAAAATGATATTTAAATTATTGCAGTAACCTCATTTTCCCCCCTTATGGACTCTGGTTTGAAAAAGCTAGTGCAATTAAAAAAGAGAAAGGGAGAAAAGTTGAACTAAAGAAACTGTACTGACAGTGTAGGGCACTGTAAGGAATAACATCCTTACAGTATTGTTAATGAATTCGAATCTATTTTATGTCCACTCTGTTCAGTTGAGTAATAAATATTTAATAATCCCTGTATCAGAGAACACTAGCTGCTATAACACTAGAATAACAGATGGATGGGATAATAGATTTCGCCATGTTCACACTTGTCAAAAGCAATTTTTAATTCTATGTCAGGATTAAATAGGTCGGTAAGTGAAAGTAACAGATCTTAGAACATTGATGAAAGCCATAGGCCTTCTCCTAGAAAAATGCACACACAATTGCATGCATGATTTCAGGAGACTCAGGAACCCACTAGAGCCCATCCCTCACCCTCAGCCTGAGAGCCTGCAGCTGGTAATAGATGCTACTTTGGAGAGCAGGGGAGAATTCCCTTTACTAGGACAGGTAATCAGGAGTGACCTCTTTGCTTGGCATATGTAGATGATTTAATCTGGAGAAGAGTTAAAAAACCTCAATATCCTTATCACTGTTAAAGGTTATAGGGAAAATAATGACTCATGATAAGCCATTTCCAGAACAGAAACAAACAGACTACATTAACAGTAACGATTTGTATTTTAGACTGAGGACTTCTGGCTTAGAGTTGTTTATCAGCAGTGTTTATAGAAACGGGGAAAGCCTAAATCAGATAGTCTTGTACTCTGTGTGATTTAATCCCCATTCTAAAGAAAAATAATTCGGCCTTATGTATTTGTGTCAGGGATGTTAGAATTTAATAATTAGGCTAAGGCCAGACTAACTACTAAGTTCTTCCATAACTCTACTTGCTTTGTTATGATTAATTAATGTAGTGATTTCCAAATCTGGGAAGGCTTACTTGAAATGCAAATTTTTAGGTCCCATTATGGAGATTTTGACTGAGTCGTTTTTGGGGTAGGGCTCAGAAGTCCATATTTTAAAGAAGTCACCCTATATCCTTCCCTAGAACCAGTAGAGTTCAGTTTTGGGAAAGCATAGGTTTACAGTTTAGCTGCAATCTGGTATTTATGGTAGGTTGGTAATGATTGTCCACAACCTACAGTTCATAGTAAATGCTGGTTTATAATGGAGAAGAGGCAGACAGGAAGGGAGAATTCAAGAGTCAAATGATAAAATTAGGTCCTGGAGCGTCGGTAAGATTGTGGAATAAGTGTCAAGTTCCAAGAGGCCCCTCCCCAAATTCCCATCCTACCTGAGGACCGTGGTGCTGGCAGCCTTCCAGACCTGCTGTCCCGAGCTTCTCTCACAGGAGGGCCAGCTGTTTGCGTGCTGAACTCGGGTTCATAACACACGTAAGGAGAAAATGACAGGTTTTGAAGAAAGCCTCTCTTTGTTCTCATTATCAAGATGTGAAGAAAAGTTCCTAATAAAGGGAAGAAAGTAACACAAGCAAACCAGGAAGCTTTGGACTCCAGTAAATCTGAAAACGTCAAGTCCAATGACAACAGGATGGAGTGCCGCTATTAGTTAACATTTATTGAGTGTTTATCAGGTGCTGCTTTCTGGGTTGAGCACTTAACATTACTTTAGCTAATTGATCAACTCAAGAGAACCCTATGGGGTAGGTATTTTATCTCACAGAGGAAAAGTGGAGGTTTGGGGAGGTGAAGTAAAAGGCTTAGAGGAACACAGCTGCTGGGTGGCAGGGCCTGAATCTGAAGACAGCCTGACGGCAGGCTGTGCTCTTACCCACTGTCTGTGCAGCAGAGAAAGAGAAGCAAGTGTGTGACCGCGGCTCTGTCACCTCCACCACCATCATCACTAGCACAGGGGGCACTCTAAGCCAGGAGGTAACCTGTGTTCTCTTTCCATTAACTCGCTCTCAGAACTACAAGCAAGACAAGTGCGGCTAGCATCCCATTTTACAGATGAGGCCCAGCGAGGCCCAGGGCCGTTCGGTTACTAGCCAGGGTCACGAAGCTTGTTGGTGGCAGAGCTGAGGTGCATACCCAGGCAGATGGGTTCCGAGCCCACATTTTTATCCTTAGTGCTGGATCCAGAGAATTTATGTCAGCGTCGTGTCTGTGATTAAGTGACAGCAAGTTCTGATGACTCTCCCACGGGGTCTCTGTTTCATTGAGTGGAAGATGTGTGCCTCTTACACATTCATAAGTTTACCCATCCTTTCCCTCCAACTGAATGTTTTTAAAAACTCATTGATTTGTTATGCCCTCACAATCCTTTCCAGGCGGCCTCCTGCTGTGAAAGCACTACTGAGCTCCCGATCATATTTAGCATAGCGCCTTCACTTGCTTCAAACTGTTCTTTAACACACCCTTCTGAGAATCAGCACTGATTACATAGTCAAGGAAAACGTTTCTTTGAGAGCCCTGGCACAATGAACTACTTGTATTGAAACCCGCCCTTGTATTATGTTGGATTAGCTGTGTTGCTTTCAATATGTTTCAAGTATGTGGCCTCCAGCGTCAGTGTTTAGGCAGAAGTCGGTGAAGGTGGGGAAAGGGATGGTGCCAGGCAGGCAGAGAGCTCAAGTGCCTGAGAGAGCTTCAGATGCCTCACAGGGACCTGCATCCCATCCTGGTACCTGCTCCTTGGTTTTGGATAGAGAGTAGGCTGGTCGTGGGAGAATGGCTCAGGACACTATAATGAGCAGCCCCTTGACCAAATATTCTGGGACTAAGGATCCACCAAAAAGCTTATTTTCACAAAATGCATACAGTGATGGCGAACCTATGACACGTGTGTCAGAGGTGACACGCGAACTCATTTTTTTGGTTGATTTTTCTTTGTTGAATGGCATTTAAATATATAAAATAAATATCAAAAATATAGTCTTTGTTTTACCATGGTTGCAAATATCAAAAAATTTCTATATGTGACATGGCACCAGAGTTAAGTTAGGGTTTTTCAAAATGCTGACACACCGAGCTCAAAAGGTTCGCCATCACTGCATTATAACAATTCAAAGCATGTGTTTATTTTATAACTGCTATGAATCACTTTTATAGGAAAGATCTGAATGTATGTTCCCTTTTGAACACAGGAAACATGATGGCGATCTGATTATGTGCCCAAGCATGGTGTTGGGTCTTTTTTTCTTTTTTTAAAAAATATGTTTTTATTGATTTTAGAGCAAGAGAAAGGAAGTGAGAGGGAGAGAGAAACATCGAACAGAGGAAATCATTGATTGGCTGCCTCCTGCAGGTCCCCTGCTGGGGAGCGAGCCTGCAACCAGGGCATGTGCCCTGACAGGGAATTGACCCAGTGACCTCTCAGTGCATGGGACAGCGCTCAACCAACTGAGCCACACTGGCCAGGGCTGGTGTTGGGTCTTAATCCTCTTGGTTTCTGGTGGCCTCAGTGGGACTACACCTTGGTGGTATGGATTAGTTGGCTGCAGTCTGTCACTCATCTTTTATATCAACTACATCCCAAAGTTGGCTGGAATTTCAATTTTCACTGTGACTCCATGAGGTCTACACTACTCACCCTATATTAAAAAGCACCCTATATAAAAAAAACCACTCACATTCGACTTTTCCTTTCTTTTGCTCCACAGAACTTATCACCTTCTACCACTATATAATTTCCTTATTTATTATATGTAGTGTTTATTATCTCTTCCCTCTTTTGACTAACTAGAATCTAAACTCACAAGTATAAAAATCTCTGTGTTTTTTTCCCACTGAAACATCCCAAATACCTAGCACATAGGTAGTAAGTGATTAATAAGAATAAATGCTTTCCTTTAAAATCAAACTTTGATCAAGTCCAATCAGAAAGCAATCCAAATTGCTGGTTTGGGAACTAGAAGTATACTCTTTAAATGTTTTTACTTTTCCCAGATTTTGAGACAAGTGGGTATAGTATAAATATCACCCATGCCTTACCTTGAAAGCCATTTTTAAAATCGGCTCCATCTGGCAAGAGATCTGGAGTGTCTTCACTGTAGCCACCTACATAAGACTGACTGAAGACACTGAGACCAACCAGTCTTCCTGGGGAGATGATGGGTTTATTCTGATGATCATCTACCTTCAAAAGGAAAAAAAAAATTCCAAACCTATTAAAAAAGGAATTAATTCCCCAGGGTGAACTGTTAAGATACTCTTTTTTATTTCCCATTAACTTGGTATGACAAAGACCTGAATTTTGAAGAAATAAACAATTCACCACTCAATTCCTTGCTTCTCTGCTGGTGTCTGTTACCATGGATATATTAATATAGCAGTGGTGGTTTTGCATTTCAATCAAAATCACAGTTCTTCAAAGAGTGAGGAGCCGGCATCCTGCTGGTCCTCCTCCATCTAGCCTTGCTTCCCTCTCCCATCCATTCTCAATACAACCACCAGAGTCATTTACCAAAAAGTGGAGACCAACCATGGTACCCAACCCCCCTTCTTAAATTTCACAGTCCTTCTCCATAGCTCCCTGGATAAAGATCAAACTTCTTAGTGTGACATCAAGTCCTTTGATGGTACAGGCCCTGTCTACCTCTAATCATATCTCTTGCTTCCCCTCACCTGAAAGCCAAACCGAACTACTTGCATTCTTTGAGTCCACACTGGCCACTGCACTTTTTCCAAACTCCTATTTATTACGAGGTAGGCTCACACGTCACCTGTTTGGGGAAGCATCTTTTGAATGCGTTCTCTCTCCTTATTTCTATCAGTCACCCCCCCCCACCCCCCCACCCCGCTTACCTATTCCCGAGTCCCTTAATTGACATCATCCGTCTGGTCCTCCATGTTGTGCACTGGTTTGTGAACTTCGTGGGGACGCGTGGCACGGCCTGTCACCTTTGCACAGCCTATGGCCTTTGCACAGCCCCGGCCAAACACTGTGCTAGCACTGAGAAGTCTGAGGGACAGACGAAGGGATGGCTCTTTACTTTCAGCCAGCCCATTCGGAAGAATCTCCCCAGATGGACCGTGTGGACCCCAAGGCTCAGATCCAGAGGATTGCTGCTGATACTTGCGATGCCGGACCCCAGGTTCTAACTACACCACGCGGCTGTTGCGCAAACCCACTGCCAGGAGGTCATCGCCATTCAGCCCTGGAATGAGAATATGCCTGGGGCATGCTCATCGGGAGGACTGTCAGGAGTCTAGCCAGCTCCATTTCCCTGGCTGCTTCTGAGTTACAGAGCAGGGCAGTGAGTTATCACAGACGCCCAGCCTCTCATCAGCTCTCGGGTGTGTGTGTGTGACTGCCTACAGTTATATTCACACCCACGGACACTGAGCACTAAGCGGTGTTTTTCTTTTTAAGCCATGAGGATTCCCATCAACCCAGGGATATAATTAATACCTAACACGTTGGAATTAAAAGCCCCCTTTTTTGGTCTGGGTGAAATTCCGTGTATACTGTACAATAAGTAGGTCTTTCTAATGGAGTAAAACTGCTCTGGTGGTTAACAAGATTCAAACGATGGAGGTAACCTAGCATCAGCTTTGAAATTTTCTCCATGGTGTGAGGGGAGTATAAAGAAGATCTATTTCTATAGCTGCTCAGGGTATGCTATCTTTGTTCTACTGCAAAAGCTCTTGGCCATGCCACCGCGACTAGGGAAAGGTGGGTTGCTTCTGTGTCCTCCTTCTCTCTCTCCCCCATTAGTGCAGGGCCACCCGCCAGCACAGTGGATTCCAGTGCCCGGAGAACTCAGGATCCCACTAGAGAGACCCATGTGCAAAGGGAAGATGGTTGGGAGAGAGATTTAGCGTCAGGCACCAGGGAGAGGTTCGGTCAGTAGTTGTGGTGGCATTAGGAAGGCCTGGGATGGTTAAGGGTATAAGACCTGGCAGATGCGAAGAACTGGCAGGTGGCAGAACACACCTAGGTAAAGACTGAGCTTCTAGAACGAGGTGGAGGCAAACGATCTATTGACAGGTAAGTGGGATCAAAAAACATTCCCCAGTTTCTAAAAGGTGTGTTTGTAGAACTTTACCCTGAGGCTTGCAGGTAGGGAACTGAGGCAAGGACTTCTGCTGGGAAGAGCAATGTAAGGACCCCACAGAAAGAAGAGGCTTAATCACAGGGCAACAAGCAGGAGTGAGCTCTTGGACATGGATGGAATTATTATCATATGGACAGCCTCCCTCTCCTGTAATGCTAAGCTGGGGGACTTGTCTGCTCCCTTGGCCTCTGCAGTTGGGCTGATCAAGGTAAAGGAGAGAAAGACCAGCAGGAATGGAGGTGGGCTCCCAACGGTGCTGGAAAGCAGAAGACAGAAATGTCATTTAGCCCCACCCGGCTTGGCTCAGTGGATAGAGCATCTGCCCGCGGACTGAAGGGTCCCAGGTTCGATTCTGGCACCTACCTCAGTTGAAAGCTCGATCCCCAGCCCTGGTGAGGCGTATGTGGCGGCAACCTCTCTCACACTGATGTTTCTCTCTCTGTCTCTCCCCCTCCCTTCCACCCTTTATAAAAATTAATGGGAAAATATCCTTGGGTGAGGATTAAAAAAAAAAAGAAAAAGAAATATCATTTAGAGATGTTTGAACTCTGCCTCTGTTTTCCTAATAAGTCTTCCCTGGGCTCTGAGCTGAGTTATTTTTGGATGCTCCTTTGGTGAATCTAATATACAGCCAAGGTGGAGAGCCACTGTGTTAAATGCCGCACCAATGACTAAGCACGTTGGGAACAAATAGCATCCCCCCCCCGCTCCCTCTCTCTGTCTGTCTCTCTCTTTCTCTCTGCCTCTCTCTCTCCCTCTCTCTCTCTCTCTCTCTCTCTCTCTCTGCCTCTCTCTCTCTCTCTCTCTCTCTCTCTCTCTGTCCCTCTCTCTCTTTTGATTTCTTTCCACCTGCAGTGCTGCAGCAGGTTAGCTGGGTTGTATATTTAAAGTGTAAAGAGCTCCCAGGAGGAAACATAGATTCAGGAAGGCAGTTAGGCACAAAGGAGAGAAACCTCCGTGAGAGATTGGAGACAGTCTCTCAGGCAGCTGTTGAGATAAAGTCCTAGGGCGAGAGGGCTGGAGAGGAGAATGATCAGCAAGTTATCTGTGGGTTGTGAATGGTGGTCTTTTTGAGAAATTCTGGTGGGCATCTGAGTCATCTTCCCAGTGGTCTAGGGCAGTGGTCGGCAAACTGCGGCTTGCGAGCCACATGTGGCTCTGTGGCCCCTTGAGTGTGGCTCTTCGACAAAATACTGACTTCTGTGCATGGGCCACAAAATTTCAATCGCACTGTATGTGCGCGCCCCCACGTGATATTTTGTGGAAGAGCCACACTCAAGGGGCCAAAGAGCCGCATATGGCTCGCGAGCAGCGGTTTGCCAACCATGGGTTTAGGGGGTAGGCATGGGGACGGCATCCTGCCCACTGAGCTGGGAGGTGGTGGGAGAGCAGATTTATTT